>NC_045784.1:4016283-4324844 GCF_008692025.1 Phocoena sinus | reverse complement strand
TAACACAACATTGTAAATCAACTATACTCCAATACGAATTAATTTAAAAAATAACATGTAAACACTATTGAATAATCTCATCCAGAAACATACTGCATTTCTTCATTTATTTTGGCCTGTTTCTCTACACCCTCCATTACTCTTTGTATTTTTCTTGATAAAGAATTTAGTTTTGAAAAAAGAACAGTGGAGAACAGAGAAATTTATTACGTGAGGAGTCAGTTGGACACATCTATATGCCTAAGGCAGCCTTGGTGAAAAACACTCAGTCTCCTGTCTGTGTTAACTGCTTCCTCTCCCCTGTTTAACCTTATGGTACCATGGACACTTCTGCTTTGCTTTTCACCTTCTCACTCCAATCCCAGGCCCCACGCACGTTTGTCTATGACCACTTTCTTCTTTTCATTGAGTAAATGAGATTTTTTTTTCTTACATTAGCATTGAATAACGAATCCCAATGGTCCATTTTCCAGAAATAGAAAAAAAAATTTACCCCATAATACTTGAAGATTCCATATCCTGATATGCATTTTAATAGGAAAATGGGGACGGCCTGGTAATATACAACAGTTAGAACGTTCACGACAAATGAAGAAAAATGGACGTGACTGGTAACTCCATGACCTTGTAAAATGTTGAAAGTGTATTTCTCCCTGAATTCCTTGCTGAGGGTTATCGTTGTTAAGGTCTGGCACTGAAGAAGAGCTACTGCACTGTTTTGTGTTCTTAAAGGCTATTATCACGCACAAAGCAGGAGCTAAAGAATGGGAAAAAAAAAAAAAAGATATTACCAAAGTTTCTGAGCTGACATCCACCTCTCAGGACTGACATAACATACACTCAAATGTGGACATCAATTAGAAACCACTGCGAAAGTGTATTCACTAGATCTTAACTAATTAGAGGCATACGAAATCACCCAAATTGGTAGGTCTGACCCAGCATCAGTACAGACGTTTTCTCACGCTGTGTATGCCCCAGAAAGACATGTGTGTACCATAGCACACCATTTTCATAGCAAGGCTGGAGTGGGCTGGGTTCAAATACATAATCAAATTTTAGAGGAAGTGAAATCATTTTTAAGTTGCTGCTGTAAACACAGAGAATTAATACCCACACTGTAGTCGAATATATATCGATGTTTTCAGGCAAGGATATATTTTTGTTTTCAGTGCAAAAGGCCCGTAAGGTGTTATTAGATATGGTGAAAACAATAATCTTTTTCAAGAACTGCAAAGACGCCAGACTTCATTAGTTTCACATCACAGAGAAAAATGCTGGAGAAGGAAATTGGAGTCAGAATCCTGACATAGATTCTGAGCACATTGGGCATACCTGAACATAAGTAGAAGCTTCTGTCTAGCTGTCCAGGCAGACGTTTTTAGGTAGGGAAGAGATTTATCTTATGGAAGTGAATATTTTTTCTCAGTGTTTTATTCTTCTTTAGGGTAGAACTCATTCTTTCTGCCTCTTTTCATTGCTCTTGGCTTGGCCTTTGTGTTTCTTTCCACTCAGCGCCTGTGAATGCCTTGAAGTTTGTTCTCTATTATTTGGTTGTGTAATCAATATTGTAACAATCGTGCAAATACTAAACAGCCGTATCTAAAGCATATCACAGAGGAGGAAACTGGCTACCCTCTTTGCTCTCCAAGACTCGATTCCCTATAGGGGCCATCAGCAGACAGTTTCTGTAAAGGGCCGGTTAGTGAATATTTTAGGCTTTGAGGGCTGTAGAGCCTCTTCATAATTTCTCAGATCTACCATTGCAGGATGGAAGCAGCCACAGGCAACACAGGAACAACTGGGCTTGGTTTTATGCCAATACAACTTTATTTACAAAAACAGCGGCAGGCTGCATTCAGACTCGTGCCAGAGTTTAGGAGCCCTGCCCTAGAGAGAAGCACAGCCCTCCCTTCCCACTCTGCCCTCATCTTTTTTTTTTTTTTTTTTTTTGAATGAGGAAATATAGACCATGTTAGAACCTACAGATTGTCTTTTGTTTCAGGGCCTGTAAAGTCATAGGTGTAGAAGTCTGAGGCAAGGAGCATGAATGATCAGATTGAGTTGGCTGTTGGACAGTAGGGCTTCCTGGTGACTGTGGCTACTGGAAGCGTGAGTGGCTGCCCAAGTTGAAAGGACTCTGAGAATATACAAAGTCGTGTTGCACGTGTAGATGGCATGGGGGTAAACAAGTGTGTGTGTGCATGTACCACCCTCCGCCCCTGCGCCAGGATCTACCTGGAAATGAATAAACACGGGGGCGCACTAGGGTGCCTGCAGGAGCCCAGTATCCAGCAAACCTCAAGTCAGCCATGTAGCACAAACCTGAAATTGGAGAAGGCAACGCACCTGTTGATGTTGCGACCATAGAGCAGTGCCGAGGTGGGCCTCTTCTCCTTCTCCACCTCCTTCCCGTAGCTCTGCTCTGTTCCCTCTGCACCCACTGCTCTGTTGATTCCGCTTCTGCCTGTTTTCCTCTGCGGCCACCGTCCCTAACGTACAGGGACTTCTCCTGGTGTTCAGGATACAAAGGACTTGACGACGCGTTTATAGGAGGCTAGGAAAATTTTGTCTGGGTGGAAAAAGAATGACTGATGGGTTAAAATACTTGAAGCAACCACTGCTCGGCACGTGCATACTGATGCTTCCCCAAACGTTCTCACTTCTTCTGTTTTCCTCCGAACCCTCAACAACATGGCATCCGTGTCAGCCAGCGTGAGAAGGGCGCCCACACACGGTTGATCAGTAGCCTTGCACAGATGCAGCTATTTTTGGTTTTCTACAGCCAGCGGGCAGTCATGCAGGCATTCAGAGGCAGGCTCAAACAGCCTAAGCTTCAGCCTGGCTCCCATCTCTATCCTCAGCCCAGATCTGGCTTCAGGACTCTGGACCAATATCCAGCTGCCCACCACGCATGTCCCCGTCAAACCCCATGTGTGTCAAAGACAGTTTGTCGTTGTCCCTGGCACTGCTTCCCTAAGGAAGGGCCAAGGGAAGGATCCAGCAGTTACCTTTTGCAGTTTCTAGAGGATGCCCTCATCCCTCACCTCATGGCCCCCTTCTCCTCCTGCAAAGCCAACACCATACCATCTGCATCTCTCCCCGATTCTGACGCCCCTGCCTCATTTTTTCAATCCTAAAGACCCCTGGGATGACTTCGGGGCACCTGGATAATCCAGGACCATCTCCTCATCTCAGGGTCTTTGCCCTGATCCCATCTGCAAAGCCCCTTTTACCATGTAAAGTGACATATTCACAGGTTCCAGAAATTAGGACTTGGACATTTTTATCTCACTCGCCACACTTCCCAAGCCCGGTATTAATCCTAGATTGTGCTTGTCTCTAATATCCCTCGAGTCTGCTCTCTTCTCTCTGCTTTTATGTCTACAGCCCTGGGCTTCATCCAGAGTCTCAGCTCCTCCCACCTGGATTGCCACTAACTTCCTCACTCGTCGTCTTTCTCCAGTGTACTTTCCATCTGGCTTTCAGTGTGTTTCTCCAACATTCCAGTCACTCTCATCGCTGTAACTTGGATCACTCTGCTGCGGGAAGTTCTCCCAAGTGACGCCCTTGGCCTTCTACGTCCTAACTCTTCATCTGCAGTCTGAGGGTTGGCAGCTTCCAGCCCTACCTGCAGCCTCACCCATGAGTCTCTGCTGAGTTTTGCTGGCTCACACTTCTCTGTCTTTGCTTCTGCCCTTTCTTCTGTCCGAACCACCCTTCCCACATTCTTTATCCAACTCCTCCTCTTTCAACAAAACTCCCTTCAATATAGTCTGCCTTCACTAAACCTTACCGAACCCTAATTATTTAGCTGCCCCTTCGCAGCTCTTTCCCAGCATCCTGACCACACCATGCTAGTTGTCATTATACCACGTTATGATTTGTTATTTATTTGTCCCTTTCCACTTCTAGACTATAAAGTTACTCAGGGGAAGGCGGGCATATTATTTGACTTTTTTTTTTTTTTTAAGCCCTGGAGCCTCACACAGTGCCTGGCTGGCACGTAAGAGGTTACTTAACATGTCTGTGCAAAGACTAAATCCGTGACAGAACGGCATGAAACTAGAAGTCAACCACAGAAGAAGAAATGAGACTAAGACGAAACAACATCCTACTAAAGACTAAATCCTTGAAATCATCAATTAATTTATGATTTGAATTTTTTTTTTTTTTTTGGCCGTGCCGCATGGCTTGCGGGATCTTAGTTCCCCAACCAGGGATCGAACCCTGGGCCCCTGCAGTGAAAGCACCAAGTCCTAACCACTGCACCGTACTGGAATTTCCTCATCAATTAATTTACAAATGCACTTCTCTCCTTGCTTCTCACCCTCACCCGGAACACAACCCATGGGGAAGGCGTGTGCTTTATTAACGTCCCTGTTTGCTTTCATCCATTTGTTCAACAACAAGTGTTGGCAGAGTGACAGCGAGAGACCCGCAGTGGTGTGCGTTGTGGATTCTCTGACTGGAAACCCTCCCTCCCTTAGACTGGTGTCCAGTAGCAGACTTGTCCCGCACCCCTGGTCCCCATGTTGGTCAAGGGCACCGCCACAAGTGCTCTGGCTAGGAAGGTGGGGTACTTCCTTCGCTCTCTCTTGCTCGACACCAGTGTAGAGTCGATCTCTGGGTTCCATTCCTCCAGCTCCTGAAAGCTCTTCAACCCACCCATCTCCCTCTATGACCATGACCCCCACCTAAACCACCTTGCTCATCCTCAGGAAGATGGTCCCTAGATCCACTCTGGCTTACGGGAGAGATTCTGAAACCTGCAAAAGCCACCCCTCTGCTCTCTTCCTGTTACGCTTGAAGCACTTGTCACAATGGCCCTGTGACACTGCATGACATGGGCTTCCACTCCTGTTCCAGCTTCATTTGATGGAATACTCTCTCTCACTCCCTTGGCCCCCAGGGCTTCGGTCTGGCTTTCAGCTCCCAAAGTAGCCAGCCTCTTCCTGCCTGGTGTGAGAGAGAACTGGTCAGCTCGGGTACCATAACAAAACACCATAGGTTAAGCGGCTTCAACAATAGAAGGTGATTTTCCCACCGCTCTGCAGGTTGGAACTCCAAGATCGACGTGCCAGATGACTTGGTTCCTGGTGAGGACCCTCTTCCTGCCTTGCAGAGGGCCACCTTCTTGCTGTGTCCTCACACAGTGGAGGGAGAGAAGGAGAGAACTGTGGGAGACATTGATCCCATCAAACCATGACTTCATTTAATTTTAATTACCTCCCGCAAAACCCCATGTCCAGATACAGCCACATGAGTATGCTCGCCTCGGCAGCACATATACTAAAATTGCAACAATACAGAGAAGATGAGCACGGCCCCTGTGCGAGGATGACTCGCAAATTTGCGAAATTCGCGAAGCGTTCCATACTTGTACTAGCTGCCGTAAGACAACCCTTGTTCCTTCGTGGACCCTCCTCTTTGAGGCTTGCATGCTTAAGGATCCCAAACGACTAAGAAATTTTAAAAAAAAGAAGACTGTCATTCATACCATTCACACCTAAAGAATTTTATCTGTTTAGTGCATGAACTTCTCCTGCTACACAGAAGTAACAATACGGTAGTCAGTTTTGTATTTGGAAATGTATTGGTAGCAGGGATGTTTTCACAATTTTCAGAGATTATGCATTCTTCATGAATACTTTTGTACGGCTGCTTGAAAATATGCATTTCCAAACTTGCAGTATAGGTGTGAACAACGTGAAAAACAAACAAACAAATACGGTCACATTACGGCGATATACAGTCCCATGTGAATTTGGTGGGGTACAAGTCATTCATGGCACGTAGCTTAGACAGTTAGCTCACCAAATCTCATGTGCTCAGCTGTATTTCCTAGACCACCGTGTAAGGAGGTAGCGCCAGGGGACTAGTTTTGCCTGCTGAGCTGTGAGCAGAGCCACACATGTCATGTCCAGGTGCAGATGGCAAGTAGCCAGTACATGTCCTCCTTCCCTCTCTTCCCTGCAAGGTGTTTCTGGAGGCCACGTGTTCCAGATAACGTAGCTCCAGGGCACAGGGAGACCCCATGACTCCCATCAGACTGTGATGTAAGAAATGGAGCTCTGCTTTGGGACGACCTAAGGGGTGGGATAGGGAGGGAGGGAGGAGGCTCAAGAGGGAGTGGATATGGAGGTATATGTATACATATAGTGATGCACTTTGTTGTACAGCAGAAACTAACACAACATTGCAAAGCAATTATACTCTAATAAAGATATATATATATATATATATATATATATATATATATATATATATATAAAGAAATGGAGCTTTGTAGCAATTTGCCCCTGATATTTTATGGATTATTTTTTTAGCAGCATAACCTAGCTTATCCTGACTACTACATGTCTCAAGGCCGTTGGCATGCTGACGCCTCCACCCAGAATGTCCTTCGCTTCTTCTCCTCTCAGTTATCGTTTGGGTCTAAAGTCACATTCTCTAGGTTTTTTCCTCTGTCCTCCCAGCCTTTCTCAGGCCACCCTGCTTTACTTCCCCAATGCCTGCACCTTGCGGGATGCCTTCTCTCTCGTAACCACGTATCTTACTGCACTCTATCCTCCCAGCTCCTAGCTCATTGCCTACACTTGCTTGACCCTCCATAAATGTTCAACTTCTTAGTAGCATGTGCTCAGAAAATACTGAATGAGTGGATGCAGGAATAAATGAGGGAATAGAACACGGTGATTCTGTGATCTAACCACACATCTGCTCGGATCTGAGTGGGGAGATCAGAGTGTGCACCTTTAAGTCAAGTCAGCACTTTTAAGGCCACAAAAGCCGTCCAACTTGATTACAGGTAGACCTTTTTTTGGGGGGGGGCATGTAAAAGATCTTAGTTTATTAATCCTCTCATAAAAGGCTGCTCACATCTCCACCGATACAGCCACGGCAGAATCTTTACTCCTCTTGTTGCCAGCACCAACACTGGCCTCTGCAGTCCCCCAGACTTTCTTCATTCTGTTCTTGAGTTTCTTTCGCTGTTTTCTGGACCTCTTTTTCTTCTCATACAGGCCATGTCTTGCAGCCTGGGTTTGGGCTCATTCTTCTCCAGGTAATCCAAGGCATCATAAACCATGTCAAAGCCAGTTGTCTTGCCACCATCAAAATGGGTTGTGAATCCAAATACAAAGATGACATCTGGTGCGGTCTTGTATATGCATTTCGGCTAGTTTTTTTTCCCCAAATTTTTGTCTCAGGTCCTGTTGCCTTCCCAGGGTGAAGGACATCGATGCCCGTTTGTTTCCACTGAAGTAGTCAGTCGGTCATGAACTTCCTGGTCCTGGATAGTTACTGTGTCGTTCATGATGGCGGCTGATCTTCAAACAGCCTGGGAGGACAAGAGCACCGGTAGGCCTTTGGAGGGATGGGATTCTGAAGATGGAGACCCAAGTGAGGAGAAATAAAAGGATGCATTCCCTCTAAGCCAAGGGCAGGATCCTATAAAGAAAATCACTACATATGCCCACAGCTTTACCACAATCACTATGATTATCAGGTTTTCTTAGGTATCTGTTACCAGAAAGGCAGGAAAATGCTCCGCGTTTCTCACACTTTCCTCCATCACCGTGATACCCCCGTGCATGCCTGAGTGTCATTCAGTGGGCTTGAATCAATACCCGCTGAAGATGAAACCAGCAATTGTGTCACCCGCGGCTCCGCAGAGATCACCCTTGGTTTCTCGTCCTCGGCCAAAATATACACTGGGTCTCTCTTTGCTTTTGTGCTGTGGCTGGCATGTCGCTGCCAGCACCACTGCTTTCTGCCCACCAGCCGCGAGATCTCGTGACGTCCTAGACACATTCCTTTGGTGTCTACCAGCGTCCCCCAAAGCGGAGATAATCCAGCCTGAATGTGCACTCAGCACCGGAACGGCCGCCCTGGGTTTGGCTGGCAGCCCCCGAGCAGACCTTTTGTATCTGCGTCCCTTTGATGGACAGGCGCTGCGGATTCCCGGGACCCAGCTCCCAGAAAGGAACTCAGCAGGGAAGGGGGACTGCTAAGTATCCTTCCAACCTGAAGGTAAAAAACACAAATGAGAAGAGAAGGAACTGGGGCAAAGCTTCTGACAGAGCTGATACGTTTTCGTGGGAGAACAATACCCGGTTACGGGGACGCAAGACCTGGTATTTTGCTGTCGGCCTCATTAATCAGAGAAGCACCAGCCCGGCCGTGGTGATGCCAGTTCCCCAACCCGTTGCTGCGGGTTTTAACTTTTGTCCTGATGTCTGAGGCTGACGTGTGATCCCAGGGCTCTCAGGGCAGGCATGTGATCCCCGGGCAGTGTCACTCTATAAATAACACGCTGTGCTGGGAATAGCACACTTCTTCATTCCTCCTGCCAGAGACGACCTCTCAGCTCCTTGGGGGTCAGGACAAGGTGAGAGCCACAGAAAGGTGACAGAGAGACGGAGAGGGACATCACGTAGTGGATTGCAGAGGGTCCTCTCCCAAGTTTACATCCCTGGGAATCTCAGAATGGGACCTCAGTTGGAAAGAGGGTCTTTGCAGGTGTCATTAGTTAAGGGTCTTGGTTGGAAATCATCCTCGTGCCCTCAGTTCAGTGACTGGTGTCCTTATAAGAGGAAGGAAAGGGAGGTTTAGACAGAAGTATTCACAGAAAAGAACAAGCAAAGACAGAGGCAGAGATTGAAGTGAGGGGGCCACAAGCTAGTCAGCACCAAGGATTGTAGCAGCCACCAGAAACCAGGAAGGACCCTCCCCTAGAGCCTTCTTCACAGGGAGTGCAGGCCTCCGGACACCTTGATTTTGCACTTCTGGACTCCAGAACCGGGAGAGGATGCACTTCCCTTGTTTACAGACATCCAGGTGGTAGTCACAGGAAGCACACACAGACCCCAATGCTTGGCATCCTGATGACACCAACACTTCTTTCCCAGGTCTTGGCGATAGGCTGCCTTCCAAACTAAAGAATTGGAAGAGCCACAGAGGCTGTTTCCTTTCTGTTGAACTTGATTTTCCTTGAAAATCCCAAATATGGCCCATACCCCCCATCCCTGGGATGCTGCCAGAGGCCCTTGAAATCCTTCAACCATTGGCACAAAGACGCGGAAATAGAATGAGGGGCTGGCAAACCAGGAGGCTTGAACTGCTTCTCATTTGTTTTGTTTGCTTGGGAAAGAAATCAGATGATCCCATGCAGGCCCCCTGGGGTGAGAGCAGATGATTAAAAACACAGAGCTGAAAATAGGCTTGTTTTTCACACCACCCTCTTGCTTTTTTTTTTTTTTAATTTTTTGTCACAGAACCATGTTGCGACAAAACCAAGTTTAATTACTTCACACCTTGCACCTCAAGGTATGTGACTACTTGGAGAAAAGAGAAAATCTAGGTCCTGCCGTGCCGCCCACCCTGGACAGGCACCGTGGTTTTTACAAAGGTCCATCGACGCTTTTAGGATCTGAGGTTATCGAGGTTCTGTTTATGGACACTTGTCCATGCCGGGGACCCGCTGAAGCTTAGTGCAGCGTGTGCTGACTGGGGAGACCGTGATTCTAAGTAGGAGCCTTTGCCACGCCGATTCCTCCGGGGTGAGTCAGTGATCACGGCAGGAAAGCGGGGAGGGGGATTACAGCCTCTCCTATGGGACATCCAGAGTCACACTGCCCATAACAATATAGACATAAAGTGGAGACATCTAGGAGCCTGAGAAGTTCCCTACCATTCAGGGCAACACGTTTCTGGAAAGTGTGAATGTTAATGGTACAAACCAAGGTTAAAAACAAAAACTTGCTCAGGGTGGCCCAGGGACCACACTCAGCTCCTGCAGTCCCTGCCATATGAGCCCCTGGTCGTTTCTCATCATGGCTATTTCCTTTCTTCCAGGCCTGTAGGATCCTATCTTTTTGACTCTACCTTTCTTCTGATTAGGTCAGGCCCACCCAGGGTAGTTGATGGACTCAAAAGTCAACCAGTGAGGAACCTAGCCAACAGAGTGGCATTCACGTTGTTGATCCTCACGCTGAAACAAACAACAGCAAAACAACAACAACACCCTTCCGTAGGAATAAAAAGTACGGAAAGATGGAGAGAAAAGGGGTAGGGGGTGCAAGCAGACAGTCCTGGGTGTGGAAGCTGCTTCTCGGCTTGTGTGCACAAGTTACGCCACCCCCTCAGCCTCGGTATTCCTTTGCATGGGGGTAGAAATCAAACCACAGGATTATAAAAGTAATGTTTGGGCTTCCCTGGTGGCGCAGTGGTTGGGAGTCTGCCTGCCGATGCAGGGGACGCGGGTTCGTGCCCTGGTCCGGGAAGGTCCCACATGCCGCGGAGTGGCTAGGCCCGTGAGCCACGGCCGCTGAGCCTGTGCTCCGCAATGGGAGAGGCCACGACAGTGAGAGGCCCGCGTACCGCATTAAAAAAAAAAAAAAAATCTTAAAAGTAATGTTTGTCCACAGCAGCCACACGGTGGAAGCAATCCAGGTGTCCGCTGACAGAAGAGTGGATAAGCGAAATGCAGTATTTATAAAATTCAACCCTAAGAAGGAAATCCTGACACAGGCTACAGCATGGGTGAAGCTGGAGGATATCATGCTCAGTAAAATAAGCCAGACACACAAAGACAAACATTGTGTGATTCGACCTCAGTGCAGTATGTAGAGGATCACATTCATAGACACAGAAAGTGGCATGGTGGTTGCCAGGGCTGTGTGCAGGGGGAACGTGGTATTAGTGTTTAATGGGTATGGATTTTCAGTTTCGGGAAATGGAAAACTTCTGGAGAGGGACAGTGGCGATGATGGTACAGCGACGTGAATATACTTAGCGCCACTGAAACGCACACTGAAAAATGGTTAAGATGGTCCAACTTATGTTATGCGTGTTTTGTACCACAACTTAAAACTAATAATAGGTTATTTAAAAAAAGAGAAAGAGAGACAGTGATATTCACCATATTCACAGGTTCCACGCATTCTCAAGAGGAACGCACTCTACACCAGCAGAAAGGGATCTCGGGCTACATCTTAGACTTCAACCTCCCACACCAATGAGTGCATCCACGAGGGCTACCCCAGTGGGCCACTGGGTCTCAGTGGAACTGCAGATTCCCTGGGGGACTGGTAGTAGCTACCTCAGAGCCACCCTGCTCTGGGGAGGGGAAGCTGCACTGAATATCCTCAGCCAGTGAGGGTCATGCCTAGGGTGTCCACTCCCCTGAGTGTGCAGACCACACCAGCCCCCGGTGTAGCGCGCAGCCCTACCCTTCTGGCAGAGATAGTCCCATGCAGAGGGACTCCCGTGTGAAGCTGGCAGCCCCGTCAGTACCGGCCCGAACACACGGAGTTGATTTACCGCCGGGTTACAAAAGCTCTATCGCGATCACCTGGCAACGTGGTTTCTGACGCTTTTTTTTATTTTTTAATTTTTATTAGAGTATAGTTTCTTTACAGTGTTACAGCCACTATGGAAAACAGTATGGAGGTTCCTTAAAAAACTAAAAATGTTTTCTGACTCTTGGTCTAGACAAGGGCCATGGGATTTAGGACGCACTCCTTAAGTCCAGAACTCCTCTGGAGACCCCTGTGGCTGTTTTTTTCCACCGATGGTTTGTAATCGATGTAACCAGTTAGATGGGCTGCTTGATGACACGGCTGGAGGAGCGGAAACACATGTTGGAAACTTATGGTTTGAACTCACGTGGGGAAAAAAAAATGCTTTGCGCAGAGCTTGACGGTTTAATTCTGAGACAAAACATAACCTATGTGCAAATATGAGGCATGTGAGATGGTGCCTGGTGCCTGAAACGTCTTCTGGACCTCCCATGTGTGCAGGTTCTGCCTGTCTCTCTCTGTCTTTTTCTGTTTCTATGTCTCCCTTCCTGTTTACTGATCTCTGTTTCTCGCTTTGTCTCTCTCTAGATGAACCACATCCTTTATCTTCAAAAGGAAACTCTATAGGAGGGTGCTCCGTGGAGTCTCGTGCTCCCTGTCACGTACCCAGATTTCGGAAACCTTTGCAAGGCTCTCCACGAAGCCACAGCTGGTCGCCCCTCTGGTGAACTGAGTGGTTAGGGTTTGAACACGGAGGGCGTCTGCTTCAGCGTCTTACCAGTTGGCTGGGCACCCTTCCTGACACGACATGAATGCTCAAACCTTCACTGGATTCACTGCCTGCCTTACTAAGAGTGGGTTTTAAACAAAATGCGTGATAATCCATCTCCCCCCATTTTTCCTGGGTATCATTTTCTTGTTGCTCTAGGTGCCACCCCAGAATATTGGCCTTTTTCCCCCGGTCTCTTTGCTCAGTGGACATTTTGACCTCTGTTCCCCTTGGAACCACCTTGACTTTGATTTCTGTCCTGGTCACCACGTTACTCCCCAGCTATTAAGAGCCAGTGTGTCTCAGACAGGGGGCCCTTGAAGCAGCCTCCGGCCAAGCCTGCGTCGGGTCTCTTTCTTCTGTTCTCTCCTGCCGGCCTGTGTACCTTTACGGTGCCAGCTCATGAAAGCCTCCGCCGAGGGGTGATGCCCAACGATTGCCTGAACTCTCAGACCTTTGAACGCCTTCATCCTTTCAAAAAAGAATGACAGTGCCTTTGAAAATTCAGTAGAAAGAACGTTTCGTTCCATCCTGAGATCATATGTAAGATTATATCTCCCGGGAGGTGTCCTCACATATACCCCATGAGTATTTTATGGGTAGGAATCCTTGTTTTGGGGTAGGATGGGAAGATGAGGCCAGGATGAGAAAATGGCTCCTGGGGAGGGTGTCTGGATGGGTGTAGCTCAGGTCAGACACCTGTCCCCTAACTTGGGAGAGGAGAGAGGAGAGAAACTGTCCCCTTGGGCTTTCTGAGTAGGACAGAAGCACCTGGACCTACCTTCTAAAGAGCTGACTCAACATGGGAGAAAGTCCTTCCTCACAAAGAAAGTCAAGAGCAGGCAGATGGATCCCTGGACAGCTCTGCCCCAGGAGCTGAGACCAAAGATGACAAAAACATGAAACAGTGTGAGCAGGTTCCCGCATGGAGAGACCTAACAGGGCGGGGTGACGGGTGGGTGCTGTAAACAGGGCCAAGGTCACAGCCCAGAGTCTTACCCGCCATACCGTGTTGCCCCCCATATATTGGAAACGATTTTGGAGAGCATTCTTTTAAGCAGTAAAGAATAGAAAGAGGCTCTTAATTCCTCAATCCAAGGCATAGAGCGTTTAGCTTACCAGTGATTTCGGGAGACACAGGGATAAATCCTGCACTTTCTGGCTTTAGGGGCAGTCAGTCTTGTGAAGATTAAAAGGAGTTGAATTCAAACTACTGGGCTCTATGCCCCCCATGAGGGAGGGACCTATTAATCTGCTAACTAGAACGTGGGTGGTGTTTCCTTTGTGCGGCCGTCGTGAGCTTTAGGTGCGGTGAGAGCTTTAAAGAATATGGCACAGTGTACATATTCAACACTCTCGGGTCGTTAGCTGAGTCTGGTCTCCCAAAACTCAAAAGGGAAACTGATGACAGAAGGAGTGAAATCTGTCACACGCGTTCTGTTGAGTTTCTCTGTTTTTGATGATCAATTTGGTGGCAGGAAACACCGAAAGGGACAAGAGTCCAGCGGATCTAGGCATCCAGGTGTGACCTTCCTCTTATTTTAGGATTGACTTTTTTTTTAACGTTACCTCCTGGCAATTTGTTATCAAACGGGCCTGTATTCATGTCTTTCAAACGTGCATACTTCTATGGATGTGCTTATATACACAGAGTCCTGCGTGCATACACACACGTACATACTGACTTATTTGTCAGGTTGTTACTGAACCAAACTTGGCGCCACTCACCCGCGCACAGCAAAGCCAGCCTCCTGACGGCACGTTGTGGGGAAGGAAAACGCAGTGTTCGTTGCAGGGGCCGAGCAAGGGGAGCAAGCAGCCCATGCTCCAAAGGTCCAAAGTCTCCGATGGATTTCAGGGAAAGGGTTTAAAAGACAGGGTGAGGGAGTGGGGTTGTGGGCTGTGTGATCAGCTGGTGGACACTGTTCTGATTGGTTGGTGGTGAGGTCATCGGGAGTTGGCATCCTCAGCCTTCCGGCTCCAGCCGGTCTGGGGTCTCCGTGCCGGTGGGCAGCATGCAGTTGACTTCTTCCCTGGTGGAGGTTTCAGTATCTGCAAAACAGCTCAAAGGACGTGGCTCGGAATATGATCTATAGTCCTTGGAGGAATGGAGTCCTTGGCTTTCTTTAATGACTAAACTATTATTAATTTCTTTTGCTTGATCGTTTTCCTTTATTTCTTCATTTCTCACTTCTATGATTAAATTTGTTCTTTGGGACTTGGGGAAGGCCTAGAAGGCGAAAGTGTTTCTACAAACAAGAGGCAGGGGATGGAGTGGTCTGTACTGGGAAGGCCCCATAGGCTGCTGCTCATATACAGGGTGAGTGGAATTATTGAAACCTTCTCTACATCATCATCTACAGAGGGAAAGCCCAGGACTAATGTGCTGTAGTGTAGTTGAAACCATACTGGCTGGGAGTCAGGAGGGCGGGTCCTGTTTGAGTCTCTGCCATTAACTAGTTGTGTGATGGTACCCGTGTCACTCAACCACTCTGGCCTCCGGTTTCTTCTTCTGCATAATCAGGTGACTAGTACCCCTGATCACTCCCACCCCTTACCGTCAGTATGTTTATGGATCTATTAAGACAGTCAACCTGGGCGCTGAACTCAGGATATGGTCTGGCTCCCTGGAACACCGATACCCCTGCATTTATAAAGCTGAGGGCACCTGAGGGTGGGTGTGTTCAATTCATTGTGGGATTATTTTGTCTCAGTCAGCATGGGCTGCCATAACAAAACACCACAGACTGGGTGGCTTCACAACAAACATTTATTGCTCACAGTTCTGGAGGCTGGAAACCTGAGATCAGGGTACCAACACGGTTGAGTTCTGGTGAGGACCTTCTTCCTGCTCACACATGACCACCTTCTCGCTGTGTCCTCACATGGTGCAGAAAGAATTCTTCTTCTTCTCCTTCCTCTTCTCCTTCCACTTCCTCTTCTTCTTCCCCTTTCCTTCCCATTCCCCTTCCCTTCCCCTTCCCCTTCTTCTTCCCCTTCCCTTCCCCTTCCCCTTCCCTTCCCCTTCCCCTTCCCTTCCCCCTCCCCTTCTTCTTCCCCTTCCCTTCCCCTTCCCTTTCCCTTCCCCTTCCCTTCCCCTTTCCCTTCCCCTTCCCTTCCCTTCCCCTTCTTCTTCCCCTTCCCTTCCCCTTCCCTTCCCCTTCCCTTCGCCTCCCCCTCCCCTTCCGCTTCCCCTCCTTCTCCTTCTCCTTCCCCTTCTCCCCCTCCTCCTCTTCTCCCTCCCCCCGCCTTCCTCACCCTTCTCCTGCCCCTCCTCCTTCTTCTTTACTCATCCCATCCTGGGTCTCCACCCTCATGACCTCATCTAAACCTAATTACTCCCCAAAGACTCCGCCTCCAAATACCATCACATTGGGGGTTAGGGCTTCAACATACGGACTTGGGGAGACACAATTCAGTCCTTAGCAGTAGGCATGCTACTTCTCCTGGGAAGTACCACTTTATCACTCAAATGATTTATAAATATAAGCGTTTCTTTGTCTTAATATCAGTGTCATAATTTTGAGCCCCAACGTTGACTTGTGTACAGCAAGCCTTTGACGAGGCTACTGCAGTCCCTTGACATGGAGTGTTTATTCAGCAAAAACTCTTCAGCCCTCCACTGTTCTCTGAGAGCTAGGTGTGTGGAGACTATGGTCTGTATTTCACACAAACAGAGACTATCTCCACCTTTTCTTGTTTCTGTGACTCCGAGCCAGCAGACATTCCCATTCTGGAATAGCAGGAGAGTAACTTTTATCGTCTCTTTCGTTGTTTCGATTACCCTGGGAAGCTCATTCCCAGTTAGCTCAGGTAGACACTTGGGATCATTTATGAAGAAAGCCTAAATTCTCCCCCTGCCTCAGCCAGTTTCTCTTCATTTGTCCACGGCTGTGGAGTGCATTTATTTATATTGGCCCAAATCAGTAATGATCCCTGTCACTCAGAAGTATAAACAAAACAGAACATGAAACCGTATGCTTTGTGACATCAGCTCTGTATTGGTATTTTTTGTATTGCAAGAATAGCATGCTACCAACAACATATGGACAAGCATGAGAAGGCTGATAAATACTTACAGAGTTCACAGGGATGAATGAGGATGACGTATCAGAACAAATAGGCCTCTTTCTAGAAGACCTATAATGGAAAACGTCACCTACACGAATCAGATGCACAGAAATCTTTTCTTTCACACGGGAGCAAAACTCCTCGGCATCACTTCCCGTACCCTCTCCCATGCTACTTCTTTGCAAAAAAAAATGTGATTTTTGTCTGAAACAATCACTGGGGAGAGATCAGAAGAAACTTTCAGAGCTTGAAATTTCACAGGAAGAAGTGAATGAGCTCATTTGTGGTTTTTTGTTTTGTTTTGTTTTGTTTTTTGCAGTACGCGGGCCTCTCACTGTTGTGGCCTCTCCCGTTGCGGAGCACAGGCTCCAGACGCGCAGGCCCAGCGGCCATGGCTCACGGGCCCAGCCACTCCGCGGCATGTGCGATCTTCCCGGACCAGGGCACGAACCCGTGTCCCCTGCATCGGCAGGCGGACTCTCAACCACTGCGCCACCAGGGAAGCCCTCATTTGTTTTTAAAAACAATTACTTAAATACAATACCGGGAGAAATCATTAGCATATTTAAACTTGTATTCTGCATATGTAAAATCTTTTAAAGGGAGAACAACCTAGTGATTTTTTTTTTATGTAATTTGACATATGCTTTATTGGGAAAGAATCACACTATTTGGTAATTACCAAAATTACTACTTCTCAAATTCTCCTAATTATTTCACATAAAACATGTCAGTCTGGCCCCATTTTTTAAGCAGAGATTTTAAATGTTCTCGTAGCAAAACTGTGCAGAAAGGAGCGTGCTTCCCAGAATGTAATCACGGAACATTTCAAGGTAGCAACATCCCTGTAGAACACTGATCCATCTCGCAGTGACTGAGAGAGCTCCTCTCGTGTGCCACGGGCCTGGGTAGCTCTCTCCTGTTACAGCTACGTGTGTGTACGTTCTCAGGGTCCTGTGCTAGGCTGACTTACGTAGAGGTAGCCTTTTCATTTTCACAGCTCTGTGGTAGGATTTGTGTACGGTGCGGTGATGGGGAGTGCTCACTAGTTTAAGGCAGGGTGATGATAACGTTTCTATGAGGGTGACAAAGAGCCCATCTTGCTGGAGTAACTACCCTCCAATACCTGGTAAACAGGCGGACTTCTTTCCCCAAGTGTGACAGAGGTGGTACTCTCAGAAGTCGTTTAGGGTTGAGGATATGGACGGAGGCCATAGCGGTGGTCCCACCATCTGTCAGCTCATCGGTAGATCAGGGTTTGCTGTTCCTGCAACAGGACGCTGACAACAAACAGTTCTTTTTTAAAATTTTTATTGGAGTAGAGTTGATTTACGACGTTGTGTGAGTTTTAGGTGTACAGCAAAGTGAATCAGTTATGCATACACATATATCCACTCTTTTTCAGATTCTTTTCCCATACAGGTAATTACAGAGTATTGATTAGAGTTCCCTGTGCTGTACAGTAGGTCCTTATTGGTTATCTATTTTATATATAGTAGTGTGTATATATCAATTCCAGTCTCCCAATTTATCCCTCCCCACCTCACCCCCTGGTAACTATAAGTTTGTTTTCTACATCTGTGACTCTATTTCTGTTTCGTAGATAAGTTCATTTGTATCATATTTTAGATTCCACATATAAGCAGTGTCAAATGATATTTGTCTTTCTCTGCCTGACTGACTTCACTTAGTATGACAATCTCTAGGTCCATCCATGTTGCTGCAAACGGCAGTATTTCATTTTTTATGGCCGAGTCATGTGCCATTAACAAATACGTTTCTTGGCACCTGCTAGGAGCTGGGAGTGACACTAGGTCTTAGGCATATAATGGTGAATGAGCGACCCCTGTTACTTTCCACTACAGGATACAGCCAGGTGAGCTCTACAGTTTAGAAGAGAAGCAGGGAAACTAAAACGGCAGGGTGTTCAGTGATGTGGAAGGAAAATGGGAAAAGACAGGATATGCTGAGGCAGGAAGAATGAGTGGAAATTTGCAAATGTGGGTGTTGGAGGTGGGAGTGAGATTGGGAGGCATGGGGGTGAGGTTGAGGGTACTTCAGGCTAGAAGAGCCACGTGGCAGGAGCCCCACAATGTGAGAGGCACAGAAATAAATGCCACGTGGCTGGAGGGCGTGAAGTGGGCAGAGACCGCGGGAGGGAGAGGTGCCGGGAGGGGAGGCTTGGCGGTAGCAGGGACCATATTCTCAAAGTCATGGTATGGGCTTCAGAGCTCATCCTAAAAGATATGGGAAGATGTCAAAGTCATGGTCATGATCAGATTTCTCTTTGTAAATATTTCTCTGACTAGTTTATTTATTTATTTATTTTGGAGAACACAGGGGAAAAGGTTAAGATTGGAGATACAGGAAACTAAATAGGAATGATAGCCTCAAGTAAAGGTTCACTGGAGAACCCTGTTGTTATTTGACACATACTGTTGTCACCTGGCAGAGGGAACCATGAGATTCTGATTCTATTCCACAAGTACCATCTTCTGACATGGTTTTAATCCTCGGTTGCAATCAAAACAAGAAGCTAGGGCTTCCCTGGTGGCGCAGTGGTTGAGAGTCCACCTGCCAATGCAGGGGACATGGGTTCGAGCCCTGGTCTGGGAGGATCCCACGTGCCGTGGAGCGACTGGGCCTGTGAGCCACAACTGCTGAGCCTGCGCGTCTGGAGCCTGTGCTCCGCAAGAGAGGCCGGGACAATGAGAGGCCCGCGCACCGCGATGAAGAGGGGCCCCCACTTGCCGCAACTAGAGAATGCCCTCGCACAGAAATGAAGACCCAACACAGCCAAAAATAAATATAAATAAAAATTAAAAAAATATAAGAACCTGCTTATAAAAAAAAAAAAAACAAGAAGCTGCCCTCCATTGGATGGCCAAAACCGGCATTCATGTTGACCCACCAGAGGCAACGCCACAATTGTGAATTTTAATCCAAATCAGCCAACAGCCATCTTCACGTTGAAATTTACATGGAATCAACATAAAAGTTTACCTTTTTAAAAGTGACACGAGTTAGCGTTTCATCCAGTGTTTTGTTGAACGTGATCAATTTTTTAAAATGAGAGAGACTTAATTCCTTGTAAAGTTTGCCTTTACAGTCATGCTTTATGAATGAAATTTATATCCGTGAGATGAGTTATATGCAAGTGTTCCAGATTTTTATCTTTTCCAACTGGACATGTCTGTATCAGTTTGGGTTTTGGCTGAAAGCGAATGAAGCTCATTTTGCAATTTGGTAGAAAGATTATCAAGAAGGTTCATGAGATCCATGTGAGGTTGGAGGTCAACACTTGGGATCGGGGGTAACCAAGAGGTCTCTAGAGGTCTCTGGAAGCCTTCCCTCCAGCAGACTGGTCTGCAGTGACTGTGTTTCGACCATCCATCTCATCCTTGCCATGTGCTCAAGAGGTGATGCCCTGAATGGAGGGGCTTAGGTCAGATGCCCACCTCTCAGGGAGAGGGTACATCTGTCCCATTTGGTTTCCGAAAAGGGAGATGGTCAACTTGATCAGCCTTTTGTTTTTTTTTAAATAGGTCTTTTACAAATATTTATTTATTTATTTTCCTTTTTTTTTTTTTTGGCTGCGTTGGGTCTTAGCTGCAGCACACGGGATCTTTGTTGAGGCATGCGGGATCCTCTCGTGCTGGCGTGCGGTCTGCTTGGGTTTCTCTCTAGTTGTGGCACGAGGGTTATCTCTCTCTAGTTGTGGCACGCGGGTTATCTCTCTCTAGTTGTGGTGTGCGGGTTATCTCTCTCTAGTTGTGGCACGCGGGTTATCTCTAGTTGTGGCACGCGGGTTATCTCTCTAGTTGTGGCATGCGGGTTATTTCTCTCTAGTTGTGGCATGCGGGTTATCTCTCTCTAGTTGTGGCGCGCAGGTTCCAGGGTGCATGAGTTCTGTAGTTTGTGGCACGCGGGCTCTCTCTTTGAGGTGCGTGGGCTCAGTAGCTGCCGCATGTGGGCTTAGTTGCCCCGTGGCGTGTGGGATCTTAGTTCCCTGACCAGGGATCGAACCCACGTCCCCTGCATTGGAAGGCAGATTCTCTACCACTGGACCACCAGGGAAGTCCCAACTCGATCTACCTTTGCTCTCAGTTTACATGCAATGGGAGCAAGACAGTTTCCCACAAAGGACATTTAGATGCCGCTATGGACTGATTGTTTGTGTGCCCCCCACCCCCAGATTCATCCGTTGAAACCCTGATCCCCCATGTGATGGGTTTTGGAGATTGGACCTTTAGGAGGTAATGAGGTCATGAGGGTGGAGCCGTCATGAAGGGATTAGCTCCCTTCCAACAGGAGACATCAGAGGAGACAGCTGGCTTCCTTTCCCTGTCTCTCTCTGCCATGCGAGGATGCACGAAATGAAGCAGGAAGAGGGGCTCATCAGACCCTAGAGCGTAACCATGGTAACTCCCTGATCTTGGTCTCCCCAGCCTCCAGAAGTGGTAGATCTTAAGAAGCCAAAATATGGCAACTGTCCACTGCATGTTGCTTTGCCCATTCAAGGTTGTTAAGAACTGTTGGTTAATCCGACATTCAGAGCCTTTGCTGTAGATGCTTTCCTAGTTATAATATCTGTCTCAAGTAAGGAAACGCTTCCTTGACACAAGGCCACAAGTGCATATGTGGATAACTATATACTGTGGATATGGCCATACAGGTCCTCTTATGTCAAGCAAACTGCCTAAACGGGGCTGGTGTGACTAAAATTTGTGGTAGTTAATCGTGACATTAGCCCCTCCAGATGTCAGTTGAAATACAAATACCTATTCTTCTGTTGGCCCTGGGGAGTGTAATAAGATTTAAGAGATAAAAATGCGGTTTTCCAATGGGTTAAGTTAGTTATTTTGCGCTTGTTACTGAAAATGTAAGTACATTTCACCTAATCCACTACCTCCAACGAATCAGATTACATGTGACATCTCTTCTGGGTGACAAATGGGTTTATAAAGTATTACTTAAACGGCACAATGGTAATCTGTCTGCTTCGTGGCTGGAACCCAGGCACTCCGTTTTTCTGTAACAGTTCTAATTAATCATTTCAAAGCATCATAATACATGTAAATCCTTCTTTCTCAGAGCAAGATAAATAAGGTATCAACTCTAAAGTAACAGTATTTTCCCCCAAAGCTGTGATGGGATAGAAAAAATAATCAACCCTTCCAAAGCTCAGCAGATCTCAGGGATATGAAAATATTCACCGGAGATTATAAAATTGGACAGCTTCTAGTTTGTAGAGTGAAATATGTCTTTGAAAGTTCTACTCAGCTGAGAATCTACTCAGTGGTTACACCTCTGGCATATATTCCACAGGAAGCTGGGAATATTTGATTCCTTCATTTTCCAGCTGTCTTCCACCTAAATTGCAATAACAGTATGCTTTTTGTAATACATCTCATAGGGTTGGCCCAAAAGTTTGTTCGGGTTTTTCTGTAACCTCTTACAGAAACCCAGACGAACTTTTTGGCCAACCCAGTATTACTAGAGTACAAGTGATATTTCAGTGCTTACAGCTGAAGTGGCAAAGCTCGTTTCTACCTCAGTATTCTTATATTTACCATCATCCCACTCCACAAAACTGCGTGCTCTTTAATTCCATTTCTAGACCAATATTTTCAATCATATTTCTGTAAATGATGGGCAATTTCATAGATACAGAGTTTTTGTCTCCATACAAACACTTGGAAGATTATAATATTCTCCCAAAGGTTGTGTCTTTCCCTTTAAATGGATGAGGTATTAGTGTTTCAGGTGCGAATGTTTTAAATGTTCTGGGCTAAAAGGCTATCTTAGATGGGAAAAATTGAGCATTGGGCAACTAAACTACTATTAATCATTTGAACATAAGGGCTTTCCTTAAGATATAAAGAATTCATTTTCCAAGTAGGAGGAGAAGAAGAAAGATTTTATTTTATTTTATTATTACTTTTTTGTGTGTGGTACGCAGGCCTCTCACTGTTGTGGCCTCTCCCGTTGCGGAGCACAGGCTCCGGACGCGCAGGCCCAGCGGCCATGGCTCACGGGTCCAGCCGCTCCGCGGCATGTGGGATCTTCCCAGACCGGGGCACGAACCCGTGTCCCCTGCATCGGCAGGCGGACTCTCAACCACTGCGCCACCAGGGAAGCCCCCTGAATCTGATCTTTTGCTGTTTCTTTCCGCCTGTTTCCTGGACAGCCATTTCTCAGATGAGTCCCTGGATGTTAAAATACTTGAGGTCTTCTTTGGAGATCTTTATAGCTTGTGAACACACCCCATAGGCAGGATACAAAATAAGTGACTATTGTTTTTCCAAAGGGGGTCACCCATGGTCATGAAATACGAAGAAAGACCGAGGAACTGTCAAAGGTTGCAGGAGACCCTAAACATAATGTGGAATCCCGGTTCATAACTGAAAGCTAGCACTGAAACTCGAGAAATCTTACTAAGATCTCTGATTTAATTAATGGTGTCCTATCAATAATTTCCTGGTATTATCATTGTCCTTTGATGATGTAATGTTAACGTTGGAAAAAGTGGTGTGGAGGGTATACAGAACTCTCCTGACTAACACTTTGGCAATTTTCAAGAAGCCTCTAATTATCTTACCATAAAGAGTTACAAAGTAAATAAAGCTGAAATTAACAGGAAAAAACATCCTGCAACTCACTCTCTGGCATTTTAAAAGTAGGACTTGTATTCTTTTTCCTTTGTTTGTCTTAAACTGTTAAAAAAATGCTCTCTAAGCTTTTATCTGTATTCCTTAGATGCTACTAGATTGTTGGGTTTTGTTTCATATTATTTCTGTGGCACACAGGAGAGCTTCATTTGGAAAAAAAAAATGAGATAGGGCTTCCCTGGTGGCGCAGTGGTTGGGAGTCCGCCTGCCGATGCCGGGGACGCGGGTTCGTGCCCCGGTCCGGGAAGATCCCACATGCCATGGAGCGGCTGGGCCCGTGAGCCACGGCCGCTGAGCCTGCGCGTCCGGAGCCTGTGCTCCGCAACGGGAGAGGCCACAACAGTGAGAGGCACGCGTATCGCAAAAAAAAAAAAAAAAAAATGAGATAAAGTTTACATAACATAAAATGAACCATTTTAAAGTGTACAATTCAGTGACATTTCATAGGTTTGCAGTGTTGTGCAACCATCCCCAGTGTCTGGTTCCACAATAATTTCATCGCCCCAAAAGGACACCCTCTACCCATTCAGGAGTCACGCCTCGTTTCTGTGTTCTTCCCCACCAGCCCTTGGCAACCACTAATCCGCTTTCCCTCTCTGTGGATTTAACGTGTAAATCTGCACATGTCTCATGTAAATGGGATCAGACAATCTGTGTCCTTTTGTGACTGGCTTCTTTCACTGAGCATCGTGTTTTCAAGAACCATGGATACTGTAGCACGTATCAGTGTTACATTCCTTTTTAAGACTGAATAATATTTCATTGTACGGATATACCGTGATTTGTTTATCCCTTCATCTGTTAATAGAGATTTGGGGTGTTTTCACCTTTGGACTCTTGTGAATAATGCTGCTATGAACATGCATGTACACATTTTTGCGTGGAGGTGTTTTCATTTCCCTAGGGTATGTCCTTAGGAGTGGGATTGCTGGATCGCTGGGTAATTCTGTGTTTAGCTTTCTGAGTGTTACATGCCCGACTCCATTCTTTGGCAGAGATGCTCCTGTAGGCTTACTGACTTTTCCTGTAACTGTAGTTTATAAGTACGTTCAACTGGCGTGTGCATTCTTACATGCAACCTTCCGGGCTGTGCTCTTCTCGTACTGGTTTTATACCTTTAGTTTCTTACAATAATGATTGGAAAGGGTTGGTCCTGTTTCCTCTTCTCACAATTGCATATGTCTACACCATGGACGATTCAAGCACAGTCACATACTGGGGATGCTTTAATTCATTCTTCATAGTTATGAACATCCATATTTTGAGCCACGGTCTTTGAAAAATGTAAGCAGAATAACCCAGGCTTGTGTTACCTCCCTTGGATGAGTTCTGTAGTATGGTATCCAATGGGGCCATTGTTCTTTCTGAAGGAAATCTGTTTTGCCTCTTGTTCTCTTTCTGATCTGCGTCCCCTTCATCCTTACCATGTTCCTTTGCTTCTCATCTGTGTCCACTATGAGAAATCAATCTTTTTATTTTCTCCAGCGCTTTCCTTGGGCTACATTTCCGTACCTCCCCTTGGCCACACACGAGGCTTGAATTCATGCAGGTAGACATCACCTCTTCCGTTCCAGGCCCCTGGACATGGATGGTGCTTTCTGGTCCTAACACCTCTGACTAGGAATGCTGCAGAGTAATTTGAATAGGCGTGTCCTTTTCCATCTAAAATATAATACACAGTCCAATTTTAACAGAGAACCCGCTTGAGGCTGCCCTTCTCCTGACCGCTTCTTGTAGTTGGGTTAAATCTTCAACCGAATCTATAATTGACCTTGTCCTTCTTACGTACTAAACCTTTCCCTGACACCAAATGGAAACAATTCACCATGGGGTGTTTTTCTCTCCTCTTTTGTCACCGTCTCATTGCATGCTATTGTCTTTCTTTTAACTCCGTTTTTATTTTAGATTGGCGTCGAGTTGATTTACAATGTTGTGTGCGTTTCAGGTGTGCAGCACAGTGATTCAGTGACACACACACATGTGTCTGTACCTTTTCAGTTGCTTGTCCCATGTAGGTTATCGGAGAAGAGTGAGCACAGTTCCCTGTGCTCTACAGTAGGTCCTTGTTGATTACCTGTTTTAAATATAGTGGTGTGTGTCCGTGCATATGCTATTGTCTTAAAAGGCCACAGTATCTTTTTAGCCAAGGCACGATGTTTTCTCTTTCTTACGCTTTCTTATCATAAAAAAAGACAGCAAATTTGGCTGAGATCTGCTGAGTAGAAGTGTCAAAATTAGATCAGAAGTTTCGCCCCCATTATATCCTATTCGGTGTCCAGTGACATTCTTCTCACCATAATATGAGGCACACTCCCACCTCCAGGGGTTCCTCTGACCGCACCTGTTTCCCTGGGGTTCGTCTTAACCAAGGATCGGAGTCCTTGCTGCCTGGTCATCAGCCGGGCGCCTGCTCTTTTCAGATGTGCATCGTGTCTGCACAGCACGCAGCCTCCCCGCCGTGGGCCTCTGCCTTCCTCTGAATCTTCCCTAGGTTGTCGCCAGCATGCCTGGCTGAGGATGGGGAGGGTCCGAAATGAAATAAGATAAAGCAAAATGATTCAAGGATGTAACTTCCGAGTCCGTAAGGTCAGACCCTTTGCCCTTGGATCTGAACAGCCGCCACGCCCCAACCTGCGCCTAAACGGTGCCCGGGACACACTGAATACTCACGAAATGTGGAGTGAAATCTCACCCGCGTGTTCATTCCATCCTTCGTCTCTCACCATCCCCTTTCATCATCTCCCCGCACACCCCAGCCCTACACATCGACTTTCTTATACCTCCCAGGGCGCTGTGGTCTCCCTCCCATTTCCACGCCTTCGTCCCAGACTGCTCCTCCACGTGGCACTTTTCTCTGAAGACTCAGAGCCCCAGCTTCGCATTTCTGCCGGAAGGTTTCACTGAGCAGCCAAAGCTGAAGGAGGCGTGCTTCTCCTGTTTTCTCCCATCGCCTCGTGTACATGTTCATCTGTATGAACTTCAAATGTGCTTGAAGTATCAGATACTTCAAATAGGTTTACATATGGTATATAGGCATTTATAGGTCCATATACTAGTAAGATAAATATGTTATTTGGCTTTTCATGCTTTTGATATTTATATAAAGGTGACCACACTGGACAATTTCTTTGACTTGCTTTTTTTTTTTTTAATATGTTTTTTGATGTGGACCATTTTTAAAGACTTTATTGAAATTGTTATAATATTGCTTCTGTTTTACGTTTTGGTGTTTTGGCCACGAGGCATGTGGGATCTTAGCTCCCCGACCAGGGATGGAACCCACATCCCCTGCATAAGAAGGCGAAGTCTTAACTATTGAACCGCCAGGGAAATCCCAGACTTGCTGTTTTTTTTTATTATTTTTTTTTAATTCAGTGTTATGGCTGGTAAATTTTTTTTTAACAATTTACATGTAGAATTTATTTTTTTACCATTTTATTTTTATTTTTTTTTTGAATTGGAGTATAGTTGGTTTATAATGTTGTGTTACTAAAGTTATTCAGGTTGAGGTCTGTAGTTCATATGTATTAATTATCACTACTTCATTGTATGAATCCATTCCATCCATAGACGATCTAAGGAAAAACTGATGTGATTTTCTGCTGTGATCACAAGTGGGCCATCATGGACTGATTCTTACATTTCTGACCTGTGCCCTATTAGAAGATAGTTTTACCAGGTTAAATGTCCCATAACACATAGATTATTTCAATTCTTGGGTTCCACTGCGAACTTCTTTCTCTAAACCTAATACTTGCTGGCACGAACTATGACAACATTGAAATCTGTCTCTATTTGGTAACGGAGTGGCTATTACAATTTTCAGAATTGCATCCTACACTCAGATTTCCCATACCCGTTTGTGCTTACATGGGCAATTTTCATTTAAGGGTATATTCATAACGTTAATGCAATGCCAGCAGCCATATTTTGCTCCTTTTATTGTGCCACGGAGTTTAATTGAAAAGCACAAGTTACTTGAGTGACTTTTTTACATTAGAGTAAAACTTACTCCCAGCAGGAACCATCTTATGCCACTCACGTACATCAACTGACAATTACGTTTTTATTCCCAGCATTCTGCCGTTAATCATGACTCACTCTACTCCCGGGTTAAAGTAATAATAATAATCAACAGTGCAAGTGAACTGACAAAACAAATCTAAATATGGGGACTTCTCATCAGAATGTGCACAGGGACCAAAAAAAAAGCAACACAGTACATATTTCTAACATGGCCATTGTTCACGGAATCATGGCTTTGAATCCCAGATTTTGATCTAAGTAAAAACTGAGCTTAAATACACCACCGAGAGAGTGATTTGCATTAGAGAGTTTTATATATTCCTTTTATTTCCTACATACATTCTGGTTTTCTTCAAAATACAGTTCGTGGATACAGTATTGCCTTTGAAAATGTAGAGCTCCTCAAGTTTCCCCTAATGACTCATTATGATAGAAAACTGTAAGGAGATACCCTGTTTTATCAAGGTCTGTTAGGGGGGCTTAATGAGCCCGTCAAGAGGAATGAGGTGTTTGACTGTCTGAGAATACAAGATTGTGAAATTGCTCTAGGAGGAAAACATAAGATTTTTCACAAAAATTCTTAATAGCACCAAGCAGGTGAGTATGTTCATACAGCCTAGATAGATATAAGGTCTTTCATTTCTTCCTTCTAAATCTCTAATTAATCACAAAGCTTCAGAATAATTGAGTCTACACACCTGAGTACTTCAAAGCTCTATCACTTGTAGGCACACAGGGGTGTTTGCATTCCTACTGTCTCTTGCTAAATACAAGGTTAGCAGTGGTTCATATCAGAAGTTCTCTGTGATCCAAACCCCCATTCCATCACTTGTTGACCATCTTGTGCTGCATACTCCGTGTCTACACATCGACCTTAGAAAAACAAGGAGGGTGTTTTGAGATTGTACTAAAGTGTTTAATGATCTTTCCCCAAACAGTTGTTCTTGGATACAAGGATAACCTTGAGCATCCCTGACCCCATAAATAAATGAATCCATTTGGATGTTTGCATGAATGTTTATTTGTCCCAACTCTTGGAGCTCATCATACAATGCAAAACAAGCCAGTGCTTTTAAAAAAAATTTCGTGGAAGCGTAAAGAAAAAGCAGAAACATTTCCCAGTATGGACAGAGACCGAAATGAAAAATTTTCACATCAAAGAGATCCATGAGTGGGTATTCTCATTGTTCTGTCATTCTTCAGACGTGGTTAGAAGCGTGGTGTTAGCTATGATACATAAGAATATGCCTCAGGCCAGCTACAAAACCCAGCTTGTGATAATATGACATTTTAGTATCTACTGAGTCCTTGTAGAGTTATGGTCTTATTTTGTTTTTACAGAAAAAATAAATTGCTAGGCAGACAGAGAAAATAGTCTTACTGTCACCATTTGGTAGCAGAAGAAACTGGAAATGAGTCAGATTGGTAATTTGTCCCAAGTTTCTATGGACAGTAAACACCAAGGCCATGATCAGAATTCAGGACTGTGTGCCATACAATCTTCTGCAATCTAGTTTCCTCCCCATTGTGTAGAGCAGGGAAGTTTACTAAAAATTATCCTAGGTCATTGGAACCTTAAATGAGCCTACTCAATCTCCAGTATGCAGGGCTTTCTGATATACACCATAGAATGACTTCATGGAATCTGGAGTCTAAAGGAAAACAAAGGAAAACTGAGAGTGATAAAAAAAGAAAAAAAAAATCAGGATATAAATACCAAAAGTACCAACAATTCCATGGAAAGATAGTGAAGTAATGTTGTATGTGGGGTTTCTCAAGAAAATGACCGAAGTGATCTCTTTATCTGGACATCTTCTAGTTGAATAGTCATTCGTTTTTGTGGGGTTTTTTTTTGTGTTTTTTTTTTTTTTTTGCGGTACGTGGGCCTCTCACGGCTGTGGCCTCTCCCGTCGCGGAGCACAGGCTCCGGACGCGCAGGCTCAGCGGCCATGGCTCACGGGCCCAGCCGCTCCGCGGCATGTGGGATCCTCCCACACCGGGGCACGAACCCGCGTCCCCTGCATCGGCAGGCGGCCTCTCAACCACTGCGCCACCAGGGAAGCCCGGTCATTATTTTTTTTTTTTTTTTTTTTTTTTTTTTTTTTTTTTTTTGCGATACGCGGGCCTCTCACTGTTGTGGCCTCTCCCGTTGTGGAGCACAGGCTCCGGACGCGCAGGCTCAGCGGCCATGGCTCACGGGCCCAGCCGCTCTGCGGCATGTGGGATCTTCCCAGACCGGGACACGAACCCGCGTCCCCTGCATCGGCAGGCAGACTCTCAACCACTGCGCCACCAGGGAAGCCCCCCGGTCATTATTTTTGATTCAAAATTATTTGACCTAAACAGGGTCGGGAAAATAAAGCCCCACATAACAGCGGTTAAGTATTGATAGATGAAAAGAATAGTCTTTCAGCAGCTTTGTATTCAAAAGGAAGGTCAAGGGCTTCCCTGGTGGCGCAGTGGTTGAGAGTCCGCCTGCCGATGCAGGGGACGTGGGTTCGTGCCCCGGTCCGGGAAGATCCCACATGCCGCGGAGCGGCTGGGCCCGTGAGCCATGGCTGCTGAGCCTGTGCGTCCGGAGCCTGTGCTCCGCGACGGGAGAGGTCACAACAGTAAGAGGCCCACGTACCGAAAAAAAAAAAAAAAAAAGGAAGGTCAATTATGAACCCAGTCTAGATTCCTTGGCCTTGTTATAAGATAAGAATACTTAAGAGCACTTCAAAAATATTAACTTCCGTGTTAATGAAAGGATTTACACTATTCTATGAATGTCTGTAGAGACTTGTCATGAAGAAGCCTGTGTTTTACTGCCTCTTGGAGGGGGAATGAATTAGCTGAGTTATGAGGGTTTTGAACTGCCTCAGATTCAATGCTGTTCATGAGATTTTCTCTCTTGGAATGTGTAGATACGTGATAGAGAAGAAATAAAAACAAAGCCCCCACATGTAAACCATCCATAAGAGTGTCTGCCTGGGAATCTCCAAATGTAGCTATTCTGAGTCAAGAGACAGGCTCCTAGAAGGAAGTCCAGCCCACAACTATGGAATTGGTAAAGATGACAGTGAGTCACCAGTCAGAATGGAGACAGCATGACATTTGGCTAGGGTCAGGGTAGCATGCAGAAAGTGCTAGGAAGGGAGGTATTTGTGGACAAGAGGTTTCTCTGACACCCTCGTGAGCATTTTGTGTAGTCCTACAGCAAAGGTAACCTAGCAAGTCTGAGTGCCAGAAGGTTATTGGAACACAGAGACTTATCTAAAAGTACAATACAATATCCCTTCTGCAAGATGAAATGTCAGCGTTGTAAGAGCAATGATTAGGGCCGCTGGGTTATTCACAGAGGGAGTAATCGAGAATTCATGAGCTAAAGAACTACGGGGTAGTTCCAATCCGTAGCTCTCCGTGTCCATGGAAGGTTTCTGCCCCACTCTAACCATGACGTGATGACTTCAGAGGGGAAGGACACTGAACACATCTGGAAAAAGTCCTACCTCTTCAAGGAGCCTTGAGAAGTAGCCGTGTTCAATGGTTCTCGGACTGTGGCTCTCGGATCAGCGTCACCTGGGTACTGGTTAGAGATGCAGCTCCTAGGGTCCTGCCTTCCACCTACAGAATCCAAACCTCTGCAGGTGGGGCCTTGCAGGTGTTTGCAATGCTTGCTCAAATGGAGGAACACTGTTCTTGTTGAGTTGGTTTTTTTTTTTTAATGTTTATTGGAGTATAGCTGATTTCCAATGTCGTGTTGGTAGTTGAGTTTTGCTCCCAACTCCGTCGGGTCAGAGGTTTGTGGCTGCCCCAAAGCGTGAGCTACTGCGACCTCATCTAAAAGATCTTCCTTTAAAAAAAAAAAAACTGTATTTTATATGGGAGTGTAGTTGATTTACAATGTTGTGTTAGTTTCAGTGTACAGCAAAGTGATTCAGTTATACGTAAACACATAGAAAAGATCTTCCTTCACGCATTTCTCAAGAGTCAAACTCTCCGTGTTAGCATGGAATGAGTTTCTTGTTAACGCTTGGGTCTTCCTGTAGGTTTCTGTTTAATAGTCGGGGCTCATCTGCACCGCTGCTGTCCAGACACACCTGCCAGCACTTACTTGTCACTAGAACATAATGGAAAGGGGGCTCTGATAAGATCATTTCCTTAATGACAGCCTGGAAATGAAACTGCTAAGAAAATTGCCTTGAGGTTAAAACAGTAAGTAATGAATAGCAACTGGATGAGTTAAAAGCCTTCCATCTTATTTTTCCCATCCACCTTTTTTTTTTTTTTGCGGTGCGCGGGCCTCTCACTGTTGTGGCCTCTCCTGCTGCGGAGCACAGGCTCCGGACGCGCAGGCTCAGCGGCCATGGCTCACGGGCCCAGCTCACACTCCGAGGCATGTGGGATCCTCCTGGACCGGGGCACGAACCCGTGTCCCCTGCATCGGCAGGCGGACTCTCAACCACTGCGCCACCAGGGAAGCCCTCACTTTTTAAAAAAATAAATAAATAAAGTATTGAAAACAATCATGATAGTATTAGATTATTAATTTTCAGGTGCAAAGAAATGGCGTCCTTACAGAAGGAAGAAGATATTCTCCTCATTGAAGTCACTCTGTTCCATCAGGAATTGGAGGATTTTTGATGAAATCATTCCTTGTTAAGGTACCTAAGCGTTAGATCAGGTACTACTGATAAATCACAAAAGGAAATACTGATAAACTTTACTACCACAAATTATTTATGTAGGATAAGCTGCTTATTTCCTAGAAAAAAGTGTTACTAATATTAACTCAATAAAAGAGAGAAAAACTCATCAGTTTCACAATGCCAATTACAAGGTAGTGAAGAAATATATCCTCCAAATTTCATGACATCTGATTTATTTGAAGGGCGAGTTCTATGAAAATTTGAAGTTACAAGTTCAATTTCAAGTTCCAGTTACACCCGACTCCCACGTTGTTGTGGATTCTCTGTGAGTGTAGTTTAAAGAATGTTTCCTCCACAATGTCAGGCTGCTGTAACACGGATATTTTTAAATGCGAAGCAAACGAAAAACAGAATAATTAAACTTCCGTGAAGCGTACAAAGGCGACAATAAAAATAAAACATTAGCAATCTTGATGCACCGGTCGGAAAAGACACACTGTTTCCAAATGGCCATTATTCCAGCAATGCGACGATGGTTCAATATTAGGTAATCTATTAAAATATCATACGAACGTTGGAAGAGGAAAATAATGCGATCACAGCAAAGCGTACAGGGGGGAAATTAATGAACACAAAACCATGTCAAATAGGGAAAATTACTTTTTGTACAAGAAACTTCCAGCAAGCATCATGTAACGATGGAGTACTGGGCTGCAGGCGGGTTTGGAGCTGGTGCACTTCTACATGGAGAACAAAATGCCGATTTCTCATTCCCTGACTTCAGGTACATTCCCAGAAATGCTCCAGATTTCCCTGAAGCATTAGGATATGGACCAAACTGACCCACCCCTAAAAAGCCCATAGAAAGCTTAGTCTGGTGTCTCCTCAGACTGTTGGTTCCCAGTGAAGACGACCCAAGGGTTCCTAGAAAAATCTTCTTTGCTGGTGTCTTGCAAGTCACGAAGGATCTGGGGAAGGTGACAACGTCGGAGCCAGGCTGTGTTAGGGAACCAACACGCGTTTAAAAAAATACCTAAGCAGTCTGGTGTGAACTGGTTGAGATGTGCTTTTGACATTGCAACAAAAATCTATTGCAATATATATTTTTAACGTATCTTGCTTGGGGCGGGTATATTTCAGTAAAGGAGGAGGGAAATTTTGAGGTTATTGGTGGGCTACAATGTAGAGAATCATTTCCCCAAATTCTGCCTGTATGCTGATAATCCTTCACGATATTGGTAGGTGTTTTACACACACGTACTCACATACACAACATACACAAGGAAAGGAGAGCTTTGTGGACAAGTACGTTTGGACAGTGCTGGGTTAAAAAGTTAAAACAGCCTTCTTCACCAAGAGATGCCAGGGTGTTGCGTATGTTCATGGTCAGTATGACTGTCTATATGGGAGAACTTCCAAGATGGGTGTTTCCCACACTTATTTCACCTGCAGAAAATTAGTCCAAGAAACGTACCTTGGGAAACACTGTTTTACACTACCGATGGTTCCATTTTTACGTGTCTGTTGGTTAAGTTCTTGTAACCAATCCTGCACAGAATGCAAAATACAGAGCACAGCAAAAGTGCTCTGTATAAAGTATAAAAAGTATACTTAATTTAACTCAATGTAAGCCCAACAAGTTGAAGGCTTTGAGAAAATAATACCAAAGCAGACATTCCTTGCTAATTATAAACAAACAGTCAAAGTGAGTGAAAGGGCCATGATTGACCTACTAAGATTCACATCATTGTCGATTCAGTGGCTCAAAAAGTGTAATCAAGTCATATACTGAGCTAACCAGCCTTTTGTGCTTTTCTTTTTTATCCTTTTTAACTCTAGAAAAACAGCTGCAATAAATGATAGAAGTAGAAATGTAGGAAATTTTTCATTGTCAAAAATATAGCTGTGACACTTATAAGAATCATATCTGCATCCCCACAGACAGTTATTTCCAAAACAACAAAGAGTAATAAAGACAGACACCAATATGACCATCCCAGGTCATGATAGTTCAAGCATAGCTGATTTGACTAATCCCAGATGATGAAATTTTTTGAAACCAAATTTATCAGGAAAACCTTTCCACAAAATGAAAATCCATGGTTAGATATAAAAAATAGATATTGTAAGAGTTTATCATCCTATAGGAGCACTTAGAAGTAGAAATTACCTAATACCAGAACAAAACAACGGACAAGTGACACAAATTATAAATGAAAAGGGAAGAAAAAAAAGCAGGTGGCTGTTAGCATGAAAAACAACTTCCTGCGTTATAGCAGGAAAACAGGAAAAGCGTTTTAGCTAACAAGCTGACAGCTGATATACTCTTAGTAGGATTGGAAACCTTTTCGAATGTTCCTGGAAAGCTACTTGAGCGCTGACATTGAGTCTTTACAATGTTCATAACTTTTGACCACGTAATTTCAGTTTTAAGAATATTTCCTAAAGGAACTGTCAGAGTGCACTTAAGAGATTTCTGTGCATGAATGGGCATCGTCGTATTGTTTATTATACCAAAAAAATTGGAAGCAAAATGTAAATTGACTGAAGAACATAATCGTATTTTGATGTATGTAGTGTAGCCACAGAAGGAAACAATGCTTATGATTTGATGTTATGTGAAAAAAGCAGGATATAAAAAAATATGTACATTTGGTCCCCATTATGTTAAAAATATATTTGGAGATTTCAGGCTAGAGTATCAGTATGAGTTTGGACATCTCAGCTCCATGAACCCACTCAGATTTTCTCTACATAAATAGCTAAAAATTGAAATTGAAAAACTTGCCTCATTCAAAGGGATTATCTATATACCAGAACTGATTGAAAGAAGCAGGAGTAACTATCTGAAAATTTCTCAACTTACACACACGCACACACACACACTATTCAAGAGGAAGTGTCTATATAAATTAGAAATGAAAGTCATGGAGAAGCAAATCGAAATCAGAGATTAAAGAAGGGAGACAAAAAAAAAAAAAAAAGTGGTGGAGACAGTGAACAGCAGCAGACGGGTGCTAAAGAAAACCAAACTGTCAAAATAAAAAACAATTATGAGGAAGTAACACCAAACCCAGAAAGCGGAAAACTGGAGAGAACAATGGACAGAAAGATAGGTAAAAAGTAGATAGATGGCCGACTCAGAATTCCTACCTAGGTCTAAGGACACCCTGCAAACCAGAAGCCACAGAAGCACAGGAAGAAGACTTGACCAAAGAAGCAATCTTAGGCTCCAGATCAAAGGGACGCCCCCAGGGCCAAGTAAAATCCTGCGAACACCTCCCACTGTACGAAGAGTGTAAACCGTGCTGGGCACCCCAGACCTCTGACCTGAAGGGGAAACGTCTCCCAGAAGCTGGAGGGCTCCCCACAGCCAGATGGTTACTCATGAGAGGTACCAGCATAAGCCCAGGGAAAGACCGTGCTCTCCCGAAAATAACGTGCTTAGACATGTAATGCCAACAAGCAAGAAATTAACTTAAAAAGGAACTCAGGAAAGGAAATTGGGGTGGAAGAGGGCTGAAGCCAAAGGTGTGGATCAGAATTGCTGTGAATGTGCTTACAGATGGGGGCAAATGTTAGAAGAACTAGACAAAAGGATCAGAATAATGTTAACAAGAACATAGCATAGCTTCAGTTATGAAAATAACACACCGAGAAATGAGCCCGTGGAGTCGGGGCAGGGGGTGTAGGTGTGTGCCCGTGTTTGTGGATATTGAAAATATAAAGGCAATATCTCCAACCGCTGAGGGAAGGAAGGGAGCAAAAGATAGATCCCCACTTTACACCACACACCAAAATGATCCAGGGAGGACACGAATCTTATTTAGGAAGGTGTAAAAGAATGACAAGAAAACATAAATGAAGGTTTATTTTGAGCTGTGTTAGAGAAAGCTTTTACACTGACGGTAAAGTTAGTGTGTGCTTGAAAGAATTTTGAGTATAAAGCTAAGTAGATAAAAAGCAAAGAAATGTGATTATCACAACATTTATCCGAGAAAAAAGGTTAAAATTCTTAATCTATCGATTGCTCCTGTAAATCAGTAAACAAAGTTGCTCACATAAAAGAAAGATTAAGGACTTCCCTGGTGGTCCAGTGGGTGAGACTCTGTGCTCCCAGTGCAGGGGGCTGGGGTTCGATCCCTGGTCGGGGAACTAGATCCCACCTGCCACAACTAAGAAGTGTGCATGCTGCAACTAAAGATCCCACATGCCACAACTAAGACCCAGTGCAGCCAAAGTAAATAAATGTTAAAAATAAATAAAGCCTTTAAAAAGAAGATTAAATATTTGAAGCCTGTTCAGAAAGGAAATTAAATAAATAAATAAGACAAAATATTTAATGTCATTAGAAGTCAAAGGTAGATAAAGTAGAAGTATAATTCTAAGTAATTTTTGCCTACAAAATTGTTAAACATTTAAAATATATAATGGCCAATATTTGTGAGTGGGGCTCTTTTTTGACATATAATATCCAATACTTCTACCTCATGACCTTTATCATAATTTGTAATAACATAGTTACATACCAGATTCGGTGGGGTTTTTTTGTTTATTTGGTTGGTTGGTTTGTCTTTTTAAGTTTAAAAACTTGCTGTACAGTTTTTATAGGTTACACTCTATTTACAGTGATTACAAAGTATTGGCTCTATTGCCCGTGTTGTACAATACATCCTTGTAGCCTGCCTTACGCCCAATAGTTTGTACCACCCAGTCCCTCCCCCCAAACTACCCCTCCCGCACTCTCCCCACTGGTCACCACTAGTTTGCTCTCTGTATCTGGGAGTCTGCTTCTTTTTTGTTGTTGTTGTTATATTCACCAGATTGTTGTACTTTTTAGATTCCACATATAAGTGAGATCATACAGTCTTCATCTTTCTGTGTCTGACTTGTTTCACTCAGTATGATCATCTTTAGGTCCATCCATGTTGCTGCAAATGGCATCATTTCCTTCTTTTTTAGGGCTGAGTAATATTCCATTGTATACATGTACCACATCTTCTGTATCCATTCATCTGTTGATGGACATTTAGGTTGCTTCCATGTCTTGGCTGTTGTGAATAGTGCTGCTATGAGCATAGGGGTGCATGTATCTTTTCTAATTAGTGTTTTCATTTCTTTTCAGATACAGACCCAGGAGAGGTATATACTGGCAGTTCATAATGGATTTGTTTTTAAAATTTAATTTTCTCTCACCAAAAGATCAGTGTCAGGAAGGTGAGATTCATATTTTTTTCTACTGTATATTCCTGAAACACAGTAGGACTTAGTCAATATTAATCCAAAGGATGAGTGAGTATTGATAGAGTCTCGGTCCCTGCCCAAGGTCCTATAAACACACTCTTTCCTGGATAGCATTGTGGAAGTATGTGCCCACATTTCATAAAATGTGCATCCTCACTGAATCAGCGATTCCAAGCCCACTCATTTATCTCAAAGAAAAGCAGGCCTGTTTTTCACTCTGATTGAATGGGCATCTATATTTACCTCACTTTCCTGGGAAAATGTCTCTAAATGAAAATAAGTGATAGGAAGAGGATAATAAATCCATTATACTGTGGAAAAGAGGAAAAAGTGAATGGTAGCACCAAAGAATTTGAGGGAGGTGCAGGCACTCAGGCACCAGAAGGAAAGGAAAGCAGAAAAGAACCCCAGATTGGCTCAGGGCAGAAGGGAGCGGACAGGAGACCACGCCAGCGCTTGCAGGGAAAAGGAACGGAGCAAAAACCAAACAATAGAGCAAGACGGTCCGCAGAAAAACTGGCCCAGCCCTGCAGCCCTTCTTCCTCCGCTTCTTGGAATAGCCAGCTGCAGCGTTAGTCCACAGGCTGAAGCCCTAAGACCACATCCATCAATGAAGACGGGGTGCCGTCTGTGTTAGAAGGGGACCAGAGCAGGGTGGAGGCTTCAGATCGGCCCTCTCCAGGGTCAGTGATTCCTAGCATCAGTTATCCAGGAGTTTTCAGCCAGCCTGCCACAAACCCACAGGGGAGCGGCTACCCTGTCCATGAACCTATTGACCTGTAAACCTGCTGTGCAGGTACCTTCACCTGCTGGGGTTTTTTGTCTCATTTCCCAGGTGGCTAGCCTCCTGCATTTCCGCCCCCCCGCAAGCTAAAATCAGAGATCAGTCAATTAAAAAAAAAATCAGAGATCAATCATATGAAGAAGAAAGAGGAGGCGAAAGAGATGGAGGAAAAGCAAGAATTTTAAGAGAAAGAAGAAAAAGAAAGGCGGGAGATAGGAGGGAGAGGAGGGGAGAAGAGGAAAGAATAGGATGGGGAGGAGATGTATCTGAAGTTGTTGCGGGAGACCCTTAGTGCTGGGACCAGAGTGCATCTTCTGGTCCCCACTCCACGGAGAGAAGCCATCCACCCCCTCTGTGCATCCAATGCAGAAAGGATGTGTACCAGGCTGCCAACAGTCCTCTCAACCTCCTGCTCCCACCTTTTTGGGGGGAGTCACTGGATCTTGTAGTGGGATTCAGACTTCTGCCTGCACCACAAGGGTTTTCTCTTGGCCTGACTGATACAGTCCAGCCACCGTTGATCCATCAAGACCCTCAACCGTAGAGATGCCCTGACCACTGGGAGACACAGACAACATGAAGGAAAGTCACAGCGAGCAGACCAAGATGTAAGACCCTGTGGGTGGAGGTCTGATGTGGAAATTGATCACGAGTGTAGCAAAATCAAGTCTAAGGACATGATGCAGGCATGGGGGAAATGCAAGGCCGTCCTTCTAAGCTTTGGGGAAAGGAGCATAGAGGGCGGGAAATCTGACCTTATTTTAAAAGATAAGTAGAATCTGGGTAGAGAAGGAAAGGTAGAGGAAGGTGGCTTTTATTGTTTATTTTGTTTTGTTTTATTGAACGATAGCTGATTGAGAGGGAGGGTGCTTTTATTCAAAGGGTTGACCTCTACCCACTGCATCAGCACCTCCTACTACTTATTAGAGATCCAGTTTCTCAGGATCCATCCATCAGAGAACAGATCCATTTATCTGTTTGGAGAAGTCTTCTAAGTGGTCCTATCTCATTCAAGCTTGAGAATCACTCCTCTAGGCAAACCGACCATCAGATGTGAAAGCAGAGGGGCATGGGGGAATAAACAAACGTGATATGTCTAGGGAGACACTAGGATTCTGAACTGAGTCCAAGATGTGATGCTTGCAAAATAATTTCTCCCCACCCCCTCCTCTCTGGGAGGCTCTCTAAGACCAGCAGGGAAGCCCAGGGTTTTCTTGAGAAGAGCTAGTAGCAGGGCATGTGAAGATGTATCAGCTGGAAAGAGCTTCTTTCCTGAATTATCTGATAAAACTTCATGAGGATGTCTGCCTGGAATGCAGATGCAATCCTGGAGGTGAAGCAGCCATTGTATGATCATGAAGAAGAAAACCAAACTCTATGGTTGGAGTGGCAGGAAGATAGAATTAACCTGGGTCCTTAACATCTATGTTGAACCTTAAGACTGCCTACCTACCTATTTTTTGTTATTTGGCAAAAATAAGTGTTTTCCAGTTAAATCACTTTAGTTTGGCTTTCCTCTGGAAGGCAGGCTAATGCAATATTAGCTGATATAAAAGGTGTTTCAGAATCTAGTAAAACAAATAAATGAACAAAACATTGAAAATAAATAAATCACAACCATTTGTTCATTAGGCAAAGACTCTTACTAAAAAGAAGAAAAGAGAAGGGAGATTCTATCCCAGTATACAAGCTTCAGAGGAGCTGCGAATACCACTTGGGGTAAATTTTTGTTAAGAATATAGGTTTCTCTTTGTACAGATGGAAAGGACCAATGACATATGATGTGTGCTACTGCTTCAGAGACCCATAGAGGTAACTGTCTCTCCCCCAATAACTTTTCTAGGTCATTTCTAACCGAAAATGAAAAAGGTGAGAATATCACAGTATATGCATCAGTCAGCTAAATGTTTGCTTTACAATATCCAATGCTAAAGTCAAATTTACTATGGGTCATTTATAATAAAGTAAGTCTTACCTGACGCATCCAGAAAGGAAAAGAAACACACAATAGAAATATGGGGATAGTTAAATCCTAGACAAATAACAGACCTCCCTCTTGGCTCTAAGGTGATGGGTAACTCTTGGAGGTGGAAAGTGTCACAATGTTTCCTAACAGCTCATTACAGAATGACAGCAAAGGGCGCATAGAAGTCTGAAGAGCCAGCAGGAAAGAAACCAGATCTAACATGCTTGTTTTTTTTTTTAATTTTTATTTAAAACTTGTACACTGTCATTTGCAAGATACAATGAAGGATTATTTCCTCTTCAGCTGAGAGATATCATAAAATAGAGCCCGTGTATGTGTGACAGAAACTACATGGTATGAGCCCTGTGTGTTTTTTCTGTGTGAGCTTCACTTACTGTCTGTTGATGCAGGTTATCAGGAGGGAAATTCTCTTTCCCATGAAGTTTTAATGCAGAGAAAATTGATTTAAATCGCAGCCAGTGATTGGTTTTAGCTAGGGATGATTAAATCTGAACGCAGTTCTGGGTCTGAGCTCTGTCATTTCTGTTGTGAAACAGCAAATGCAGTATTTGCTTAGACGCTTCTCTTAGTTGGCTCCATAAAGAGGTAGGGGACTGGATTCTTTCATGGCCTTGGTGGCAGGGAACACTCGCTCCATTTTGAGAATTTCTCTTTAAAATATGGTTTGGGGTCAGCAAGCATTGGTGAATGTCCAGCTAATCCACATTTTCTCCACATTTGTTATTTCTAGTCTTTCCAAATTGCAGTAATTTAGTCATTTTGGTATGTAGTGGTTTTAATTTTAATTTCCCTAAGACTAACCAAGTTGAGTACCCTTTAAAAATATATATATATGTGTATGTATATAAATATATATTTGAGAAACATACAACATGAAAGTCACCGTGAGCAAAAAAAGATATATATATATATATATATATATATAATATGAACATTTGTATCTTAGACATCATGTATAATATATAAAAACATAAATCAACATATTTGTAATATATAAACATTTATATTTAAAATATTATATATGTTTGTGTGTGTGTGTGTGTGTGTGTGTGTGTATTTGGCCATTTGGGTATCATTTCCTTTTTTTTTCTGGTATCTGTCTTAGATTTTTAATCCGTAAAAATCCCAAGGATTTATTATTTGATAATAAATGCCTTCTATTTTCTTCTCCCCTTATTCCATGCATTCTTTTTACCCCAAGTATTTATAAATAAAATAATTTTACAAGTAAGATTGAAAAAGAGGTTTAGCAGAGAAAACTGTTTCCTCTTGGAGTTTTCCCCCTGCCAGTACACCACACAGACCTGCGTGAGCCTGTGACTTTGGACGGGGAGAGAATTGTATGTGACCGCCGTGACTTGCGATACAGCCCAGTTTTGGAAATGAAGGTCCTGTCTTGGCTTTATTTATTATATGGTGCAACTCTGGGCATGTTGTTCAAACTCTGCACACCTTGTTTTCCTTACCCATAAAATGATCCAGTCAGTTACTCGAGGATTGAATGAAGCAGAGTCTGTATTTCTCATGATTTGTGTATTTACTCACTTAATACAATCTCACAGATGTCGAGGTGCTATTACATCTTATCCCCAGCTACCTGCACTCATATATGAGTTTCTTTAACTACAGGTTGGACTCATACCTGGGGTTTACTTTAATTAAAGTCTGGTTAACAGAGTAAAGTAAGAAATGAAAAACCTGCTTCAATGCATTTTTGAGTAGTTACTTGTATTTCAAACATTTTGCCAACTTTGAGGATAAAAGTTCCCTATTTAGATAAATAATACTAGTCATGATGCCTTGATCACTGTGTTAGGACTTACTCCATGGGACATGAAACTGCAAAAAGAAGCAATAAATAACCCCAGGGAAGCTGGCCGTGTTCTTTGAATCGCTGAAAGCAGAGAACACCTCAGAATATAGACAGAAATATTTCTGTATATGTTGAAAGTGATCATTAGAAACATCTGTTTGGCCTGATCCCCTAGAGGCTTATGAAGAATACCAGTAATAATAATGCTTGTTAGCAGAACATTATTTCTCTTTATTCGATCTGTCACTTACTCCAATTAAAATGTGCTTGGATACATCTCAAGAGGAAAGATTTCAATTGTACCCATCTAGTTTCAAAGGCAAGCAGATTTAATAAAGTTCCGTATTTTAAGAAAACCCCAGTAACATCCGAGAAGATGCTCTTTAAAAAAAATTATTTTATTGAAGCATAGTTGATTTACAATGTCATGTTAATTTCTGCTGTACAGCAAAGTGCCTCAGTTATACATATGCATACATTCTTTTCATGTTCTTTTCCATGATGGTTTATCACAGGATATTGAATATAGTTTTCTGTGCTGTACAGTAGGACCTTGTTGTTTATCCATTCTATATGTAATTCTCTATGTAATAGTTTGCATCTGCTAATCCCAAATGCAAATGGCATTATTTCCTTCTTTTGTAAGGCTGAGTAATATTCCATTGTATATATGTACTATATCTTCTTTACCCATTCCTCTGTCAATGGACACTTAGGTTGCTTCCATGTCCTAGCTATTGTAAAGAGCGCTGCTATGAATATTGGGGTGCATGTGTCTTTTCAAATTAGAGTTTTCTCTGGATACATGCCCAGGTGTGGGTTTGCTGGATCATATGGTAGTTCTATCTTTAGTTTTATCAGGGACCCCCATACTGTTCTCCATAGCGGCTGCACCAATTTACATGCCTACCAACAGTGTAGGAGGGTCCCCTTTTCTCCACACCCTCTCCAGCATTTGTTATTTGTAGACTCTTTAATGATGGCCATTCTGACTGGTGTGAGGTGATACCTTATTGTAGTTTTGATCTGTATTTCTGAGAAGATGCTCTTGATTTCTAGATTGGGCATTTCTTGTGGGTCTGCTGGAGGAACCATCAGGTGGTACTTTCCAAGGTGAGAACCCCAAAGTTCAGGGGTTCAGTGGAAGGGTCATTTCCAAAGACCCACCCATCTTGCTCCTGTACCTAGAACGTTATCACTCAATTTGGTGGTAAACAAGAACCATAACCACAGAGAGAACCTTGGAGGAGTTCATCCAAAAAAATATAGCTTGTCTCAAAAATATTTTTTCAAATAATAGAGTAAAAAAAGCATCTAGCAATGTTGGTACAGAGTGTGGGATCATTGTTTTTCCGTTTCCTCCTTGATCTTCTTTCAGCTGTTTTCAAATGAAATTTTTAGGCCAGAAACTAGTTTGCTCTCATGAAAGTAAACTTTTGTAGGTAAAAATACAGCACAGTTTCTTTTCCAGAATTACCTTTAAAAGCTAAAGCCAGAGTTATATAAAGCAAACGATTGCCTGGTAAACTTGAATAATGCATAATAGTACCCTTTAGGGATGTATCCCAACTCTTATGTCTGTGTTTCCACAGGAATGTAAAGAGCATTTTAATTTTTAATTGAAGACTTTCTCTAGTGTGTCAAGGGCGAAGCTAGATCATGAGAGTCAGACCTATTCAGTGTTGGACGCAGAATCCACGTTATTAGTCCAAGCTTTCCATGTCCTTTACCTGTTATCACTGTGTGATTCTCACCACTGCCTTATATAGGAATCAGTCACCATTAGCGGAGTTGGAATCCAAAGAAACGTGTATCTGCCAGTTCGGGACCATCATCCGTTTGCTTTTTTCTGTTGCGTTTTCAGAAGGAGGTCCGTTAAGACAGTCAAGAGTTACTTGACGGTGATAAAAGCAGTCATCCAGACTTCTGTTTTTGCACAAAACAACTCCATGTGCCAACCGGAGTTTGATTCCATGCCACTGCCCTGTGTTATCAGATCCTTTTTAACCCCGTCCATTAAATATTGGAGCAAAGAATGCCCGACGGTGACCTCCATCACGTAACAGATCAAGGAGAAAATGCACTTGCAGGAGACATTACGGACTTCGCCTTAATGGCTTGCGCAGGTAATGCTTATTGTAGATGAACACAATCGGTGTGGTGTCATGTAATGACAGGTAGATGGCTCTGATAGGGGAGAATAGGCCACTTGCTGGATGTGTGCATTGAGCCCAGTCCTTCAACTTCTGCAGACATCGCCTCCACAGTTGTGAACTGGTGCTAAGTCCTTGGGCAGATGTTGCAGTTAAATAAAGCAGCAACGTGTGAGCATGCTGGGTGCACTGTGACACTTTCTGCACACCTCACTGGCTTCGCCATTTACTGGACCCTCTTGCTCTCATAGCATTTTCTACACACCCTCGTCCTGCATCCGCTACGTAGAACTAGACTATTTTAATCTATCGCCCCAGTTCTCGGACTAGGCACTCAGAGGAAATGCTGACCTCATTCCTGTACCCCTGGAATTAGATAATGTTCCTCTCACTCCATAAGCACCTGGTGAGTGAACAGATGAAGGACTGCGTGACAAATTACCGCATGAGCGAATGAGCAGAAAGGATGAATAAACCCTGTACGTTTCATAAGAATATGGTGCCAAAAGTTTCGAGTTTTGGGGAGAAGAATACATGCATCTGCTTTATTGCACTTATTTTCAGTTGCTTGTTGTCTAGACCACTAAACTAAGGCTATCCTAAGACTATTCACTGAAATTTCACTCTTCATACTATTGCTAAGGAAGAATGATCTCTGGGTCTGAATTGCAGTGATCCCTATAAATATTCTTCTGAACCATAGTTTCCCACATTATTATTTTTTATTGGTTTGTGTGGCCGTGTCTTTAATGACTGCTGTCTCTCCACTGGGGTATAAGTTCAGTGGGTGTTTCAGGCATGCTCCTACCCTATCCCCAGGATGTAATACAGCATGTGCAACGTGAGACCACTATGATTAATTTATATTTTGTATTAGAAAAGTCCATAAAGCTTTTTTTTTTTAATTCTCAAAGTTAAAAATAATTCTAAAAGCAAAAATTCTGAATTTAGTTATGTTCCTTGTTGAAAAGTGAAAATGTGGGACTATGGTGGCGCTACTACTGGTCACTCAAAAGTGATTATAAATGCTATGCTTTTCCAATGAATTATAGTTGATTCGTTCTTTATATTTTTTCAGCATTTTTCTTATGGTGTGTTTAAATGGGGTAGTCATTGGGAATAATTAGTATTCTTTGTCATTTTGTGAAGGAGGAGCTCAGTTTAATATTTCAGAGTCTGCTTCACCAGAAACATTTAAAGGAAAATGTGATCAAACGTTGTGGGGGGAGGGAAAGGGGGAGTGGCAGGAATGTGCAAATAAAATGTCTACCCCCTTGGGCTTCCCCGGTGGCGCAGTGGTTGAGAGTCCGCCTGCCGATGCAGGGGACACGGGTTCGTGTCCCGGTCCGGGAAGATCCCACACGCCGCGGAGTGGCTGTGCCCGTGAGCCATGGCCGCTGAGCCTGAGCGTCCGGAGCCTGTGCTCCGCAACGGGAGAGGCCACAACAGTGAGAGGCCCGCGTACCATAAAAAAAAAAAAGAAAAAAAAAAAAGAAAAAATTAGGCTTTTGTCTCCAAATTTCCAAAGTGCTGAAATAAATTTGGTCAAAACATGTTTGGGGGGTTCCCACCCTTTTCATTCAGATGAAGTATAATTAATATTATGTGTTTAAAAGCCCTCAATAAAAATAAAAATAAAAATAGTCTTAGAGAACTAGGAAGAAGAACAAGCCCAAATGGCTTTATTAATGAGCAAAGTGAGACTAAAGGTAACCTCTGGGCTCCGAGAGGTGAGAAATGGGTTGTGTCTTGTTCTTTTTCTAGTGCCCAGTGTCCGCCATTCAGGTGAGCAAATGGCTGGATGTTAAATCAACTCACCCAACACAGTGGAGATAACTCAACACGGTTCCATTCTGAATCCCAGGACCCTCACGTCAGGGTCTCCCTGCAGCCCTGACACCCATATTCTTTATGCCAAAGAATAAATGCCTTGTAGTACTGTTGAATTTCAAAATTACCATGAGCCTCAAAACTCATTTCATAAAATGCAAGAATGGCTCCATATCTGTGAATGCCATGCACCATGATAATAAGTCACAGAGGACGAAAGCCATGGGGTCGGTATGTGCCCAAACCGATCTGATAAAATTCAGTGTCTCCTCCGGGTAAAATGCGTAATGAAAAAGGACTGATAATCTTATTATGAACAAGCAGTATTCTCAGCTGTGAACCAGCACTTTAATTCGTATGGAAACATTAAAGAGATCCCTATTAAAGTTGGTGTAAGATAAGGATGCCCAATTTGTTATGATTTAACATTGTTGTGAAATTACTGCACAATTCAGTTAGACAAAAGAGAGAAATAGGGAATACAAATTAGGAAGGAGGAAATGCGGTAATTTGCAGATGGGAGTGTATGTGTGGAAAACATTGATGTAATCTAAAAAGCTGTTGGAAACAAGAAGAAAATTCAGTAATTTTATTCAGTACTATATAGATGATCTATAACATAATATATGCTCTTGCTTTTTAAGAAATTTTTTTACTTTCCTCGCAGTTTTTCCATGGGAACTTAATACATATGAACTTGTAGACCATAATAGTACATATCAAAGCATGGTGTTAAACAATATTAATAAAAGTTCAGTAGAGATGTGTGATTAGACAGATCAATAGAAGAATAGAGAATCCTAAAATTGCCCCCAGTACATACTAAAATTTTATTTTTAATACAGATGGCAATTCAGACCAAGCCAGGACACCTAAAACAATCACCCACCCCTTATGTATCAATACATTGTGTCAAACAGCTAAAAATTTGTGGGGGTGGGAGGATGTACGTTTACCCCTTCCAACAAAGGAAATAGTACACAAACCAAAGATTTAAACATAAAAGGGGTATGTTTTAACATATTTTTAATATTTTACTGAATATTTTAATATTAAAAAAAATAATCTTAGAGTATCAGAGGCATTTCTAAGGAAAGCAAAAATCCAGACACTATAACAAAGAAATTGATAAATTTGGTAATATAAACTGAACAACAAAACCCAACAATTCCTGCATAAATAGCAAGAAACAACAAAAGTAGAAAATCATGCAAAATATTATGTACAAAGCCACGTTTGCCTGCTGTTGATAGCTTTTACAATTTAATGAAAGACCAAGATCCCAGCAGAAAGAGTGGACCAAGGACGGGAACAGATATTTCATGGAAGAATAAATACTATTTGCTTATAAACATAAGAAAAACTGTCCAACCACGTTCATAATATTAACAGGAGAATTAAAACAATTAGATATAGATATATAGACATATTTTTTTACCCTGTTGTTTTGAGAAAGCTCAAAGTATTTGAAAATACATATAGTATTGGCAAAGATGTGGGGAAACGGAAGCTATTGTTAGGAACATAAAATGGCGTGATCTCTTCGGAAAGAAATGTGATCTAGCAATTCCAAATCTAGATATTTATGCTACCCATATATTCAAATATGTGCACAGCTCAACAGATAAAAAGGCTCCTTTTGGCATGATGTATAAAACGGAGGACTTGCAAACACCTAGGTGGACATAACTGAAGATTAGTAAAATAAAGTATGATACCTCCGCAAAAAAGATTACTTTGATGCAATGATATATGGATGATGAAATGGAAAGTTTTCCCAGATAAACTGTTTAAAGAGAAAATGAAGTACAGAAGAATGTGTATAATATCTTCCACCTGTGGAAAAATAATAGGTATATACACATATATGCATACTTAAGTATATAAACAGACACACCTGTACACTGATTGTTGGTCTGGGTTTCGACCATGTTTTATTCTTTGCACATCCCTTTTTTCTTCTGAGCTTTTTTCTAACATGGGTATGCATTACTTTTATTTTAAGTTTAAAAGCAAGTTAAAATTAAAAACGAAGGTAGAAAGGTGAAATAAGAGCCATCCCCATCACCTTACTTCCTGAAATGTTCTTTTCCTCACAGTGTGACCCAATACCGTTCTCTTTTTAGAGCCAAATGAAAGCCGGCAGCCCCTGGGATCTTTTCCCAAATAAATACCGATACGTTACCCAGCTATAAGCTACAATTAATCTCACTTTGGTCCAGAGTGAATTCATAATTTAATATTTCCTTGACAAGGCAGGAGATGTATTAGGAATTTGCTGTCATTGCTGTCAATTATTGTGGTGCCTTAGATGCACTTAAGTCTAGGTTGAACATGTAAAAAGAGCGTCTTTTGAGAGAATGCTCATGTAAGCCTCACTTCATAATATTATTCTATAGCTTTTTATAGTTCCACTGATATTACATTTTTGCTTTACAATCACTTACCCATCACATTACCATTCCATTAAGGATACGACTCCGTCATCTGTTCTCTCATATATCTGTCTGTCATCTGTCTATCTATCTATCTATCGTCTATATTCTATCTATAATCCATCACCTATCTACCTACCATCTATTCTATGTATCTATCTATGTATCTATCATCTGTCATCTATCTACCTGTCTATATAAATCATCCGTTATCTATCTACCAATCATATCTATCTATCCATCCATCTGTCCATTTTCTTTCTATCTATCTTATCATCTATCTTGTATCTATGTATGTATCTGTGTATCTATATCTAACTAAATCTATACCATGCAATACTTGGACGTGTAATACTTAGCCTACTACCTAATGTTTTTAAAACCACATTCTTGGTAATAATGGTTCCCTAAATCTCATAATACAATTCTGTGCTGGTTTGCAGGAATTTTCCAAGCCAAAAAGAGATGACATCTGACTGCTCTGAGTTCTGTGAAGAGTGATGTGGAGACACACGGCATGACGTGACTGTAACTACAGCCCAACTTGTCCACCAGGTACGTCCACTCGCTCACCTTTACCAGCCTGTCGCTTGGAGACATTGCTTCCTGCCTACTCTCTCCTCTGAATACAGAGCTTGACGACAGAGCATTAAATGTGTGTGGCTCCGTAGCATGTCTGGTGAATGAGAGGCTAAAGCATTAAGCTGCCCGGCATCTCAGGGCAGGAGCATCTATTGCAGTCCACGTGCGGGCGGCCTCTTCGGCGACAGTGATTCCCGTTGGAGTGGTTCTCAGAGCTCAGTGGCCTCTGTTGATTCTGCTAAGTAAGTGGCCAATGGGAGACTAAGAACGCGGTTGAGGAGGGGCTAGGATGGGACCAGGCTCCACTGGATTTAGGTCACTTGTTACAAGCAGAGATCAGGTCACGCGTTTCCCTGTGTTTGTTTGGATGACAGACGGTCAGCTCATCCAGGCCTGGCTGGACTTGGAGGGTGCAGAAACGGATCTGGACAAACCTTTGGTGAGGGCAGAGTAGGTGGCCTGGCTCTCAGAGCTGGAGAGAGGAAGCAGGCAAGGGCATCACAGCTATAGATGGAGGAGGGCGGTAGGTCCCAGACTGCAGGGGAGAGTAGGGCTGAGGAGCTGGGCTACTCCTTCCTCCCCCTCTCCCTCCCTCCCCCCCTTCCCCCCCTCCTTCCTCCCTTCCATCCTTCCCTCCCTCCCTCCCTCCTTCCTCCCTTGCATCCTTCCCTCCCTCCTTCCCTCCTTCCTCCCTCCCCACTCCCTCCCTCCCTCCCTCCCTCCTTCCTTCCTTCCTTCCTTCCTTCCTTCCTTTCTTCCTTCCTTCCCTCCCTCCCTCCCTCCCTCCCTCCCTCCCTCCCTCCCTCCCTCCTTCCTTCCTCCCTCCCTCCCTCCCTCCCTCCCTTCTCTCTCTCTCTCTCTCTCTCTCTCTCTCTCTCTCTTTCTCTCTTTCCTACCTGCTTGCTCATTTTTGTCCTTATCACTTGTTTGTCCTTCTGGGACTTTGCAAAGTAACCAAGAGCTGGTTTTTAGGAACATCCTCTGGTCGTAGGACAGAGCAGTAGGGAGACAGACTGATGGACAGGTTTCAGCTGCAAAGCTCTTTCTGAGACAGAAGGGAGGGCTGTTCGGCCAGGAGCAGTAACTTGTAGAAACTCATGAAAGGAATAAAACATTCTCCCAGGAAACCCGGAGATCTTTAACCCAGACACAAAGGCAAGACTGGAGTCTTAGGGGGTAGCCTGAATACCCGCGTGAGAATACACCAAGTTGCCTGGCTTGCTCGGCTGAAATCTGTCTCTTAATTTAACCCCTCTCCACAGTACACCGCCCCTGCAACCCAACAGGGTGCCTGCATGGCCACATGCAGCTTCCGAGAAGCATCACCCGGCTTGTGTAACATCTCCTGAAAGCTGTTTACATCTTACGCTTCTTGAAGTTAAAAAATAAAGAAAATTAAACGTGAATGAAAGAGATCATTGCCAGACATCCAAAGATTGACAGAAACCAACTCTTTTATTGCAAAATAATAGGAGAAAAAAATATTTGCTTAGGCCCTTGCTTTTGTGCCTGACACACATTCGGAAAGTGGTGTCTGAGGTCAGTGTGTGCACTTCCCAGGCTGCCAATCACAGTTAAAACCATGACAATATAGCCTGTGTTTCATTTCCCCGTCCCGCTGAGTTAGATCTCAGCCTCACTACCTTCTCACGTCTCAAAAGATGCCGCTTTTTTTTTTTTTTTTTGACTCACTGAGTTTGCGTTTGCTTCCCTCTTTTAACCTCTTTCATCTGGTACCTCCAATCCCTCAAGGCCCATATCCAAGGCACCAACTTTTTGAAGATGCTCAAGCTTCCTGAAGGTAGTTAGTTCCTTCTCCTGGCTACACGGAGCCTGGAGTCCCCCTGTTGTTAAGTCAGACAGATCTGTAGTGTGTAGGGTTATTTCCTGTGCCAGGCTTCAAGCATCGTCTCTGACGTCTCTGACGATGATTCTATTTTATTTTATTTATTGTGTTTACCTTTGTGCACTCAGGTCCTGGCACGTGATTGGGGTTTTTTAAAGGTTCATTAAAATAAAGCAACTGAATTGATGTGTACAAAATTGTTTTAAACATTCTAGGCACTGCAAGAATCCCATCTACATGTTAGGTTTATTACAAGTGACTGTGTTCGTCAAGGGTTATGTGACTATATCAATTCTGTTCTGATGTTTCTTCCACTGTGAGTTAGATTTAGGGAGATTGGAGTCCAACAGGTTCTCAACCTTGGACTGAAAAAAAATTTTTTTGGCAGAATTCTATGTCCTTTTTTATTCTTTCTACTCTCTCACTAACTTTATTTTTTTTATATATATTCTTGGTTGTGGAGCCATCGTATGCATTGTAGGATGGAAAGCAGCATCCCTGGTCTGTACACATCAGATGCCCCCTGGTTGTGACACCCAAAAATGCCTCCAGATGTTGCCAAGTGCTCCCTGGGGGGGACAGACAAACTCACCCCAAGGCTGAGAATCATTGGCGTTCCCTATATTTTGTTTTCCTTTTTTGTTGTTGTTTTTTAAAGAGTACCTGAAGGGGACCATTTCAAAAGGGAAAACGGCATCTATCATGGAAAGATTCAAGTAGGTGCGGTTTATTTATTAGACATTGTTGAAGCTAGATAAAGCTCACCTTTCTCCTCTAAGGAGGAGAGAGAAAGAAAGAGAGTTAAACAGAGGCACTTGCAGCCCAAGGGGCCATACTTGGTGCGGATTCAGAACAGGGCGCACGTCGTCGAAGAGTGTGCTGTGGGCTTAAGAGCCCTGGACGGGAGCCAGTCAGGCGCTCTTTCCTCTCTGAGCACGGCCCACCGTGGACAAGTCTCTCCTGCCTTATCCAGTAATCCTTCTCGGGCCTGGATCCCATCTGCTCTCTAGCGCAATCACAGGCTTGAACTTGACTCGAATGAACAGTCTGAAAGCCCAATTCGGTCTCCCTGGAATGAAAGGCATTTCTAATGGGCAACCACAAGATATTTTTCTCTGCAGTCACCACTCACAAGCTTAACACTCTTGACTTGGTGGTTCATGATTAATTACCTGCTCAGAGCTACTTAGGGCTTCTCATTAATAGAAAGTCAGCAACAGGGAAAAGGAAAGAAATGCTGCAGTCTTGTCTCCATCTCTACTAAGAGATGACGAAACTATATGTAAACATTTCAAATTTGTTCAGGAATAAAAAGCAAAGGTTGTCGTATTAATCTGGGTTCTCCAGAGGAACAGAGACAATAGGACAAATAGAGATCTAGCTGTCCCCAGATAGCTACATCTCTATATATTTACATTATATAAATATGTATATATAAATATATAGACAGATCTATCTATGCAATCTATCTATCTTATCTCTCTCCCTATCTTTCTATGCATATATAGCGAGGTATGTAGATATATAGATATGACATCATACATAAATAGTTTGTGGAGGAATGTATGACGTCATATATGTACACATATCAATATTTATGGATATAGGGTGTGGAGATGCCAGACGATATGATTTCTTCTTTGGCAACAGCCGTATGATTTATGCAGTCACACTGCTGTGTTCCTTGCTTATCCTTCTAGTTAGTGACAACTTCAGAAGTGCTCAAGAACCACAGCAAAATCTCTCTCTCTTTCTCTCATATATATATATATGTATGTGTATATATATATGTATATATATATATATATATATATGAAAAGTGAAATAATTGACATTGAAAGGTTTTTATGTAAGTTCCTTGGCGATAAATGCAATGTGCTAATTCAACACATTTTTTTTTTTTTTTTTTTTTTTTTGCGGTACGCGGGCCTCTCACTGCTGTGGCCTCAACACATATTTTTTAACTAAAAAGTGGGATTAATGTAAATCTGCCTAACGGAATTCCAGAATCCTCATTATTTATTACCCATTTGTGGGATGAGAAAAAAAAATTGTCTCAAAATGTTAATCCTCGGCTTCCCTGGTGGCGCGGTGGTTGAGAGTCCGCCTGCCGATGCAGGGGACACGGGTTCGTGCCCCGGTCCGGGAGGATCCCACATGCCGCGGAGCAGCTGGGTCCGTGAACCGTGGCCGCTGAGCCTGTGCGTCCGGAGCCTGTGCTCCGCAACGGGAGAGGCCACAACAGTGAGAGGCCCGCGTACCGCAAAAGAAAAAAAAAAAAAAAAAAGTTACTCCCTCTCCCCTGTACTCATGGAGTCTGTTTTGAATTAATGGAGCTTTATGTGCCAACCTCATTAATTATTACAAATGAATCTGAAGAAATAATAGACTCGTGATGATACTTTATTGAAATTTTACAAAATATTCAGATCCATTCATTTGAAAATGTCAGGCAGAGACAAAAAACCTAAGCCTTTGAAATATTTCTATCCGCAAACCATCAGTATACTTGGAAGCCAAAATTTATTGTAATTCAATATTCCTACATGTAATCCCTTTTGTTCTGGGATTAGAACCAATTTCTATTTTCAATGAAATCTTCCATTTATTTTTTTTTTCCTTTAAGGAAATCATTTCTATCGGTCATGAATATTTACTGTTAGATGTTACCTAAAATAACATAGCTACATCAAGTTTGAAATCCTGGCTTTTAAAGGATCATTTCAGGCTATCAGAACGTGAAGCATATTCCACGAAGGGGCTTGTTGGGAGAATGTCAGTTGTACCAATTTTCAGAGTGTATCCAGAATGATGGGGGGCGCTTCTCATCACTGGCCTCCTAATTTGTATATACTCTCTCTTCACAGTTTCCTTAGAGAAAGATTGCTCTGGTCACTCAGGGTCTTTGTGGTTCCATATGAATTTTAGGAGTGTTGGGGTTTTTTTTTCGATTTCTACAAAGAATGCGACTGGAATTTTGATAGAGATGGCATTGAATCTGTAGATCACTATGGGTGGTATGGACATTTTAACAATATTCTGTCTTCCAACTCATGAACGTAAATACCTTTCCATTTATCTGTATCTTCCTTCATTTCCTTCAATCATTATTTTATAATTTCCAGTGTACAAATCTTTCATCTCTTTGGTTCATTTGTTCCTAAGTATTTGATTGTTTTTGTGGCTATTTTTAATTCTCTTTTTCTGTAGTTTATTATTTGCATATGGAAATGCCACTGATTTCTGTGTGTTGATTTTGTCCTGCAAATTGACTGAATTTGTTTATTAGTTTTTAGAGTTTTTTGGTTGAGTCTTTAGGGTTTTCTACTTACATGATCACGTCATCTGCGATAAGTGATAATTTTACTTCTTCCTTTCCAATTTGGATGCCCTTTATTTCTTTTCCTTGCGTCATTGCTCTGGCTTGGGTTTCCAGTGCTCTGTTGAAGAGAAGTGGTGAGAGTTGGCCTCCTTGCTTTGTACTGGATCTTAGAGGAAAAGCTTTCACTTTTTCATTGCTGAGTATGATGGTAGCTGTGGGGTTTTGATATACGGTTTTTGTTGTGGCCATTGAATTCTAAGAATAGATTAAACATTCTCTTGGTGCTTAAAAAATGCACCCAGAATTCAAAAGGTAGAAAGAGCCATCAACTGCAAGAAGTGACACCTAATCGATGGAGAAAGTACAAAGATCCCACTGTGTACATGTTTTGCGTTTCCTCCATCAGTTGACGTAGGTCTTAGACTGATTCTGTATGAGCTCCTTCTAACCGGGTAGGGCAGGTCTAGTCCACCCCAGGGATGCCCCAGAGACCAACAGGACAGTGAAACTTTGCTTAAGGTACAATTCCAGCTCCTTCCCCTGAAAGACCTATCCTGGGAATTGCTTTCGTTCCTAAAATCATTATACTCTCTCTCTAAAGCATCTTCTCTCATCGTTCTTTGAAACCGTATTCTGGGAGAGCAATGCACGCGTTCTGGGATAGACTCTATCTGTATTTTTATTATGTTTTAATGTTCATTTTAAGATTCTTCCCCACCTCTCGAATTACATACAGTTTTATTATTTTTAGTCTCACAGGAAATATTCTCATTTTGATTGCATATTTGAAGAGTGTATATGGATGTATAAATGTAATTTATTTCCAATTTGTGTCCCTTTTCTGAAAAAGAATGTCGAGAATAGTCAAAATCACATGTATTACATTATAAATACCATACTCAGAGCCATAGTATCAGTCATCTGTATGTATATAAATTAAAGACGTAAGGTGTGTGTGTGTGAGAGACAGAGAAAGAGAGATGCTATATCTATGTTGTTTATAGATTTCTGAAACATATAATTTCATTAGTTTTTAAACTGAATGTCAATATTCAAGATTTCCAAGCTTCTCCTCACTTTGTCCTGTATCATAATTAAGTCAAAGGAAAGAATTCACTTTTGAATTTCAGTTACCTGCAATTGACCCAGCAGCTTCTTGCCTATCTTCAGTTCTCTCTCACACTCGGAGAAGTCAATGTAACTTCCATTTGCTTGCCGTTAGATGACCGTTCAAAGCACTCCCTACACACACACATGCAAATATTCCATATGATTTCCACATGAGAAAGGGGGAGAGACAGCTCAGTGGAATGGAGCCTTTCTGGCATAACCGAATGAGAAAACAAGTTTCATTCTCTGCTTGCAATCCTGCCATTATCAAAGAGATAATTTAATTTCACGTGCATGCTTTTTGACATGTGCTATGCCTGTCACCGGTAAGAAGCCCAGCAGGTTTTATGTAACCCACACAGCTGGGTCTGCGAAGCACTTTTGAAACCTAAATAAGATTGTGAAACTGGGACATGGAACCCACTGATAGATATCACTCTTTCCTGTGGAGAGAACGGATAATACGCTTTTCATCGTCTCTCTGGAATTGTCTATCCCCCTCTAGTCATCCAGATATTTGCTGGGGAGGCGCAGCTCCCAGGATGTGGCTCTGGAAACAAGCTGGTCTGCTCCTCTGGGGCCACTAATGACTTTTCCTGGAGGTCAGGGGATAAGTAGCCTAATAGAGGCAACTCTGCTCCCATGTGCTTCTGGCTGGGAGACCACCACCGTTGATTCCCGGTCCCCACCCCACCCCCCACCCGCCCTCCAGGCAGCCATCACCCTGGGGACCCTCATGCAGCAAACTGCGCTCTACCAGGTAGCAGCCCAATTAAATTATCAGCGGCCAAATTGCTCTGCCAGCCTTTCAAGTACATGCTTCATCTGTGTGACTAAGGATTCAGAACAAAAGGCAGATTTCCAAATTGCCAGTCTCTTTAATAAACCGTTTGAAGGTTGTATGTTTGATTCTCTTAAGGGGCAGTGTCCTGTTGTTTTTCTACCATGGTCGTATTCTCTGGAGCACTGCTTGCAGAGATAGAAGGGTAAATGACTCCGTTCTAGCCACATATTAGCAGAGGGTGGCATGGGCCCCCCAGGAAGGCTTGTTAGAAAAGAGCAGGCTGGGCTCCCCTGAGGGTCTGAGTCAGCAAGTCTGGGGTGACACCCAAGAATTTGCATTTCTAACAAGTTCCCAGGTGCAGCTGATAGGCTTCCGGTCCAGGCACCCCATCTTGAGAGCCACTTCCTACAATATATTTCTCCCAGTTTAACTAAATCGTTACATTCAATAGTTCAAATAATTCTATACTTCAATCTGCTGATTCATAATGATTCATTCCATCAAGGTGTTCTCCTTCTCAAAATCTGTATTGTTTAATTATCCACGTCTCGGCATTTTACAATATTTTCACTCTGGCTTTGATAACCATGAATTTAAGAAAAGAATGACATCGGTGTAGGCACCGCTGCTGGTGTTGCCATCACACCCGTTATGTCTTCTTTGAATTGTGCAGTAGAGGTTATTTCTCCCTTTATTAAAATTAATTAAAAAATCTCTCTTACCTTGTTTGAAAATGAACTAGGAATACAGACACGAGAGGCATGCATTAGAGGACTAGCTACATGGACATCCCAGGCATCTGGCAAGTTTAATCACCCACAGGTGGTTCTTGTAGCTGTACATGCAGCTCACCTGTAACCTGTGCTTGTGAACCAAGGGGTCAGGCAGAGGTGTCAGGAGGACCTCTCTCCTCTCCTAAGTAGCAGCATTTCCGGTGTGCTGACAAAGGCTCGCTCTTCCAAACAAAAATCTCCCTACCTGCGTGGTGCTATCTGAATTTCCACCCTTCACTTGATTACCGAGTCTTTTATAAAATAATTGGAACTAAAAGTTAAAAAGTAAGTACCCCTGAAAGAGGTAAGGTATGGAGTAAAAAACATTCCGTTATATACTACAGGGCTGTACTAATTTCCTAGGGTTGCTGCAAAAAATTACCAAAGACCAGGTGGCTCTAAACAACAAACATTTATCCTCCCCTAGTCCTGGAGACCACACCTCTGAGATCCAGGTGTGGGCAGGGCCGCGCTCCCTGCAGAGGTTCCAGGGGAGGGTCCCTCCTGCCTCTTCCAGCTTCTGGGGGCTCCAGGCGTCCCTGGGCTCGTGGCCGCATCCGTCCCGTCTCTGCCTCCGTCTTCACGCGGCTCCTCTTCTGTGTCCTCTTTTCTTATCATAAGGACCTTTATTATTGGATTTAGGGCGCATCCTAATGCACGGTGACCTCCTGGTTCCCGGCGCAGAGCTCCCGAAACCCTAGGAGCTTCCTGAGTGACGCAGGCCAGAGGAGCACCCTGCGACCCTCGGAACGAGCCGCGCCGCGCCCGAATCTGCGCCGAGGCGTAGCCCTGCGAGGTGCGGGCCGGTTGCCCCGAGGAACCAACCACGTGACGAGAGGGTGGGCCCGTTCAGCCCCGCCCCCAGGCGCCACGGAGCGCAGAGGGGGCGGGGCTCGAGCGGCTCACGTTGCGCGAGGCTTTCGACAGTCGTTCCTGGCTGCAGCCCCGTGAAGTCTCTACGTTGAGGGGTTCCGAGAGCTTCCGGGTTGGGCAACCCGTCCGCACGTTGGAAGAGTGACGCCCCGCAAACTCCACGGAGACAGAAGCTCCCGCGCTCGGGGGCACCCCCGGGCCTCGTCCTCCACCGCTCTCTCTGGCTGTTCATCCCTTTCTGATAAACGGGTGAGTCAGCCACGTGTTGCCTGCGTTCTCTGAGGAGGGCGTCACGGGGACCCTCCGTGTGTAGCCTTGTCGGACACAAGTGTGGGCGGCCTGGGGACCCAGTCCCTGCGCTTGGGGTTGACGTGGGAGCCGTCCTGGGGCACCGAGTTGTTACCCCGTGAGGTCTGCGCGCCCCCGGGCTTCTATCAGAGTTGAAGTGGACGGCACCCAGCTGGTGTCCCAGGAGAACTGGAGACCTGCTCGGTGTGGAAGAGCCACACGTTGGGTGTCGGAAGTGCTGTGAATAGAGAAACAGTTTTCATTTAATAATAATAATTATTATTTTTTTCTACTCCTTTGGAGCAAACACCTCCTCCTGGCTGGCCTCTCTGCTCTTGGCCTTTTCCCCATAAGCCAACCTTCTCTCTATAGTCGGAGAATTGTCTGAAGCAGCAATTAGATCATGGCCGTACCTGCTTCAATCCTCCGTGGTTTTCCAGGGCTGTTAGAAAAAAGGACAAATTCCTTCACCTGTCCTGCTGACCGAGGAGGGGCCGCAGGTGAAGGGTGGTTCCTGATATCATGAACATGAGTTGGGGCTGGTGGAAACGATCTCCCACGGAGTGCATCTCTGGGTTTCTGTTCTGTGTCCTGTTGCCTCAAGAGCTTCAGTATTTTTTTACTTACGTTTGACAGAGGAAACAGATTAAAATAGTTTGGAACTAATCAATGTGCCTAACCTTCTAAGAGTGGACCCGTATGCTTTGGCGAGGAGGACTGTCATAGCATCTGTAAATAAATCCAACTTTGCCTTGTCATTTCCAATATTTGTGCCTCTTCCTTCCACTCTGTGTTTCATTTATCGTGCAGAATTTCCAAGGATCATATCTATTGTAAGGATCCTTCTCTTGTTCCTGGTTTAATAAGCCCACCTCAATTTTGTTCACTCTTATTGGCTTTGGTTGTGAGATCAGTAATCCTCCCCAAGTCAAAGATTTATGCGAGACCAAAGCAGAGCTCAAACCCAACAAAGGACACCATCTCCATAGAATTTTGAGACTAGGGTGGCAACTTCTATTGGCGTAGAAATTTGTGGAGTGTGTGGTCATGCTTTAGCGGACTAGGCTCTCGGCCAGCCCTAGAAACTGCTGCTGATGTGCGTCTTTATCTTTAAATACTGTCGGACAAATTTTAAGTAAACATGATTTTTTTAAAGTGGGTCTTGTCATTAGACCAGCCACATCTAAATGAAATAGAAATTATTTTAATTTGGTCTGTACTGTGTTTCTACTCCTGTCAATTTCACACTTACGCAAAGTCTGTTAAATCTCTGGGATTGTTATCTACTAAGTTACAGTGAGAAAAGCAGTGGCAAACTGAGCACTGTTTAGTTTTTGTTTGTTTTTTGGGTGTTTTCTTTTGGCCAATCTTGAGTCATCCACCAGGCACCTAATTCCCTGAGTCTAGCTCCCCACAATTTCAGCTCTCCCAGAATATCACGTTCCTGCCCACAGTCATTGCCAGGTTCACCATAATGACAAGATCGTTCCCAAGACTCGTTTTCATGACTCGTCATGCATTTGAGAAATTCTGTTGGGAAATTCTAGATCCCCATCTGCAGGACTTCTCAGAACCTTGAATGAACTAGTGCGCCTTCGATCATTCAAAGAAGGGTACATCGTACCGAGTGCTGTCAATGCAGGATGCTTTGAACATGGAAGGATTCTAAGGTCTCTATTAAGTGGAACACACTTTTGGAAGGACCCGCCCGATGGAAGAGGTCCAACTTCTACAACCCTGTTTGCTTTATATGTTCCTCCTGGTGGGAAGAAACCCAGCCCACATTGCTCTCCAATCAACCTCCCCAGTCACCCCAGCTAGAAATCATCTCTCCATCTTCTCTAGGCCTTGAACCGTATTTTTGCCTATTTGGTTGTTTGGCAAGTGTCCTTGATTTTAACCATGTTCACATTGGGAGGTTAGTGACTTAATGTGGAGGCTCAAACATTGAGTCCATAGCAGACAGAGAGGCTGTGAATACACCGGTCAGCTGAGGAAGTCAAAACAGGCTAGTTCTGGACTTGCCAAACTCTACCGACTTGACCCTGGCCTGTCATCCGGTTTTCGCGATGCAGGATACCTCTGTGGCTCCACATAATCAGCCTCCGTGTGCACAAATAAATGTCCACGTGGGCACGAGCTCTCTATTCTCTGCATAGGAACCCCTGCTGTCTCCACGGATGGCAGAATCTGGAACTTGTCATCTGTGATTTCCTGGGACCTCGCACAGTACCCTGGATACGATAGTTACCCCAGAATTATATGAAATGAATGAACTCTCCTTTAGAAACAGTTTTAGCTACTCATTTCCTGTCTTGTTCGTCTTCAGGGACACATTCTTCATTTAGGGGAAAAAAAGCTGCTTCTTTGGTCAAATTAATTTGTTTAAAGGGTTTGGCCAAGACTGAACGAAAGAAGTTTTGTAGATATTCTGTCAGATACAAACCAGTACATCTTAGAGAAACATTTGCTTTTCTAAAAATTGGTTCTGCCTTGCTTCTCAGCCGGGCACATCATCTTTTGTTTTAGCCAGCCTGGTTTGCTTCTCATCAAAGTGGAGGGAATTTCATCCTTTAAGGTCATAGAGCTAATCAAATGGTCATCGGTGGGCTTCGTGGGCATCTGTGGACTTAGCATACAATATCTGTTACTTGCTTGAATTTCCTTCCCATTATTTAAAAGTATTTTAAGAGATAAACAGGTCAAGTGTATTAGGAAATAAATGTTTCATTTCAAACAATTTCAGCATAGGGATAGGTACTGTATTTGGTCAGCTATGATAAACTGCCCTCCTTTTGTTTCCATCCACCTGCCAGACACTGGGTCTGATAAGCTGGTCAGGTAGGTCCAGATTTTAGTTCTCAGGAAGCCCAGGGGTAAGGTGGACTTCAGGTGAGAGAATCAACCCACTCAGTGAGGTCATCGGGAATCCAGGTGTTTTCTGTCTTCCTGCTCTGCAATCTTGGGAGTTGGTTGTCTTCAGCTTTGGAGTTACAGGCTTGGCTTCGGGCCAGAGAGATGTGATGTAGCAGCAAAGAGAACATCTCTTCTGTGCGTCTCTGATAGTTAGGAGGACACTCTCCTGTGACCCTTGCAGAAGACGTCCCTCAGGTGATTAGCAAGAATCACATAGCACACCCAACTCCTGAGGTGAACAATAGCAAGATTACAGGGATTGCCTCTGGTTCAGTCAGACACTCCAAGATGCCATCAGCTTTTCCGTGGACACTGGGCCGCACCGGGGTGCAGTTGGGGATAAAGACGTGAACAAAATCACGCATCTAATTGGAAGTATAAATGGGGAAATTCATCCTGAGAGACCCCTACCAGTGTTCCAGTGCAAATGTCTAGAAGGGTGTGTTTGCTTTTGCTGTTCACAGAATAAAATTTCTGATAATATATGATCATGAATGCCCGCCTTTGTTTACATCAAATTGAGCAGAAGTTGGGAAAGGTCAGGGGAGAAAAAAGCAGGATAAAGTTTACGCGTTCTTTGGATTTCATTTCCATTGCTGATCATGATGGAATTCAAAAACAATGGTGCTTTTCATACGGTGAAGTTCTTGTCAGAAGAAGAATGGAAATAACAAGGCTAAAATATCACCGAATGCCTTCCGGGTCTGAAAACTCCTCGGACATTGTAATTATCGTAAAAGACACCGACTCAAGATTCGAGAGGTCTTTACACAATATATTCCATGATGCCGAGCTTGTCAAAGATAGTCCAGTTGACTTGAGGATAAATAAAACAAAGCATCGTGAATTCAGGTGAAACAGTCTATGGGCATTCCTGGTTTCTACAATCCAAACCTACCGACATTTAAAATACAAACTTGGAGTTCGGATTGCAGTTGACACAGGGGTGAATGTTTTCAGTAAATCATTGTAGTATTTTCAGATATGTGACAACCTAAAAGGGCTATTCTGAATGAATTACCAAGGTACATGTAAGTCTAGTTTTCAATAACAATCTTTTTTTTTTTTTTTGCTAAATATCTGTCTTTGTCTTTACCCACCCATAGGCAAAGACACCCCTTGGGCAAAATAGTTAATTTAGTTGCCATGATTCATTAGGAGCGACAAAACGAGACAGAGAAACTTCCCTGGAGTTTTGATGGAATGACGAGGAAAGTTCCCTTCTTATTCCTATTTACATACCCGTCAAATTCCCTTTGGGAACCACTGCTTACTGCGGGCCTCCTTGGTCACCTCTTCTGCTTCCCAACTCCTTCACTTCTGATCTCCCCTCGATGGGAGTAGCATTTGATTTACGATGGGTTTATGACCCATCCTGTAGTATGGTGCCCACTCTGTGGAGGTGTCTTATGTTGCTTTAGGAAACCTCAGAAATAAAGTAGATACTACATTTCCTTGAACCCAAAGAAGCTTGGTCGTATGACACGCCACTTTTATCTGGTTCTCTGAAAGAGAACATTGCCAATGAAACCAATAACATAATGTTTTCTTACCACTTAACAATTTTTATGTTATACTTAGTCAAACAGCACTCTAAAAATCTATTATACCACTTTTGTATATACCTAAGATAAATTAGGGAAGGGGTCCCTACTTTTTTTTTTTTTTTTACAACTTTACATGTTGATGTTCACATCTTCTGACACTACGGTATAATCTTATATGTCATTAGTATGTTGCTAATATGTCATTCTCTGCTTTGTGTTCACTGTCTATATGAAAATAGAGCGTATATAACTGAAAAGTGCACACATCATACATACGAAGCTTGAGTTATCACAAGTGAAAAATTTGTGTATGCATCTCCTTGGTCAAAAAGTTGACCATTGCAAGAAGATTCTCCCAACAACTCATCCCCTGCCCACTTCTCCCAATCATGACTTTTCATGCCACAGATTATTTTAGGCTCCTTTTAATATTTATAAAACTAGAATCATAGAATACGCTGCTGCATCTGATCTCTAATGCTTCACGTTACATTTGTGAGATCCACCAGTGCTGTTGTGCTGAGTGGTGGTTAGTTTATTTTCAGTGATACGAGGTGTTCCATGATACAAAAAATACTATCATTTATTGATCGAATCTACCTTTGACACCATTCGATGTGTTTCCCATTTGCGGCTATTATAAATAATGCTGGCGAGCACCATTTTGCATATATCCCTAAAAGTGAAATTGATGGCTCTTAAGGGATATGTATGTTTAACTGTATGTACATGTTTCAAAGAGCTGGTATTAATTTACACCCTTCCCCCCAACGATCCCCTAATGTTCTATATCTGTGCTATCCAATATGGTAGCCACCAGCCACATGTGGTCATTTAAATTTAATGACTATGAAATAAAATTTAAAATGTAGTTCCTCAGTCCCAGTAACCAAATTTCAAGTACTCAGCGGCTGCATGTGGCCCCAATATTTGGCAGCACAGATGAGAAGCTTTTATCATCACCAAAAAGTTCCATTGGGTACCACCATTTCATATCCTAGCAGCACTCACTATTGTGAGTCTGTGTAAACTTTGAAATTCACATGAGTGTGATGCTATCACCTGGTGCTTTTTTAAAAATTTATTTTATTGGAGTAGAGTTGATTTACAACGTTCTGTTAATTTCTGCTGTACAGCAAGGTGACTCAGTTTTTTTTAATATATATATATATATATATATATATACATACACATATATACGTGTATATATATGTTCTTTTTCATATTCTTTTCTATTATGATTTATCGTGGGATATTGAATATAGTTCCCTGTGCCATACAGTAGGACCTTGTTGTTTATCCATTCTATATATGATAGTTTGCATCTGCTCATCCCAAACTCCTAATTTATCCGTCGCCCACACCCCCCACACTGGCAACCACAAGTCTGTTCTTTATGTCTGTGAGTCTGTTTCTGTAGATAAGCTCATTTGTGCCATATTTAGATTCCACATATAAGCGATATCATATGGTATTTATCTTTGTCTAACATACTTCACTTACTATGATAATCTCTAGGTCCATCTGCGTTGCTGCAAATGGCATTGTTTCATTCTTTTTAAGGGGTGAGTACTATTCCATTGTGTGTGTGTGTGTGTGTGTGTGTGTGTGTGTGTGTGTGTGTATATACACACTGCATCTTCTTTTTTTTTTTTTTGCGGTACACGGGCCTCTCACTGCTGTGGCCTCTCCCGTTGTGGAGCACAGGCTCCAGACGTGCAGGCTCAGCGGCCATGGCTCACGGGCCCAGCCGCTCCGCAGCATGCGGGATCCTCCCGGACCGGGGCACAAACCCGCGTCCCCTGCATCGGCAGGTGGACTCTCAACCACTGCGCCACCAGGGAAGCCCCCCACTGCATCTTTATCTGTTCATCTGTCGATAGACATTTAGGTTGCTTCCATGTCTTGGCTATTGTAAATAGTGCTGCAGTGAACATTGGGGTGCATGTGTCTTTTCTAATTAGAGTTCTCCATAGTGTCTGCACCAGTTTACATACCTACCAGCAGTGTAGGAGGGCTCCCTTTTCTCCAGACCTTCTTCAGCATTTGTTATTTGTAGACTTTTTGTTGATGGCCATTCTGACTGGTGTGAGGTGATACCTCACTGTGGTGTCGATGTGCATTTCTCCAATAATTAGCAATGTTGAGCATCTTTTCATGTGCCTGTTGGGCATCTGTATTTCATCTTTGGAGAAATATTTATTTAGGTCTTCTCATTTTTTGATTGGGTTGCTTGTTTTTTTTGTTGTTGAGTTGGGTGAACTGTTTGTGTATTTTGCAGATTAAGCCCTTGTCGGTTGCATTGTTTGCGAATATTTTCTCCCAGTCCGTAGGTTGTCTTTTGTTTATGGTTTCCTTGGCTATACAAAAGCTTGTAAATTTGATACGGTCCCATTTGTTTATTTTTGCTTTTATTTCTGTTGCCTTGGGAGACTGACCTAAGAAAACATTGGTACAATTTATGTCAGAGGATGTTTTGGCTATGTTCTCTTCTTGGAGTTTTGTGGTGTTTCATGTCTTATATTTAAATTCACTAATAAACAATGCTTAGAGTTAAACACTGTGTAAATTTTCCACGACAAGGTTAACATATTACAAGAAACAATAGAAAATGTGGGTGGTGTTATGTGGTAAAGAGTAGTACTCTTGGACACTTTGAATAATTTTATGTAACCTTTCTGGGAGGCCATTTGGAATTATATAATAAAACGCCTTTAAAAAGTCTTAAATTTGTCTCTGTAGACATAATTTTAGAAATATAACCCAAAGGAAAATAGCACAAATAGGGAAATACATAATCCCAAGGAGGTTTACAGTAGCAAAGTAACAGCATGAGTTTACCTCCCCAGGATAGATATGGGTTAATTAAATAACCCGTATCTTAAATTCACATGTGTGATGGTATCACCTTGTGCTTTTTTTAAAAATTTATTTTATTGGAGTAGAGTTGATTTACAATGTTCTGTTCATTTTTGCCATATAAGAGAATACTATATATGATTATAAACACAGATACAATCAAACATATTGTTTAGTGACTGGGAAACTAAAACTTCAAGTAAGATTTACAGTTCTTATCTCTAACGTGGAATATTGGCTGAAGTTTTTGGAAAATTGTTTAATCAGAATTTTTTCTAATTTTTCTCCAATAAAACATTATATATACATGTATATATGTATATATCTAGTCACAAGTCTATCCCTTCATTATTCTTCAGATTCGTTTCAAGAATTTTGCTCCTTATTTTAAAAATTAAATTAGAATGTATTTACATGTATAATTTCTATGTATAACTATATATATAATCTCTGTACATCAAGATAGAGACAGTTTGTGTATCTTGAATACCAAAAATAATATGAAAATTCTGCTTCGTAATACGGAAATATGGACATTCAGCCAAAGTGTCTTTTTTTGTTTGTTTGTTTTGTAAATGGCATTTTAAAATATTTGTAAATTGTTTACTTATATTTCTACCCTGTGTGTTCACTGGTACAGAGAAATGCACAAAAATAACAGAGTTGCTCAAATCATAGAAATAACTGTATTTCCAGTTAATTTTCTCCTTGGATTGAATCTCATCATGAGATAATGTATGTGAAATGGTTTTGAAAATTGTAAAACAAGGGGGAAATGTGAGTGTTTATTGAGAACGATCTTGCCCTGGAAAATACACTCATGCTACTTTCCATACATCTACACAACCCACTTCACTGGAAGTCATCTCAAATAACTTTTAGAAATGGAAACATTTCCTCTTTTGCTGCAGTAGGAGAAAATAGAAATAGGGAAATTATTTCCCTAAGTGCATGTACTGAGTGCCCGAACTGATTAAAAGTGGAGCCCAGAACCAGCAAAATGAACAGTCTTGTGGGATGAGAGAGTAGGGGAGATTACCAGTAGTAAACATTTGATTAAACGAAGTACTTGGAGACCACTGAGTAAACCATAACTTTCCTTTCATTTTCAATACCCACTTTTTTTTTAATGTGTTCTACAATACTTTTATTTTTCATGAATGCCAGAGGACTCTTGTGTATACCATGGAGTATGAACTTACTGAGTGAATTTATTTAAATCCAAATACATTAGAAAAACAAAATCTGAACCTACTTGTCAGTAAAAGGAAACCTTTGAGAGAACGATGAATTATAACATGGGCGTTTTTAAGTAAAAGTTTATCAGGAGTACTTTTAATTCAGTTATGTTGTGCAGTGTTTTCTTAATAGAATAAAAATCAGTGTGTACAGTAAGACCCTTCTCAAATTGTCCATCATCTTGTTGGACCACCTCTTAATTTAGAGATCAGCTGGACCCCCATAATCCGTAAATGGAAGCCTCTGTGGAGGAATTGCGTGGTAAACAAGCTTGATATTTCTTTATATTTTGTGATTCTTCAGTGTCCTGAACTGTCTGCCATGTCATGTTAAAAATGACAAAGGGTGGGACTTCCCTGGTGGTGCAGTGGTTCAGAATCTGCCTGCCAAGGCAGGGGACGTGGGTTCGAGCCCTGGTCCGGGAAGATCCCACATGCCATGGAGCAATGAAGCCCATGCGCCACAGCTACTGAGCCTGTGCTCTAGAGCCCACGAGCTGCAGCTACTGAGCCCACATGCTACAACTACTGAAGCCCACACGCCTAGAGCCTGTGCTCCACAGCAAGAGAAGCCACCACAATGAGAAGCCCGTGCACCGCAACGAAGAGTAGCCCCCACTCGCCACAACTAGAGAAAGCCCGTGTGCAGCAACGAGGACCCAGTGCAGCCAAAAATATAAATATATATTACTTTTTAAAAAATGACAAAGGATAAGGGAGCCTCAGCCCAATGCACTGTCCTCATTTCTGCCATGTATCATCATCAGAGCCTCCACTTCTGCTGAACTGGATGAAAATTCACAGACAACTTCCTCTTTAGGATTGCGACTTTGAACAGGGAAAGTGGGCCCTGTCTCCTCGGGGTTACATCCTCAGGTCTCAGGGTCTCATGTTGTCCAAGGAGAAGGCATGAAGTGGTCCAAGTAATAAGGAGAAAGATCTACCTTCCTGTTGACAAACCTTATATATTCAAAATTAAAAGCCCCTCAAAGCCCTCAAAAATTTGACCAGTAAAAACATCTCTGAGAAACCCAGTCATCCCAAGGTTCTCGCACAGCCCTCTTTCCTACCAAATTTCCCATCCTTAGGACTCCTGATGCATGCAATTTGGACCAGGTCTGTGGAGGGATAATAGGAGGATAAACTAATATGGTGACAGAGGAATGTCTGTTCCACTTGCAGAATTAACAAGGGGCCTCCATCTACCATCTCCCCTTTCTGGGTGTCTTTTTCCAGTGATCTGTTCTTTTTCCTATTGAGCACTCTATTTGCCATTTTCCAGATTTGGTTTTGGGATTTCTGCGGTCTTCTCCAAATATTCTTCCTTTTAATTCGTGGATGACCATTAGCTCTTCTGAGAAGAGTTCTTGTCTTCAAAACACTCACCGTCTGAGATGAGAGGCAGAGAAGTAAAAAGATGCTAAAATAAAAACCAATTCGTGTCATGACAAAGAATACAACACTAATTGGTGGTTTCAGTGCCCGAGTCGGAATTGGCTAATCAAAGAGTGGAAACCACAACTTTTGCACCAGAGGAACCAGGATGCCCAGAGGTACTGTGTAGTCAAGAACAAAGTGGATTTGGGGAAATGGGAGTAACTTGGAAAATGCTGGCGCGTATACCAAATATCGGGCAGCTCTGAAAGACCGATGGGGCAGGTTGGCACATGCAGTGGGAGCTTTCTCTTGGCAGCACTGTCTGGTCAGTGATCCTAGGAATATGTGTGTCAGATAGCTTTACTCATTTGCTCTAAATGGCAGAAGGCTTCTCACCCTTCTCAGGCGCCACACTTCTCTTGGGCACTAGGTGTGTTCCCCGCTCCTAGTTTCTCTTTTCTGCTGTTTCTCTTTTCTCTGTCTTTCACGACCTCCGTCTGGATCTTTACTCCACACATACCTTCTCAGGGAACTTTCCAAGGCTTTCCCTCCACGGTCCAACACATCATTCCCACTTTCCATGCCCTGCTTCTGTTGTCCTTAGGACTTTTCTCTTTCGGACATACTCTAGAATACTCCATATTGCACCTTGTTTTCTTTTTTCCTTTTTAGTGTGTCTTCCTCTTGCACAAGCAGCTGTGTCAGCCTGAGATAGGAGACCGGAGCTGGCCAAGAATGCTTATATTTATTGATTTATTTACTTATTTATTAGTTTTATGTTTTTGGCAGTGTCAGGTCTTAGTTGTGGCACGTGGGATCTTTGATGAGGCATGTGGGATCTTTAGTTGCAGCGCATGGGCACTTGTTGTGGTGCGCAGGCTTCTCTTTAGTTGTGGCAGTGGATTTTCTCTTCTCTAGTTGTGGCACGTGGGCTTAGTTGACCCGCGGCATGTGGGATCTTAGTTCCCTGACCAGGGATCGAACCTGCGTCCCCTGCGTGGCAAGGCAGATTCTTTACCACTGGACCACCAGCGAAGTCCCTATAATGTATATTTAAATATGATATGTGATATATACATCTTAGGAAATGTTTACAAATTTAGGATCATACTGTATGTATAATTTTGCATCCTGCTTTAACAATAAAATGCTGTACTTTAAAAAACTTCCAGTGTGATGCGTATCTTAATCTGACTGTTAGTGGCTGATGAGTACCACAGAATTTATTCAGCTGATTTCATTTTGTTGAGCATTTGCCCTTGTTTCCGATTTTCACTACTATCAGCAAAATTATAGTAAACATCCTTATATACAAGTCTTTTCATAAATCTGATTATTTCTTTAGGATAAATTCCAAATAATGGAGTTGTGATTGTTTTTAAATTGTATTCTTTCCTTTTCCTGAGTCTATGCCAGACTTACCTCAGCCCTAATAACAACATGCTCTTTCATTTTCTCGGTATTTTTAGACATGCCTGAGGAATTTAGAGAGTAGTAATTTTCTTTACTTAGAATACTTTCTTTCCATTTAAAAGCTGAAATTCAGGGCTTCCCTGGTGGCACAGTGGTTAAGAATCTGCCTGCCAGTGCAAGGGACGTGAGATTGAGCCCTGGTACGGGACGATCCCACGTGCTGCGGAGCAACTAAGCCCGTGCGCCACAACTACTGAGCCTGTGCTCTAGAGCCCGTGAGCCACAACTACTGAGCCCTCGTGCCATGACTACTGAGCCCATGCAACGCAACTATTGAAGCCCGCACGCCTAGAGCCCATTCTCCACGATAAGGGAAGCCACCGCAATGAGAATCCCACACACAGCAATGAAGAGTAGACCCCTCTCGCCGCAACTAGAGAAAGCCTGCACGCAGGAACGAAGACCCAATGCAGCCAGAATTAAAAAGTAAATAAAATAAATTTTTAAAAAAGCTCAAATTCAACATTGATGCAATTTTCCAAACAATGCAGTGTGTTTATATCTGCATGATTTAAGCGTTGTTTATCAGTAGGCAAGATTCCCAATTAAATGATTAGGCACTTTGATGAAATATTTAGAACTCTTCCCCCTTGGAAATAAGCATTTATATTGCCATCCGTAATGAGCAATAGTCATCTTAATTGCTTAATTTTCTAACAGAAACATTGGTGCTTTCATGACTATTAACTAAAGCAAACAAATCTTAATTACTATATTCTAGACTAATCATGTCAGTTAAGACCTTAAATTGGAAAAAATAATGTGTCTGGAAAGTGGCTCTTTCCTTCTTGCAAATTGGACATCCAGACTTCCCCAAAACTATGGAACGTCCATCAATATTTATTGAATATCTGATTCACTTTAAACTCATTGCTGAATGCCAAGCATGCTTAATGCTAACATACATTCTAAATATACATGAGAGATATAAATGAAGAACTCCTTTCAATAGAATCAACTATGTAAAGAAATGATTTGAAAATTATATGTATATATATAATCTCAGATATAAAATGAGAAAGGACAGTAACTTGGAAATGAATCTGGGTTGGATTGAAGAAGAGAGAGAGGGGTATTGAACGTAGCTGGCACTCCTCAAATATAGATTTGCTTATTTAACTTCAAGGAGGAATCAATTCTGTTTCACACGAGGAAAGATATTTTGTGTGCAGAATGGCAAGTTGGCTTACAAAGCTAATTCTGCTAGAAATAAGGGATCTTGGGAGTTGTGGAGAAGATGAATTCAAACTACGCTGGTATAAGAAGGTAGTAACCATGCTCTTTTATTCACTGACACACATTCAGGACAGTCACAGACGTGTTGTGGGCACTTGTGAATATCTCTGGTAGAAATGTAGGAACCACTTTAAAATGATCATTAGGTGTGAAAAGTCAAGCGTTTACAGACTTTCTTCTAAGATGAATCATTTAAATAAAAAAATCCACTACTCGTCTTAAATATGATAAAGGCATTTTTTGTTTTACTTACATCCCTTTCTCAAAAAGTAAATGGAAGAAAACCTTGTCTTCAAAGAAACCAAGAAATGAGAACTCCAGGCCAGTAGACGAACTGCTTCCTGGCTAAGTGTGCAACCTAGCCAAGGAGACGGAGGTACTGACAGTCTGTCCTCCATCAGCATCAATAGCTCCTAGGAAAAAAAGTGTCAGAGACCTGAATTAGAGAGGAATGCAAACGGGCACATGGAAATCCTTCCTCTCAACAAAGCCTGTCTGTCAGGACTCTGTCACTTGCTGCAAAATCCTATTTTCAACACTGAAATCTGACTGTAAACTTCCCTCCACCTCCTCCTAGCAGAGACATGCTTAGGACAGGCTCAGGATGCAATTATGTTGATGGAAATAAAAATGAGGAAAGCATTTCCATTTTTAAAAAGCTGTCACTCCCATCGTTTCCATAGATCTTAGATTCCTGCCTCTACGGTGCTGCCTGAGGTGAAGCAAGCTGAGATGATTGCATCCTTAACTTTAAGTTTACAACTGTATCTACTGACTATGGGATAAAGTCTCCCTATAATCTGTACCAGCTCCCTGAACTCTTTTTTTTTTTTTTTGCGGTACGCGGGCCTTGCACCGCTGTGGCCTTTCCCATTGTGGAGCACAGGTTCCGGACACGCAGGCCCAGCGGCCATGGCCCACGGGCCCAGCTGCTCCGCGGCATGTGGGATCTTCCCGGACCGGGGCACGAACCCGTGTCCCCTGCATCGGCAGGCGGACTCTCAACCACTGCGCCACCAGGGAAGCCCTCCCTGAACTCTTGAATCTTGAAAGAGACCTGCTCCCAACGGCAAAGAACTGACTTGGAAAGAGGGAGTTTTGTTTTGTTTTTTTTTTTTTGCGGTACGTGGGCCTCTCACTGTTGTGGCCTCTCCCGTTGCAGAGCACAGGCTCCAGACGCGCAGGCTCAGCGGCCGTGGCCCACGGGCTCAGCCGCTCCACGGCATGTGGGATCTTCCCGGACTGGGGCATGAACCCGTGTCCCCTGCATCGGCAGGTGGACTCTCAACCACTGCGCCATCAGGGAAGCCCATATAATTTGAGTTTTTTTTGTTTGTTTTTTGTTTTTGCGGTACACGGGCCTCTGACTTTTGTGGCCTCTCCCGTTGCGGAGCACAGGTTCCGGATGTGCAGGCTCAGTGGCCATGGCTTACGGGCCTAGCCGCTCCGCGGCATATGCGATCTTCCCGGACCGGGGCACGTACCCAGAAAAGAGGGAGTTTAAAGGAACAAAGTGAACCAAACCTGCAAGGCAGACCCTTTGCATTGCTAATTACCTATTCTAAGGTAAGACCAAATGAAAGGGGAGCCAACAGAAAATTGTCTAAACTGCAGAGAAAGCAGGTGAGACGGGGTCACACAAGGGAACAAGCAATATAAATAACCAAAAAGGAAATGAACAATAAACTTAAGGAAATGATGATTTCAGACAATTACTTCTTCATCATCTGCAACAAATTTTCAATACATGATTTCTCTTTTAAAATGCATTGAAAGATGGAAAATGTCTCCAAAAAAATTACAAAACAATAGAGGAGTATGTAAATGAAGTTGCTAAAGCTAGTGAAAGAAATGAAAGAGGAAAAATAAGAATTACGAAGGTTGAAAAAGCCTTTTGGAATATCATAAAATAGACTTAAAAAGAGTAAAATATTGCAGCGCAGAGGATAGGTTTGACTCAGTCACTCAAAATGAAAAAGGATAAAGATGTTCAGAATCAGGAGGACAATTGCAATGAGAGACAAAGAGGGTATAATGTGTACATAAGTGGTGTTCCTGAAGGTGAGAACAGAAGAAAAATTCCATTCAAAAACTAAAAGAACTACCATATAACCCAGCAATTCCATGCCTTGCTATTTATCCAGAAAACCCAAACACAGTAATTTGAAAAGAGGCATGTACCCCAGTGTTCATAGCAGCATTATTTACAAGAGCCAAGATATGGAAGCCACCTAAGTGTCCATCATCAGATGAATGGATAAAGAAGATGTGGTATATATACACAGTGTAATACTTCTCAGCCATAAAATAAAGAAGGAAATAATGTCATTTGCAGCAACATGTATGGACCTAGAGATTATCATACTAAGTGAAGTAAGTCAGATGGAGAAAGACAAGTATCATATGATACCACTTACATGTGGAATCTAAAAAATACAACAAACTAGTGAATATAACAAAAAGAGCAGACTCACAGATATAGGGAACAAACTAGTGGTTCCCAGTGGGGAGGGAGGGGAGGGCAACTTAGGGGTGGGGGAATGGGAGATACAAGCTATCGGATGTAAGACAGGCTATAAGGACGTACTGTACAACACAGGGAATACAACCAATATTTTGTAATAACTGTAATAGGAGTGTAACCTTTAAAAATTGTGTAAAAAATGTAAAAAATAAAGTTTTGTGTGTGTGTGTTTTTTTTAAGAATGAAATATAAAGGCATCCAAAAAAAAGATGTGATAGAAGAGAAATTTCTTGAAATAAAGGGACACTTGAATCTAGTCGTCAAAAGTTAGTTTAGGAACAGTTGTTACACACTGAACCTCTCACCAAAACCTAGCCTAGTGATGTTGCCAAATCGGAAAAATAAGGAGAGAACCATAGAGTCATTTGGAGAGAAAAATAAGTCCTATGTAACATAGAGAAAAACAGGTTGGCCTTGGACGTTTTCCTGGAGACGTTCGATGTCGGAGTGTAATGGAGCAATGGATATTATTTGAAAGAATGTGGTCTTCAAAATGGTCCTTGGTCTATAAAGGACCTCTGACAGTAACCGTGACATCATCTTTAAAAACTCTACTGAAGGGACTTCCTGGTGGTCCAGTGGTGAAGACTTTGCCTTCCAACCCAGGGGGTGCGGGTTTGATCCTTGGTCAGGGAGCTAAGATCCCACATGCCTCATGGCCAAAAAAACAAAACATAAAACAGAAGCAATATTGTAACAAATTCAATAAAGACTTGTAACAAATTCAATAAAGATTTTAAAAAATGGACATCAAAGAAAAATATCTTGAAAAAAAAACCTACTGAAGAATGAAACCATTTAAACAAATGATGGGAAAATAATTCTGAAATTGAGACTTTATCAAAAGGGGTGCTGGTATGTACTGAATCCATCCTAATATAGTTCCAAGGTAAAATTATGGAGAGAATTTTGAAAACCAACTGAATTGGATTATTACAAAACTTGCCCTTTTCAAAATGACACTAAAATTAACAAAATTGGAAAGCTGAGGAGAGAGAAGATACCAGCAAAGTATTTGTAGAAAGTCCTTTATCTTTCATAGGGGGAAGTCAGTTGTTGCCCATAAAGCTAAAACATGACATTAACAAAAACAGTATCTCCAACCTTTTTAAAGATTTTTTTTTCATGAGAAGACTGTACAGTAGAAGAAATATCTTTCTGAATATCAGTATTTTCAACTTAACTCCACTTTAGGTTCTTCTGTGAAAGTCATATCTTTTCTCGTAAGCATATATGACGTACCTCATTTAAAAATGGATTCTATGCATTTAATCGACTTACCGACGTTTGGTGTGTATCTGCATGTAGAGATGGTATTGTCTAAATGTTGAGTATGCTTATTTTAGATGACTTTTGGAATCTTCTTGATACTTGTCTGTATTATCTGAATTTATCATTTAAACTATTCTGATCATTGAAGAAAAAAAGAGTCGTTGGTGAAGAAAAAAAGTAATAAATTCATGAAAGCAAAATCTATCCACGGCTTCGGAGTTTAGCTTAGCTCTGCCTAAATGTCTCATTAACCAGAATTTTCAGGCTAAAATACACACTTATTCAACGTCCCTGCCCCCCATTCAGACTTTTTGAGACCCCCATGTTGCTTTACTTTGACAGAAGAGGAGGTGTTTCATCCCTTCCTGTTCACACACAAGCAGGGACCATAAAATTGTATATTTAGTCCAGGACATGAACGTAAATCCTCCCCATTTCCCCCTTTTCTTCATCTTAACTAAACTGACATAAACTACATGAATAAATAAATATTCCCCTAGTTCCTAAACTCCAAGTATGATATCTTCATCCAAGAGAGAAACTTCCGTTTTCTTAAACAAACCCTTAAGTTTTGGCATGTTTACTTCAGCGAATAAGCCTGTGCTCCATCGCCATGAGGCCTGTGTACTCTCAGCTGTCTTTCTGTGGCATTATTGCTGTTACTCTGACAGTATCCATCTTTATGAAGTAACAGCCAAAGCAGACCATCTTAGTTGTCCTTTCACACTGAACGTGATGTTCTGACTCCCAGAAATCAAGAGCAAATAGCTTTGAGACTCTCTGGTTCATGGGAATTGAAGTTTAACATCTGAGACCGTCCTGATCAAAGGCCTACGTCAATAAGGGCAAAACCCTGAGTCCTCAAAATTTGGGTTCTTACCCAGAACCACTCAGTGAACACACCTGGGTCCAGAACCCAGATCTTTCTGCTCCCCGACCCTGTGAGCATCCAGTTCTTTTCTATACTCATTGGCGTTGACCAGCTCTGGAAAGCGGCAGCATGGCATACTGGGGAACGAAAGGGGGAGTGCATTCAAAACCAAACAGATCTCTGTAGAAATCATCTCACCTTTCCAAGTACCAACATAGGTCCTCCTTCTCCAACCCAACCCCGTCATGGGAAGAGAATATCACATATCTCAATGGGTCGATAACTTTGTAATTTACTGGGCTTTATTTTTCATGGATAGAGAAAGTTGGACCTGAAATTTATGTCTCTTCATAAGTATTCAGTCCATTTATATGGTGGTTCATTAAGGTAAAATGAAGGCTGTATACGTTAATTAAATCCAAGCCCAAGCTGTGCATTTGCATTTGACGCGGGCATTTTAAGGGGCTGTGACGGATACATCATTAAAAGAATTAGGTTTGAGGTTAAATTAGTTATTGAACCACCTCCAGGCTGAGGTTCTCTGTTGTGTGGAAGATGGGACAGGGGGACCCACCGCTCTGCATAACTCAGGTTATCACACCAGGGCTGTTCAGCTTCCAGCGTCGGGAGAATGGTCGTCCTGGAAAGAGAGTAGAGAGCATGTCATGAAATGAAATGTTCATTTTTATAAAATTGCAAGTGAGTTCATTTCCACCACAAAGGAATTGCTCTAACAGCTTAAGTAAATGTAAGACCCCAATAACTTCAGACCCGGGAAGTAAAATCATTGAGTTTTGCCCCTTTGCACGATTGGATCTCTCTGTGTTATGGAGTCACCTAGGACCAATTTCTGTGATGCAGGTTCAAATAACACCCTGTGGGTAAAAAGTTGTGTTCTAATGAAGCACTGTGCACTGTTTCTAGGATCTTGAAATGCAATTTAATCTGGGGGGACTATTGCAACTTAGATTAAACAACTTATCAATAAAGGTAGCACCCGTAGGATTTAGGCTCCACTATGAGGATGGGTCAGACAAGAGGCTACCTAATAAGAGAATACCCAAGAATCAAACACCACTTTCTCTACACCCCTAACGTATCAGTGGTGTCTCAGTCCGCATTCGATTGATGGATCAGTGTGATCATCCTGGGCTGTATATTTATTGAGATAAATGCATAATGCATATGCATGGGTGCCGAGACACTTGAAGACGGTTTTTGGCAAAGCAAATAATTAATTCAACAAATATTCATCTCATGCCTTCTAAGTCCAGGCATCACTCTAGGTAATGGGATACAGCAATGAGCAAACCAGAGGGAGGTGTCTCTGCTTCCATGGATCTTATAGTTTAAATGATCTTATCTTCCATGGATCTTATCTTATCTGGTGGGTGGGGGAGGGGAGGTCTAGCAATACAGGAGCAAACAAATCAATGAACAGGCTCTTTTGGACATTCTGAGTGTGGTTAAAGAAAATAAAACTGGGTGAGGCAAGATGAGGTGGGTGAGGGAGGTCCTTTAGATCAAGAGCTCTTAGAAGGCTGTACGAGCTCGAAGTAGGAGCCATCCGAGGGACTGGGAGCTGGGCCTTTAGCCAGTAGACAGAGCACTAGATGCCCTGAGGGAGGCATGAGCTTTGTTTGAGGGAAGAGAAGAAGGAGGTGGGTGTTTGCTGGATCACAGCAAACAAGGGGAAGGGGGTTAGTCCTAATGGGAAAGGTAGGAAGGGAGCAGGTCATGCAGTCCTCCCAGATGCCAGTATGGAGCTTGGATGCTCTCTTGTCTTCTGTGGGAAGCCCTCTTAATCGTGGGATCAATAACAGTTTGATACAGACCACTCTTGCAACTGCTTGCAAATAGTCCTGCTGTGATCCTCCAGGAACCCCCTTAGACGTCATGGCAGCTTGGACAAAAATGGTAGCAGTCGGGTATGTGAGCACATTTGGGAAGGGACGCTGAGACAGCGCTTGACTTTGGGTTATTTTGCTGGTTGGATGTGCCATTCACTCTGTAGGAAAGATTGGCAAGATACCTAGTTTGTGTTGGAGGGAACCAGGAGTTCTGTTGGGGCTGCGCTCGTTTTGATAGCCAGTTATTCATCCGACATGAGATGCTCAAAGATATTTGGGGGGAACTGCTATATTTAAAACCATGCAATGTGATGGCAAGGCCAAAGAAGTCAAGCTAAGATGATGGTGGGTTGAATAAGACACAGACAGAAAAGGGACCATTAACAGGGCAGCAGGGGGGCTTCCCTGGTGGCGCAGTGGTTGAGAGTCCGCCTGCCCATGCAGGGAACGCGGGTTCGTGCCCTGGTCCACGAAGATCCCACATGCCACAGAGCGGCTGGGCCTGTGAGCCATGGCCGCTGAGCCTGTGCGTCTGGAGCCTGTGATCCGCAACGGGAGAGGCCACAACAGTGAGAGGCCCGCGTACCGCAAAACAAACAAACAAACAAATATAGGGCAGCAGGGAGACCCTGGGATGTCCTTTCAGGAGCCGTATTTGACTATAGCTGTTAACTGTTGCCTCATTGGATTGGCCGCTCAAAAGTAAAACCCGAATGCATCACAGGGAAATGAGCAGCAGCTACCTGGGCTAGAGTGTTAGGGCAGATCCTAAAACATCCACCTGGTTGTGGGTTGGATGTCAGATGGATCCGAAGGAGGACCCTTCCAGCTTGTTGTGGGAAATTCACAGCCCTCTGTGAAACCAGGACCTGTCCCCAGGCTGCACCATTGTTTCTTTTGACTGTTCCTCCCTTGTCTCTGCATCCCCTCCCTTCCCTGATTAGCATCTGTTTGAACCTGCCCCTTGGAACTCAGGGAAGGTCATTGGGGCTGAATGAAGCCTATTTCCTGTAATCAAGACACAGGGGGACACAGAAAACCTTTTGTGCCCAGGAACCCCACAGGGTCCTGCTAGGTGTCATGATTACCGATTATTATTATTTTAAAAAATATTAGTTTAGGGCTTCCCTGGTGCCGCGGTGGTTGAGAGTCCGCCTGCCGATGCAGGGGACACGGGTTCGTGCCCCAGTCCGGGAGGATCCCACATGCCGTGGAGCGGCTGAGCCTGTGCGTCCGGAGCCTGTGCTCTGCGACGGGAGAGGCCACAAAGGTGAGAGGCCCGCGTACCGCAAAAAATAAAAATAAAAAAAAATTAGTTTATTTATTTTGGCTGCGTTGGGTCTTAGTTGTGGCACGCGGGGTCTTCGTTGAGGCATGCGAGATCTTTCGTTGCATCACAGGCTCTTCGTTTTGGCTCCCAGGCTTCTCTCTAGTTGTGGCGTGTGGGTTCCAGGGCACGTGGGCTCTGTAGTCGTGGCATGTGGGGTCCGGAGTGCATGGGCTCTGTAGTCGTGGCGTGTGGGGTCCGGAGTGCATGGGCTCTGTAGTCGTGGCGTGTGGGGTCCGGAGTGCATGGGCTCTGTAGTCGTGGCGTGTGGGGTCCGGAGTGCATGGGCTCTGTAGTCGTGGCGTGTGGGGTCCGGAGTGCATGGGCTCTGTAGTCGTGGCGTGTGGGGTCCGGAGTGCATGGGCTCTGTAGTCGTGGCGTGTGGGGTCCGGAGTGCATGGGCTCTGTAGTCGTGGCGTGTGGGGTCCGGAGTGCATGGGCTCTGTAGTCGTGGCGTGTGGGGTCCGGAGTGCATGGGCTCTGTAGTCGTGGCGTGTGGGGTCCGGAGTGCATGGGCTCTGTAGTCGTGGCGTGTGGGGTCCGGAGTGCATGGGCTCTGTAGTCGTGGCGTGTGGGGTCCGGAGTGCATGGGCTCTGTAGTCGTGGCGTGTGGGGTCCGGAGTGCATAGGCTCTGTAGTTTGCGGCACGCGGGCTCTTGTTGAGGCGTGTGAGCTCAGTAGTTGTGGCGCGTGGGCTTAGTTGCTCCGCAGCACGTGGGATCTTTGTTCCCTGACCAGGGATCGAACCCACGTCCACTGCATTGGAAGGCGGATCCTTTACCACTGGACCACCAGGGAAGTCCCATTAATGATTATTAATGTGCTATCTTGTTCTGCTTCTGAGGTTTTACGTAAGCTCTTCTCTTGGATGGAGGTCTGCCAACACCAGCTCTCCCGCTCCCCTTCTTCCTTCCTAGAAGCCACGTTCACGCTGCTGTCATGCCTTAGCTGCCCCTTTCTTGCCCGTGTTTAGTGTGGGAGATGCTTGTGTGCATCGACAGAAAGCTTCCGGCACTTACCCCATTCTATCACCATCCCATTTTATCAGAGCATCCACGTCACTTCTCTGTGCATCCTCCTGGCCTGTAGATCTCTCAAGACCCCTTCAACGATCAGGTCGTCATCATCACCTTAGCGCTTGCTTTTCCGTAACCACGTGATGTATAAGTGAACATATACTGTGTGTCAATTTAAAAACTACAAATACCTTTTTTCATTGAACAAAATTATGTTCTAGTTTTTTTTTTCTTTTACATATGCTCTGTTGACTTGTAGAAAAAAGGACAAAGCAGAGAAAAGTAAAAGAAATAGTGGAAGTTAGCGGTTCTTTTTTTCCCCTTAGTTACAGTATCTTTAACAAGTAAAGACCATATAAAGGTCCAGAGAATGGAAAAACAGTTAGCAAATTCATGAACTGTTTGCTTATCCTTTAGTCTTAAGGATAATTGGTTGTATTAGACAAGGACTTTTGCTTGGATTAATGCCTTCTGCGAGGAAGCAGCCTACATTTCACGAGTAATTTTGCAAATATTTCAGAGCAGCAAGCCTTGTGAATGGATTAATGCGACCACCTGTCGCTTCAAGCAGAGTCCTTATTGATGTGCAGGGTTAGAAACCGAAAGACATGAATTTTCTAGTGAGGGCAGAGGAGGGTTTGACCTGAGGTACCCATTTTCATAATTGGAGGGAAGTAGAGTTCTTGGATGATGCTATAGCAGAAACTCTTTGTGATGTAGACATTTTCAATTATTTATATGGCCTGGTAATATCTGAGAAACTTGGTGATAATTACAGGTTGCTCCAAATTTATATTTGAAGGTTCATTGAAGCAAATTATTAATTCATCAAACAGCTATTTGTCTTTCCGTGTATTGCTTGCAGGACTCTATCCTAAGAGCTTTGGAATAAAACGTGGAACAGGATGGTGGCATAGTTAATGTTAAAAAACAAACCCACAGATAAATAATAATTCAAGGTAGAGTATAAAACATGCAATTTAAGGGGAATAGCACAATATTGGATTTTAGAGAAAAAAGTTGACTTCGAAATAGGAAAATCGGGAACATCTTCATGAATGAAGCGACAATGGACTTGATCCCTGGAAAATATAGGGCTATTTGAGTGCAAAAACATTTGAGGTTTGTTTTTCTCTTTTATTTGTATTCTAATTGAAGTAGACTTGCTGTACTGTTACGTAAGTCACAGGTGTACAGTATAGCGATGCACAGTTTTTAAAGGTTATTCTCCATTTATAGTTGTTATAAAATGTTGGCTATATTCCCCATGTTGTACAGTATATCCTTATAGCTCATTTTATACCTAGTAGTTTATACCTCTTCCTCCCCCACCCCAGATTTGCCCCTCGCTCCTTCCCTCTCCCTGCTGGTCACCATTAGTTGTTTATATTTGTGAGTCTGCTTCTCTTTTGTTATATTGACTAGTTTGTTGTTTTTTTTGTTTTGTTTAGATTCCGCATATAAGTGAGATCATACAGTGTTTGTCTTTCTCTGTCTGCCTGGTTTCACTTAGCATAATGCCCTCAAAGTCCATCCATGTTGTCACGAATGGCATTATTTCATTCTTTTTAATGGCTGAGTCATATTCCATTGTATATATGTGCCACATCTTCTTTATCCGTTCATCTGTCGATGGACACTTAGGTTGCTTCCATGTCCTGGCTGTTGTAAACAGTGCTGCAATGAACATTGGGGTGCATGTGTCTTTTCTAATTAGAGTTTTTGTCTTTTCTGGATATATACCCAGGAGTGGGATTACTGGGTCATATGGTAGCTCTATTTTTAGTTTTTGAAAGAACCTCCATACTGTTCTCCATAGTGGCTGCACCAATCGACATCTCTACCAACAGTGTAGGAGGGCTGCCTTTTCTCCATACCCTCCCTAACGTTTGCTATTTATAGACTTTTTGATGATGGGCATTCTGACAAGAAACAGTTGAGTGGGCTTGATTCCTACATTGAAGCTGTTTCTAAAGCAGACACTGAAAAGAAGAGACAGGTAATTTTCCTCATTGACAGATTACTTTAAAATCCACACCCTCTCTTTGACCAGGTGACATCAATTTTAACACCCTGGGCCCAATCCTTGCGAGAGTTGTTGTTCTTCTTTATGACGTGTCTCCTCTGAGTTTGAATTCATACTCTCTCAGAGCTATAAGGTTTTCTTTCAAATAAAATCCTTTAGCAGTTGCAGGCGACTGCGCTCTGACTGACCCTTGATGTACTTCCCAGAACCTACATCTTAGCAGCAAAGTTGGACTCTGATACTTTGAGTGATGTAAGAAATAAGCCTTTGGGACCAAGAAACTGCTAAACATCATGGTTCCAGGAAGAATCTGGGACTGGTGACATTGCCATTTATTCCTGTAAAATCTAGGATGAAAATGCAGTTTTTCAAACGTAAACTCAGATCACTCGCTTTGCAGGCAGAGTTTACGACACCATTGGGATCGAGGACAGCCAGGTATTCCTGCTAAGCAAGCCTCGTTCATCTGGATGTGACCACAGACAAGGTGACTAGAATTGAGTCATGGCCCGATCTGTAAACCATGGCAATGCTTTCTCAGCAGCAGGCATCTTTGCTTTTGACCATTAGGGGCACTTTTTTTGAGATGGGACGCTTGAGCACGTCTGAATGGCGTGTTACAGTACGGTGAGTAAGTGACCTCATTTAAAGGGGCCAAGTGACAGTCACAGCTGGTCATGTAATGAGATGCTGTTGTTCTGACCATCCAGAGAAGGGCACAGTAGGGCAGAGCCATCCATGGTCTGCATCTCCTAGAACGTGTCTATTGATGTATCCAGTACCCAGTACGATCCAGCCCAGGGTGTCTCACAGGAGTGTGAATTAAGTGGAGCCATATGACTTCTTCCCAATAGCCTTTGAGGCAAAGGACAGTCCACCCAATCCATAAAGTACAGGTTTTCATCGGAGCAAGGAGCAGCCTCTCAAGCAGAGTTTCACAGAGCACCACATTTTACAAGTTAGCTGTGACTCTCCTCATCTCTTTTGTAGCCTGAGTGTCCCTCGTTGCGTTTGGGATGGGACCCCTGGGATTCTTAAAGAACGGAAAGCCTACTCCTGGTTGATTGCCCACAAGATATATTCTTAGAATAATGGTAGCTCTTACTGAACGGTAGCCCATGCTGAATTTCAAAGGCAGACAGATCTTTTTTCTTAAAGATAAGGCTTTTTTTAAAAAAAATTTATTTATTTATTTCTCTTTTTTTGTCTACACCACATGGCATGCAGGATCTTATTTCCCAACCAGGGATCAGACCCATGCAGCCTGCAGTGGAAGCATGGAGTCTTAACACTGGACTGCCAGGGAAGTCCCGCAAATGAATCTTTTGTTCTTTTTTTTTTCCAGGATTCAGATATTTGTTTTATTTTTTTTCAAGGTAACAGTAGTGTGTGTGTTTTTTTTAATTGCACGCTTGTCTATAAACCTAATGAATAGGTGTTTTCTATTTTTTTTTATACAGCAGGTTCTTATTAGTCATCTGTTTTATACACATCAGTGTATACACATCAGTCCCAATCTCCCAGTTCATTCCACCACCCGCCCCCCCGCAGCTTTTCCCCCTTGGTGTCCATAAGTCTGTTCTCTACATCTCTGTCTCAATTTCTGCCCTGCAAACCGGTTCACCTCTACCATTTTTCTAGGTTCCACATACATGCGTTAATATACGATATTTGTTTTTCTCTTTCTGACTTACTTCACTCTGTACGTCAGTCTCTAGATCCATCCACGTCTCAACAAATGACCCAGTTCGGTTCTTCTTTATGGCTGAGTAATATTCCATTGTATATATGTACCATATCCTCTTTATCCATTTGTCTGTCAATGGGCATTTAGGTTGCTTCCATGACCTGGCTATTATTAATAGTGCTGCAATGAACATTGGGGTGCATGTGTCTTTTGGAATTGTGGTTTTATCTGGGTATATGCCCAGTAGTGGGATTGCTGGATCATATGGTAATTCTATTTTTAGTTGTTTAAGGAACCTCCATACTGTTCTCCTTAGTGGCTGCATCAGTTTACATTCCCACCAACAGTGCAAGAGGGTTCCCTTTTCTCCACACCGTCTCCAACATTTGTTGTCTGTAGATTTTCTGATGATGCCCATTCTAACTGGTGTGAGGTGATACCTCACTGTAGTTTTGATTTGCATTTCTCTAATAATTAGTGATGTTGAGCAGCTCTTCATGTGCTTCTTGGCCATCTGTATGTCTTCTTTGGAGAAATGTCTGTTTAGATCTTTTGCCCATTTTGGGTTGGGTTGTTTGTTTCTTTAATATTGAGCTGCATGAGCTGTTTATATATTTTGGAGATTAATCCTTTGTCCATAGATTCGTTAGCAAATATTTTCTCCCATTCTGAGGGTTGTCTTTCCGTCTTGTTTATGGTTTCCTTTGCTGTACAAAAGCTTTGAAGTTTCATTAGGTCCCATTTGTTTATTTTTGTTTTTATTTCCATTATTGTAGGAGGTGGATCAGAAAAGATCTTGCTGTGATTTATGTCAAAGAGTGTTCTTCCTTTGTTTTCCTCTAAGAGTTTTATACTGCCTGGTCTTACATTTAGGTCTCTAATCCATTTTGAGTTTATTTTTGTGTATGGTGTTAGGGAGTGTTCTAATTTCATTCTTTTACATGCAGCTGTCCAGTTTTCCCAGAATCACTTATTGAAGAGACTGTCTTTTCTCCGTTTTATATCCTTGCCTCCTTTGTCATAGATTAGTTGACCATAGGTGCGTGGGTTTATCTCTGGGCTTTCTATCTTGTTCCATTGATCTGTATTTCTGTTTTTGTGCCAGTACCATATTGTCTTGATTACTGTAGCTTTGTAGCATAGTCTGAAGTCAGGGAGTCTGATTCCTCCAGCTCCATTTTTTTCCCCTCAAGACTGCTTTGGCTATTCAGGGTCTTTTGTGTCTCCATGCAAAATTTAAGCTGTTTTGTTCTAGTTCCATAAGAAATGCCATTGGTAATTTAATAGGGATTGCATTGAACCTGTAGATTGCTTTGGGTAGTATAATCATTTTCACAGTATTGATTCTTCCAATCCAAGAACATGGTGTATCTCTCCATCTGTTGGCATCATCTTTAATTTCTTTCATCATTGTCTTATAATTTTCTGCATACATGTCTTTTGTCTCCCTAGGTAAGTTTATTTCTAGGTATTTTATTCTTTTTGTTGCAGTGGTAAATGGGAGTGTTTCCTTAATTTCTCTTTCAGATTTTTCATCATTAGTGTATAGGAATGCAAGAGATTTCTGTGCATTAATTTTGTATCCTGAAACTTTACCAGATTCATTGATTAGCTCTAGTAGTTTTCTGGTGGCATCGTTAGGATTCTCTATGTATAAGTATCATGTCATCTGCAAACAGTGACAGTTTTACTTCTTCTTTTCCAATTTGTATTCCTTTTATTTCTTTTTCTTCTCTGATTGCCGAAGCTAGGACTTCCAAAACTATGTTGAATAACAGTGGTGAGAGTGGACATCCTTGTCTTGTTCCTGATCTTAGAGGAAATGCTTTCAGTTTTTCACCACTGAGAATGATGTTTGCTGTGAGTTTGTCGTATATGGCCTTTATTATGTTGAAGTAGGTTCCCTCTATGACCACTTTCTGGAGAGTTTTTATCATAAATGGGTGTTGAGTTTTGTCAAAAGATTTTTCTGCCTCTATTGAGATGATCATATGGTTTTTATTCTTCAATTTGTTAACATGGTGTATCACATTGTTTTGCGTATATTGAAGAATCCTTGCATCCCTGGGATAAATCCAATTTGATCATGGTGTATGATCCTTTTAATGTGTTGTTGGATTCTGTTTGCTAGTATTTTGTTGAGAATTTGTGCATCTATATTCATCAGTGATACTGGTCTGTAATTTTCTTTTTTTGTAGTATCTTTGTCTGGTTTTAGTATCAGGGTGATGGTGGCCTCATAGAATGAGTTTGAGAGTGTTCCTTCCTCTGCAGCTTTTTGGAAGAGTTTGAGAAGGATGGGTGTTAGCTCTTCTCTAAATGTTTGATAGAATTCACCTGTGAAGCCATCTGGTCCTGGACTTTTGTTTGCTGGAAGATTTTTTTTTTTGGGGGGGTGGGGTTCACAGGCCTCTCACTGTTGTGGCCTCTCCCATTGTGGAGCACAGGCTCCGGACGCGAAGGCTCAGCGGCCATGGCTCATGGGCCCAGCTGCTCCACGGCATGTGGGATCCTCCCGGACTGGGGCACGAACCCACATCCCCTGCATCGGCAGGCGGACTCCCAACCGCTGTGCCACCAGGGAAGCCCTGTTGGAAGATTTTTAATCACAGTTTCAGTTTCATTACTTGTGATTGGTCTGTTCATATTTTCTATTTCTTCCTGGTTCAGTCTTGGAAGGTTATACCTTTCTAAGAATTTGTCCATTTCTTCCTGGTGGTCCACTTTATTGGCATAAGGTTGCTTGTAGTAGTCTCTTAGGATGCTTTGCATTTCTGTGGTGTCTGTTGTAACTTCTCCATTTTCATTTCTAATTTTATTTATTTGAGTCCTTTCCCTCTTTTTCTTGATGTGTCTGGCTAATGGTTTATCAATTTTGTTTATCTTCTCAGAGAACCAGCTTTTAGTTTTATTGATCTTTGCTATTTTCTTTGTTTCTATTTCATTTATTTCTGCTGTGATCTTTATGATTTCTTTCCTTCTGCTAACTTTGGGTTTTGTTTGTTCTTTCTCTAGTTCCTTTAGGTGTAAGGTTAGATCAGGTATTTGAGATTTTTCTTGTTTCTTAAGGTAGGATTGTATTGCTATAAACTTCCCTCTTAGAACTGCTTTTGCTGCATCCCATAGGTTTTGGATCATCGTGTTTTCATTGTCATTTGTCTCTAGGTATTTTCTGATTTCCTCTTTGATTTCTTCAGTGATCTTTTGGTTATTTAGTAACGTAGTGTTTAGCCTCCATGTGTTCGTGTGTAATTCATTTCTAATCTCACAGCCTTGTGGTCAGAAAAGATGCTTGATATGATTTCAGTTTTCTTAAATTTACTGAGGTTTGATTTGTGACCCAAGATGTGATCTATCCTGGAGAATGTTCCGTGCGCACTTGAGAAGAAAGTGAAATCTGCTGTTTTTGGATGGAATGTCCTATAAATATCAGTTAAATCTATCTGGTCTGTTGTGTCATTTAAAACTTCTGTTTCCTTATTTATTTTCATTTTGGATGATCTGTCCATTGGTGTACGTGAGGTGTTAAAGTCCCCCACTGTTGTGTTACTTTCGATTTCCTGTTTTATAGCTGTTAGCAGTTGCCTTATGTATTGAGGTGCTCTTATGTTGGGTGCATATATGTTTATAATTGTTATATCTTCTTCTTGGATTAATCCCTTGATCATTATGTAGTGTCCTTCCTTGTCTCTTGTAACATTCTTTATTTTAAAGTGTATTTTAACTGATATGAGTATAGCTACTCCAGCTTTCTTTTGATTTCCATTTGCATGGAATATCTTTTTCCATCTCCTCACCTTCAGTCTGTATGTGTCCCTAGGTCTGAAGTGGGTCTCTTGTAGACAGCATATATATGGGTCTTGTTTTTGTATCCACTCAGCAAGCCTGTGTCTTTTGGTTGGAGCATTTAATCCTTTCGTGTTAAGGTAATTATCGATATGTATGTTCCTATGCCCATTTTCTTAATTGTTTTGGGTTTGTTTTTGTAGGTCCTTTTCGTCTCTTGTGTTTCCCACTTAGAGAAGTTCCTTTAACATTTGTTGTAGAGCTGGTTGGTGGTGCTGAATTCTCTTAGCTTTTGCTTGTGTGTAAAGCTTTTGATTTCTCCATCGAATCTGAATGAGATCCTTGCTGGGTAGAGTAATCTTGGTTGTAGGTTCTTCCCTTTCATCACTTTAAGTGTATCATGCCGCTCCCTTCTGGCTTGTAGAGTTTCTGCTGAGAGATCAGCTGTTAACCTTATGGGAGTTCCCTTGTATGTTATTTGTTGTTTTTCCCTTGCTGCTTTCAATAATTTTTCTTTGTCTTTAATTTTTGCCAATTTGATTACTATGTGTCTCAGCATGTTTTTCCTTGGGTTGATGCTGTATGGGACTCACTGCACTTCCTGGACTTGGGTGGCTATTTCCTTTCCTACGTTAGGGAAGTTTTTGGCTATAATTTCTTCAAATATTTTCTCGGGTCCTTTCTCTCTCTCTTCTCCTTCTGGGACCCCTATATTGCGAATGTTGTTGTGTTTAATGTTGTCCCAGAGGTCTCCTAGGCTGTCTTCATTTCTTTTCATTCTTTTTTCTTTATTCTGTTCTGCAGCAGTGAATTCCACCATTCTGTCTTCCAGGTCACTTATCCGTTCTTCTGCCTCAGTTATTCTGCTATTGATTCCTTCTAGTGTAGTTTTCATTTCAGTTATTGTATTGTTCATCTCTGTTTGTTTGTTCTTCAGTTATTCTAGGTCTTTGTTAAACATTTCTTGCATCTTCTCAATGTTTGCCTCCATTGTTTTTCTGAGGTCCTGGATCATTTTCACTGTCATTATTCTGAATTCTTTTTCTGGAAGGTTGCCTATCTCCACTTCATTTAGTTGTTTTTCTGGGGTTTTATCTTGTTCCTTCATCTGGTACACAGCCCTCTGCCTTTTCATCTTGTCTGTCTTTCTGTGAATGTGGTTTTTGTTCCACAGGCTGCAGGATTGTAGTTCTTCTTGCTTCTGCTCTCTGCCCTCTGGTGGATGAGGCTATCTAAGAGGCTTGATGGGAGGGACTGGTGGTGGGTAGAGCTGGGTGTTGCTCTGGTGGGCAGAGCTCAGTAAAACTTTAATCCACTTGACTGTTGACGGGTGGGGCTGGGTTCCCTCCCTGTTGGTTGTTTGGCCTGAGGCAACCCAACACTGGAGCCTACCTGGGCCCTTTGGTGGGGCTAGTGACAGACTCTGGGAGGGCTCACGCCAAGGAGTACTTCCCAGAACTTTTGCTGCCAGTGTCCTTGTCCCCGTGGTGAGACACAGCCACCCCCCTCCTCTGCAGGAGACCCTCCAACACTAGCAGGTAGGTCTGGTTCAGTCTCCTATGGGGTCACTGCTCCTTCCCCTGGGTCCCAATGCGCACACTACCTTGTGTGTGCCCTCCAAGAGTGGAGTCTCTGTTTCCCCCAGTCCTGTCAAAGTCCTGCAATCAAATCCCACTAGCCTTCGAAGTCTGATTCTCTAGGAATTCCTCCTCCCGTTGCTGGACCCCCAGGTTGGGAAGCCTGACGTGGGGCTCAGGACCTTCACTCCAGTGGGTGGACTTCTGTGGTGTAAGTGTTCTCCAGTTTGTGAGTCACCCACCCAGCAGTTATAGGATTTGATTTTGCTGTCTTTGCGCCCCTCCTCCCGTCTCATTGTGGCTTCTCCTTTGTCTTTGGATGTGGGGTATCTTTTCTGGTGAGTTCCAGTGTCTTCCTGTTGATGACTGTCCAGCAGCTGGTTGTGATTCTGGTGTTCTCACAAGAGGGCGTGAGAGCACGTCCTTCTGCTCCATCATCTTGGTTCAGGCTCCCCGCAAACAAATCTTTTGTCTTCCTGTTACCTGTCACTTCGTGACCCCAGGAATGACAGCACTAATATTTTAAAATAACAGATGCATATTTTATTTATTTAGAATATTTATTTATTTAGTTGTGCAGGCTCCTGAGTTGTGGCACGCGGGCTCGTTAGTTGCGGCCTGTGAACTCTTAGTTGCGGCATGTGGCACCTAGTTCCCTGACCAGGGTTCAAACCCGGGCCCCCTGCATTGGCAGCATGGAGTCTTAACTAGTGGACCACCAGGGAAGTCCCCAGATGCATATTTTAAATGGGTTCCATTAGGGAAGGCCAAGGAGTGAAAGAGAATGCAGGGAAAAGAGAAAATTTGGGTAGAAGAACCTCCTTTAGCTGCATGGTTATTTCTCTCAAAGTTAGGAAGACGAGGAGACTTTCTTTTGGTATGTTTCAGGAAAATATTCAAAAGTGATCATTTGTTTGCTACTGTGTTAGTCTTATTCAGGGAATTCAACATGATTTTACAAAGGAAGTCATTTTTGTCATGGCCTCTTTGGTTTCAGAAGCAATGTAGTGCTTTTAGAATCAAGAATAGGTTATCACTCTTGGGACTTCCCTGGAGGTCTAGTGGTTAAGACTTTGCCTTCCAACGCAGTGGGTGCGGGTTTGATCCCTGGTTGGGGAGCTGCGATCCCATACACCTCGCAGTGTGGCCAATATTGTAACAAATTCAATAAAGACTTTAAAAATGGTCCACATCAAAAAAAATCTAAAGAAAAAAAAAAGAATAGATTACCAGTCTTCTTGTCTGGTGCCAGACATTTTAATATTTTTACCTTTCATCTTCTATAAAATGATATGCAATAAATAAGTGTCCTATTTACTGAACACAATTTTTGTAGAAAGTTAAAATTATACAATTATAAAATCACTTCAAACCTACTTAATGTAGAAATTTTACACATGAAATTTCAATCACTTTGTAATCCACTGCCTGAAACTTCCTGAAGAGGAAACTAATGGTGTTTGTTAATCATTAATGATTTATACAATGTGAAATTTTTTACTGCACACATGAAGTTAGTTGGAAGGAATATTAAAGATAATTTCTCATATTTGCATATGAAGAGAACTGTAGAAGTCATCCAGTTCTAAGGTACCCGTATGATATGTAGCTGATCAAACAAAGGAGGATGATTTTGAGAGTGAAAATGGATGCTATTTAGAATTGTGTTAGGATAACAGGCATCAATTGGGAAGTGGAGTTTTGTCCAAATACCCATTTTTACTCCAAGGAAACTCTGGTCTAGAGAACTGACCTCTTAGGACAAACAGGGACTATTCAGAAGACATCCCCATGGGCAAACAGTTGTGGCTAACTTTGGTCCTCCAATCCACCTGTCTCGTGGGTAACTCAGTGTATTTCACGCTATCGAACTGCAAATGTGATACTGCTCACTGAACTGCAGAATATGACTTCTTCCAGCTGTAGCACGCCTCTTTCTCTCTTTACTTCCCATGATGTTCTAGAAATAGAGACAAGTCCCTGATTACCTTGGTCATGGTGACCAGGAACAGCATTGTGTTGAATTAGGAGTCAGAAACAGACTCTACCCCTTCTAAAAAGCACCATGCCCCGTTTTACAGGTGAATCTTGTCAGAAGATGTATAAAGAGCAAACCCTTAGTTTTAATCAATTTTTTAGAAATGTAACAAGGGCAAAAGCTTTCCAGCTCAGTTTACAATGTTAGTGAATCTTTCATACAAAACAAGCTGATGTGTATTTTGCATGTCCGAAATATTTCTTCATATTTCAAGTAAACATTATACACACTATATATAAAATAGATAATGAACAAGGGCCTGCTGTGTAGCACAGGGAACTATACTCAATATTTCGTAATAACCTGTAAGGGATGAGAATCTGAAAGATATATATACATATACGTATATATACATATATATACACATATGTGTATAATCAAATCACTTTGCTGTACACCTGGAACTAACACATTTTAAATCAACTGTACTTCAATATAAAATTTTTTCTCAAAACCATAAAATAATATAGAGTATATCTGTCCCATGATCAAGGGGAGCCTTCATAATTCCACAGCCATATCATGGACTTATAACTATAAAGATTTATAGGTGCCATTATACAAAACTTGTGATATATATCCAGAATTACCCCATGAACAACCCTGTGAGGGCACAGTTTATCACGCGGATCCTGTGAGGAAATCACGCAGATACCTGGGGGCTGGCATTTCAGGTAAATGGACCCCAAGCTCAAGTGCAGAGAGCGAGCGTGTAGTTAGTGTGTTTAGAAAACAGCACGGGGGATATTACAGCTGAATAGGAGGAGCGAAGTCAGCAGGTGGAGACAAGACTGGAAAGTACCAGGATTCCACGCCAAGTAGGGCTTTCAACGCCATCGTAAGGAATTTAACTTGTAGTTAGAGTGAGATGGAGGCCATTCAAGGGATTTAATGAAATTAACGATTCATTATGGACTTACATTTTAAAAGAATTAGCCTGCCGCTGAGTTGGGAATAGACTGTCAGGTGGCAGGTCAATGCAGGGACCTTTGTTAGGGAGGTGACCGCAGTAAACTGGGGAAGATTTGATGGAGGCTAGGACCAGGTTGGGGTGGAGAGGTGGTGAGAAGTGGTCAGTTTACGGATAAGTTTTGACCTTAACTGAAGAATGTGAGAGGGAGAAAGGAGATAAAGATGACTATTTTTGGTCTCATAACGTTGAGAATGGAGTTGCCCTTTGCACATTGAATACTTATTCCATAGGCATCAAAGTGTCTCTTAGAAAAGCTGTGTTTCCCCCACTCTGATTTCACGTGGTCCTGTTTCAGTATAACCTTATCTCTTGCTTCTAGGCATTTCTGAGACCTTCAGGAAGTAGCAAATTCACTCCCACACCCCCTGAATGTTTCCTCCCAGGTCCCCTATGCCTTGATGGGCACAGAAGCTGAGTCCCAAGAAATAATTGGTGGTGATTTAACTGGTGTTTTATAAGTACACATTAGTGCTAATTGACGTCCCAACCTAGAATAGAAGAGTTCTCTCTCTGCGTCTTTTTGTCAGTGGCTCAGCTCACCCAGCATTTTAGTTGTGTGAATTGTAGCAGACGGCTTCTGTAGACATTATTCTTTATTTAGATGATTTTGGATGGCAAATTTTTCAATTTATATTGAAAAATTACTCAAACTGGCTTTCAAAAAGATTGATGTATTGATACATTGTCACGTAGAACTTGAATTCAGTTGTAGTGCAATTTTCAAGGCTGGCTTATCCAGAAGCTTGTGTTCCATTTTTGTTGAGACCCCTTTGGCTTTGTCTTGCTCTGAGGGTTGGCTTCATTCTCAGGCTGCTCTGTTTTATAGTGCCAAATGGCTGTTGCAATCCAGCCATCACACCAAACACCACTGTGTCCACAGAAGAGAGGAAGTGCTCCTATGTATGCCTAAGAAGCTAGAGTCCCAAGATGAGCTCTGATTGGACCATTTGGGTCATGTGCCCGCCCTCCATGTGCTGATTGCTTCAAGCTGAGGCAAACCACAGCCATGGTGTGAGTAGGTTTATGCTCTATTGGGGTATATGGGCTATGTGGATAAGGGATGGATATGGAAATAAAAATTGGGGTGGCATTAAGAAAGGGGATTAAGTGAATGTGCAGAGGCTACCTCTCTGCCCTCTGTAGTCGTTTCGTCAATGCATATTAATCACACACACACACACACACACACACCTTAGCTGGCTGCTTCTGTTCCTAAATAATCACATGTGCACATGTATGTGTGTGTATATATATGTATGTATTTACAAATGTGCACTAGTTGTTGTGATAGGCGTCATCCAAGATGGCCCCAGATGATCCCCACCTCCTAATATTCCTACCCTCACTTTGTCACCTACCTTCAGTTTCAGCTGCATCAAGTCACTTCTTCTAATACAAAGAACACAACAAAATAATGGGAGGTCCCTTCTGAGACTGGGATTCCATCTTGGGCATCATGTCTGCTTTGCTTGCCCTGAGGGAAGCCAGCTGCAATATTTGGACCTGTCCCGTGGAGAAGATCACGTGTAGAAGAAATGCCACATCTGTCCCACAGCCCGTGAGGACCTAAACCCTGCTGATACTATGTCAGCAAGCTTGGAAGTGGATCCTTCCCACCTATAAGACCCCAGCCCCAGGTGACATTTAATTGCAGCCTCGTAGGAATTCCTAAGCCAGAAGACCCAGTTAAGGTACTCCGAGCTTTTTGACCTACAGAATCTATGAGATAAATTATTGCTTCAGTTGCTCCTTTGCGGGGGTAGGTTTTTATGCACCATCAGACAGCTGATACAGGGAAAATACCTCAAAATTTGAAACCAATTAAATTTTCAACACCATTGGCTTAGCCACCCGTATGACACTGTATCGTGTGAAGAAAGTGGAGTCAATCCCTTCGGTGAGAACATCTCATCCACTCACCATGTTGACAGCTGTAGCCGAGAACCTTAACCTTCTCTGTGACCCTCAGTTCTCTGTAAAGAACAGTAAGCACTTCGTAAGATGATTGTGAAAATGAAATGACAAAATCCGTTGCTCGAAGAAGTGCCTGGCAGACAGTAGACCATCAAGAGAAATAAGATTTTTTTTTCAGTGACTATGTAGCTGTTACGAAGCATGCACCTGAAGAATATGTATGGACGTGGGGAATGTTCACTGCATATTAAGTGCAAATTCAGGTTATAAAAATGTATGTTAACGCCTAGACAAAGTGGCTAGGGGGTTGTATGTTAAAATGTAAATTGACTAAAACTGATTCTGATAATGGTAGCAGACGTCTGTGAATACACTGAAAACCACCACTAGAGGTACATTACTTTAGGTGGGTGAATGGTATGGTCTCAGAATTACAGTTGCATAAAGCTGTTAAAAAAGCAAGACGTGGGCTTCCCTGGTGGCGCAGTGGTTGAGAGTCCGCCTGCCGATGCAGGGGACGCGGGTTCGTGCGCTGGTCCGGGAAGATCCCACATGCCGCGGAGCGGCTGGGCCCGTGAGCCATGGCCGCTGAGCCTGCGCGTCCGGAGCCTGTGCTCCGCAACGGGAGAGGCCACAGCAGTGAGAGGCCCGCGTACCACAAAAAAAAAAAAAAAAAAAGCAAGACGTGTTTTTCTTGATGTTGCAGACTTCTGTTTGCGTCATTAACCATTTCAGTGTTTTCTGCTGTGACCATGTACTTTCTTATAAACTTTTTGAAAACCTAATGATGACTCCAATTTAAAATTACATGCAGTAAACAGCTGTATAGTAGATACGCTTGTCTGTCATCCATTATTGGAATTTATCTCTAAGTATACACTGTTTGGTATGGATTTATCGTTCCTGTGAGCTAAACAGACATAGAACTTTTTTTTTTTTTTGCTTTATTTCATTTTGTTATCGTTTTAAGCCAACACTTTATAAATAGATGTAAGAAAATCTGATTGCCGTGGTGAGTATTATTTCATTTGAGGGGATGAAGTAGGTATTGGAAATGATTTCCCAATATATTTTCTTGTAACTTTGCTTAGAACCGCATCCGAAACACTGAGAAAGAACTCAAAATGCAAAGGATGTGTGTCCCGCATAGAGCATTAAGGCATTGATTGTTATCTACCCAGTGCTAAGTGTTTTCCATTGATTATCTGTTCGAATACTCTTGTCAGTCCCATGAGGTAGGTCTGTGGGCTGCTTCTAGGATGGCTCTGGCGATCCCCACCTCCTTGGTGTTCATGCCCTTGTGTAATTCCTCCCCTTTGTGTGTGCATGGGGCCTGAAGACTTCCTTCTAATGAATAGGATACTCAGAGGTGATGAGGTCATAAAAGTAATATGTGACGTCCACCTTGGTAGTAGACTACTTCTGTTGTTTTCTTGGCTTGAAGACTTTGATGATACACATTGACATGTGTGCGAAGCCCATGAGTCAAGGAACCTCTGCCCGACAGTCATAAAAGAACTGCGGCCCTCAGCCTGAAAAACGAAGAGTGGAATCCTACCAACAACTGCGTGAGCTGGAAAGTGGGTCCCTCCCTTGTCCAGCCTTCAGATGATTGTGGTCAGAAGACCCAGCTAGGCTGGGCCAAGATTCCTGACCACAGAAGCTGTGAGATAATCCATGTGCGTTGTCTCAAGCCACTACATTTTGGGGTAATGTGTCATGTGAGAATAGAGAAGTAATACCCTCTATTATTGCCTTTACCAAACGGGAAGGATATCATGTTGGTACGACCACCCCCAAAGTTGTCTGTTTTCACATGAGTAGGCAAAGCCATGCAATTCCTCATGATGGGAGATGTTCCAGCCAGGCAAGAAAGATTTCAGCAAAGTTAAGATTTTTGATAAATTTGTGGTCGATAGCGCATTTATAAATGTCGATAGGAACCGAGTTTGGGGCTCAATCTTACCCTTTTAAAAGCAAACTTGCTTTCTCACAAAGTGTCTCGAAGTGTCTTTTTCTGACCCAAACCGAACTCCAGGATGCCGTTTCCCGTGTTGCTCTGTTAAGGAGAGCAGCCCAGTTCTTGGTTTCTGCCGGGCAGCTCTTTACTGTAGTGCTAAACAGCTCTTCCTCAGTGCTCAGGGTTCCCGGAGGCCCTCTGAAGCTTGTGCAGAGACTCACTCACGTACACACCGTAAGACGAGACAGTTCCTGCTGCATGAGGGGATCCTTCATAGGGTCTCAATAACAAGAGCTCCTTTTGGGGTACTAATAGGGTTAATCTGTGCATTTCCCATAACGCTGTGAGGTGAGCTGCTGGGTGCCACAGCTGGTCACTGCATGAGCTCCTGCCTTATTCCTGGTGACAGTGGAGACATAAGGAATGTTTTCTGGGGAAATTCGGTGCTCATTGCTTCATTCCTCAGGAGTAGACTTGGACTGGAACTTTGCTTCATGTCTAAGACGTTGTTGATCAGACGTGAGCTTACCCTCCCTCTAGAGATTTTACTCTCAAAGAGTCAGGGATGTTTCTTCCTGTTCCCTGCACCGCTGACCCAGGTTTTGGGTATGCAATACGTAGAGTACACTTCACCAGAAATATTATTTTCACATATATTTTGTCCAGTGATACGTGTGCTTTACAAAGGAGAAAAACGGCATCTCAGTGTTTTCAGGGAACTAATCAGTGCCGCGTATGTAGGTGTTAAGAAGCAGCAGAGCAGCGGGATGTGGGCAAACTCTGCATATGATGCTTTTGCACCGTCTGTGCTGTCTGGATTGGATATGATAAAGTGATGCTGCTCAGCGCAAGGTGCGGAAGTGGTGTCCTGCAGTCGCTTTCGTTCTTCAGCAGAGTTGACCCTGGCGATGCCTCTCTCAGAATTTGAGCCCCAAGAATCGCTACAAGCCATCTTTTTGCTTGTTTCATTGTATTATCTCATTTAACTCTATTAAACAAGTGCATTGCTTCAAGGGTATACCAGTGGATGCATATTTCCATACAAGGTCATCCCCAAACTCTTGACATAAGATTAAAAATGTTTACTCCTTTATTATTGGGTAGAAACATTAGGTAATACTGAAAGTATTTCTGTTTAAAATGTTTTCAGGGTTTTTCTCACAGTTCTTCTTTCCCTCAAAAACTCCACTCTAAAATTTGGGATACTCTTGAAACTCTAAACCTTAAGGAACATTTTCACTTCGAAAGTGCAAGCTTAGCTGATACTTATTTTCAGTGCAATATGACTCCTAAATCCCATTCAGTATAGTACCTCTGTATTTTTCCATCTTCAAAGAGAGTAAGTTTATAGGTAAATGCATTCTTCTCTGGGTAAATTTAAATGGGGTCAATAAAAGGTATTAGCAGTGTCTAATTTCATAACATAGATAACTTCTAAGGGAAAGTTAAAAATATGAAAACAGTGTAAATTTCTACATATAGTTCAACAAAGAGTCCAATCGATAGTTTACGTTGACCTAGTATAGGAAGATTTTTTATGAGAATAGCATAACTAGAAAATACAAAATTGGTTGTACGGTATTATACATTTTTAGTAGTCAGTCTTGTTAATATTATATGCCTATGGGAGAAAAATGAGTTTATGTGGATCACATTAAATGGTGACTAGTTAAAAGATGAATTCAACGTGAAATGAAAAAATAAACATAATACGATTTTCTCTGCCATATAAATCAACATTCAAAATCTAGTGTAAGAGGCGGTGTAGCGTTGCCATGGGCACATAACTGTTTTTGCCGTAAAGATAACACCAACATCATTGCTTCATAATGATGATTTGAGAATGTTTTGAATATTACTGAACTATCCACTCTTCTAAAACAGTGAATTTTTTAACCAACGATGGTCAATTAAGAAAGAATTACTGAAGTTCAAAAGGAGGCTTCATTTAGATTTACGAAGATGGGGAAAATACCATTTTCTGGAAAGTACACAATATAGGAAGCGTGAGTGAGTTGATCTGTAGCATCTCATTGAAGTACATGCAAAGCCTTGCAGTGGTACGCTCAAAGAATGACTGAAATAAAAACAAAGGGAGGGAATTTCACAATTCACCTGGGATCTTTCCTGAATTATTTAGATACGTACACTGGGTAGCATAAAGCTGCAATGACTGTGCCCATAAAAGGTATTTTTTTCCAGAAATAATCAAAATATCCTTGTCAGTGAACAGCTTAACTTGTTAATCAGAATATCGTAGGTTTAAGTCGCAGGGACTCTCTAGGTGAGAAGGATACAGGACCATTTAGAACACAAATGTCAGATGCCAGCTCTATTTTTTAGCTGTATCATTTTGAGATAGCCATTTATCCTCTCTAAAACTCAATGCATTCAACTGTAAAATGAGAGGGAAAAAAAGGTAGAAATGCCCACAATATGGATGTTAGGAGCAAATAGGGTTAAACACGTAAAATATTTAGTGTAGCATCTGGCATGGCTTCATTCCTGAGAGGTGTTATCATCAAGGACTAACCACGAGTTGGCCAGTGAACAACATTGTGCCGTGAAGTACATGCTGCTTAAAAGAGTTTGCTCCTGCCAGGGGGAAGAACCAGCAAGCCAAGAGGAGCTTTGTGTGGAAATGTTCATGGGAGGTCTGCCCTATAGACAAACAGGAGATTAAGCAAAAGGGGATACTCCTGCTGTTTCCCCTAGACTGTGTGTGTGTGTGCGTGTGTGTGTGTGTGTGTGTGTGTGTGTGAGAGAGAGAGAGGGAGAGAGAGAGAGAGAGGGACAGAGAGAGAGAGAGAGAGATTAGGAGGCGGTATTGTCCATGCAAGTTTCCTGTAGTCAGATCCCATTGCAGTGAATGGGGAGCATATAGAACCCAGGTGAGCAACCGGTGTTGATCTCCAAAAATCCCTCCTTGCCCACACAGAGAGAGGGCCTTCAGTGCTTGCAGGGAGGACAGGGTGTCTGGTTGTAATCATCTGTGGATAAGCAGTGGAAATGGCATCAGGTTCTGTCTTAGTCCTTTCGAGCTGCTCTAACAAAATACCATAGGCTGGGTGGGTTATAAAAGACATACAAGTATTTTTCTCATTTCTGGAGGTTGGAAATCCAAGGTCAAGACTAAGGCAGGTTCAGTGTCTGGTGAGATCCCTTCTCCTGGTTCACAGACAGCTGTCTTCTCACTGTGTCCTCGTGTGCTGGAAGGGGTGAGGGAGCTCTCTGGGGTTTCTTTTATGAGGACACTAATCCCATTCATATGGGCTCCACCCTCATGACCTCATCACTCCCAAAGACCCCACCTCCTAATACCATCTCATTGAGGGTTAGATTTCAACATGAATTTTGGAAAAACAAACATGCAGTCTACAGCAGATTTGGAGACAGAGGTGCATGTTTCACTGTACAGAGAGAGCAGACAGGACTCGATGCCCCAATAGAGTACAGCTGCCAATCATGTTGGAGAACTGGGTCTTCTGTACAAAGATGGGGGTCTGATGCTGAGCCTTTGCTCTAAGCAAGGCAGAGCTCTTTGCTTATGGTGGCAGATAATCAAAGTCCAAGAAAACCAGTTAGCTTGAGGATATTGTCTATCCCTAAAATAAAAGGATAGTGTAATACAGGTAGTTATTCATTTCCAAGACTCATCACAGTAATGTGATGGCCATGGAAGGACGCAAGGGCAGTTGGGAAAACATAATGCTTCCAGCTTTTTATTGAAAGGCACTTTTTTGTTGTTTTCAATTGTGAGCAGTGGATTTCTTCTTTCTTTCTTCCTTTATAAATTATAGACTTGCTAAATTTTCCCTAGAATCTGACCTACAGTAACAGTGGCCCTCCATTAAAAACATGAATGATGTTTAAAGGAAATTATTTGATATTTGAAAGAAAGGAATGTTACAGTTGATGAATAGGCTGATGGTTCAAGTAGATCAGGCACTTGGGGTAAAAATATCTTGAAATATAAAATTGCAAAACAAGGTCTCCTGTCTTTGAGAACCTTCCAAGATCAAGGCTTATAAATACAATCCACAGTGGAAAATAGCTTCATGTGAAGGTGCAAAGCACCCTCTTAGCGTTATTAATAATAAACTCAAAGGCGTAAGTCGTGTCGCAGAGGGTTGTATAAGATCACTGAGAAAGAAGCGAGAGAAAAAAATAAAGACTTAGGGAAAATGTTCCAGCACAGGGCTCTAGTGAATGAATACCTAAATACACACCAGTGTGCGCTCTTTACAGGAAAAATAAATCAAAAGCGTGAAACTAAACTTCGAGCTCCTTACGGAGTTGCAGCCTTCATAAATATCCACCTGGTCTTTGTGTCTGCCGATAAAGTTATGAATTGTGATTCTTAGTTCTGCCTGGAACACTAGACGTGTGACCCCCTCTTTCCGAGGGGTAGTTTGGTTTTATGTGGACCACACAGGCATATTCAGTTGATCCCCATGAGTCGCGATAAGTTCATGGAAAAATACAACTTGGTTCCAAGATTATGGGAAAGTTTAACAAGGTGACTAGATTCAATTGTAACTCAAAGGTGAAGTTTCCGTGTGTGCTGTCTCTACTTTTCCCAAAGTTTCGGGGGCCACATAGACTTCAGAGGAAAGGACTCTACTTATGTTTACAAGGCTTCATGGTTTCCCATCCAGAAAATTTTACTTTTGGTCTCAAATATGCAGATTATCCATTTTAAAAAACGTTTATGGTTTTAACAAATGTTTTAACTTGCCTCCGATCCTGAAAGTTTTGTAGACATTGTTGTGGTATTTTTTTTTCAATGAACTGTGTATTCTTTACTTACATTATGAATTGGTGATGTAGTAATTGTCCAGTTCCAGGCTAGGGTAAAGCCTCTGATGTGTATCAGTACATACTTACAGAGAATGCAGCAGATAGAGGATGTTATGTAGTAGAAAAAGAATGAAACAAGGTGTTACCTTGTCCTCCTTAGGTTGACACACAACCTCTTTGAGAAAGGAGAAGACACACTTAGGAAGTTGCATAACCACAGAATGGCAAGGGCTGTGTGCTAAAGAGCAGTGCAGTCCTGGGGCGTGAATTTTAGGGAAGCAAGCAGAATTTTGAAGGAAGGCTTGAAACAGCATGTAGAATTTGGGCTTGTTCCACTACCTCAAAGTTTCATTCTCCTATTTCTGTTTTTCCCTACAATATTTTTGAAGTATACTTGTTGTACAATATTCTATAAGTTGCTGGTGTACAATGTAGTGATTCACGGTTTTTAAAATTTTTACTTCACTTAAAGTTATTATAAAATATTGGCATGTTCTGGGTGCAATGCAGTATACCCTTTTAGCTTATTTTATACCTAATGGTTTGTGCCTCTTACTCCCCTCCCCCTATCTTGCCCCTCCCTCCTTCCCGCTCCCCACTGGTAACCACTAGTTTGTTCCCTGTATCTGTGAGTCTGCTTCTTTTCTGTTACATTTAATAGTTTGTTGCAGTTTTTAGATTCCACATATAAGTGATACAGTATTTGTTTCTCTGTCTGACTTATTTCACTTAGCGTAATGTCTTCCATGTCCATCCATGTTGCTGCAAGTGGAAATTTTCAGTCTTTTTATGGCTGAGTGATATTCCACTGTGTTATATATATAAATTGTAAATAGTGCTGCTTTGAACTTTGGGGTGCATGTATCTTTTAGAATTGGTGCTTTTGCTTTTTTCAGATATATATACCCAGTAGTGGGATTGCTGGGTCGTATGGTAGTTCCATTTTTAGTTTATTGAGAAACCTCCATACTGTTCTCCATAGTGGCTGCATCAGTTTACATTCCTAGCAAGAGTGTACGAGGGTTCCCTTTTCTCCACACCCTCACCGACATTTGTTATTTGTGTTCTTTTTGATGATGGCCGTTCTGACGGGTGTGAGATGATACCTGATTGTGGCTTTCACTTGCATTTTCCTGATCATTAGTGATGTTGTGCATGTTTCATGTGCCTGTTGGCCATCTGCATGTCCTCTTTTAAAAAATGTCTTTTCAGGTCTTCCCCCCATTTTTTTTTTTTTTTGCGGTACGCGGGCCTCTCACCGCTGTGGCCTCTCCCGTTGCGGAGCACAGTCTCCAGACGCGCAGGCTCAGCGCCCATGGCCGACGGGCCCAGCCGCTCCGTGGCACGTGGGATCCTCCCAGACTGGGGCACGAACCTGCGTCCCCTGCATCGGCAGGCGGACTGCCACCCACTGTGCCACCAGGGAAGCCCCCACCCATTTCTTAATTGGGTTGTTTGTTATTTTGATGTTGAGTTGTGTGAGCTGTTTATATATGTTGAATCACTTACCAGTCATATCATTTCCAAACTTTTTCTCACATTGAGTAGGTTGTCTTTTCATTTTATCGATGGTTTCCTTTGCTGTGCAAAAGCTTTTAAGTCCCACTTGTTTATTTTTGCTTTTATTTCCTTTACTTTAGGAGACGGATCCAAAAAAGCACTGCTGCAATTTATGTCAAAAAGTGTCCTGCCTATGTTTTCCTCTAGGAGTTTTATAGTATCCGGTCTTACTTTTATGTCTTTAATCCATTTTGAGTTTATTCTTGTATGTGGTGTTAGAGAATGTTCTAAGAATGAAATTAGAGTATTCTCCTGTTTCTTTTGACCAGAACAGTGGTGGGCTTTCTATTAGAATTTTAGCTGACAGTGTTCATTGTGACATGCTCTTAGGCTAAAATTTGCAAGAATGGAAATCTCATCTTGGGGTTTGTTTATTCCAAGTGCCAACTCCTCTCCAGAATCAGTGTGCTTGTATTTATCCTTGTCTAACTTCGGGTAGTTCATTGGCATTTATTCTTGTTATCTGGACACCTGTTGGTTCAGTAGGGTCTTAGCTGACCACACTGATGTGAAATTCTTGAGCTGGACTTCTACAAAGTTGACTTGTTAGATACAAGAGAAGCAGAGGGTGATACATTACATGCCAGAGAAGTAAGTCTATCAGAGATTCTGGGGCTGATGGGAGTGCACTCCATGTGTAGGGAAAGAAATAACGGCGGTCTCCTTTGGTTTAACAGAAGTGGGAAACTAGATGTTAAGGCTGTAAGCAGAGCAAGCTCTTAAGAAGCTGGGTGCGAGTGGCTGTGTTGGGCCCAATCGTAAAGGCTGAAAATGAGCGATTCAGGGTAAGACAAGGTGAAGATGAATCTGTACAGCCACCTGTCGTGGTTCTAGAGGACAAACCCCAGAATTGTACCAGAGCAAGGGGAGCATGGGGATTGAGACAGAGAAATATGATGGAACAGATCTTTTTTTGAAATTTATTTTAGTGATGTATAGTTGATTTACAGTGTTGTCTTAATTTCTGCTATAAAGTGATTCTTTTCCGTGCTGGTTATCACAGGATATTGAATATAGTTCCCTGTGCTATACGGTAGGACCTTGTTGTTTATACATCCTATGTATTGAGTTGGCCAAAAAGTTCGTTTGGACTTTTCCGAAACATCTTACGGAAAAATGCAAACAAACTTTTTTTCCTGTTTCAGTTTTTCACCACAAGCCTTCAGGCATTGCCTTATCCATGGGGTTTTCTGGAAAACTCCTCAGTTACTTTAGAAAACAGGAGAAAAGGTTTATTTTCCAATTGAAGAAATCTAAGGTACTCAGGTGGGGTATCCCTCTGTGTAAAAGAAGCTGCAGCCTTTCTTGTGTGAAGGGTCCTTCCACCTTACAGGTGGAACAAAGCAGGAAACGAAAGTAAAGGAAGAGGAATAGATGGGTCACACTTAAATGAGGGGGTGAAAGATGAATCATGCCAGCCTTCAGTCATCATTACCCCATAGCAAGTGCAGACGTGGAGGACTAAAGATAGAGCGTGAATAACATTGTATTTTATTTGCAGAGATAGTACATTTGGCAGAATAGCTAATAATTACATTCTTCCCCAGATTCACACTCAACCTTGCAGTTTTTGAAAGTAACTTGTTACCTCCTGTAAATTTGTAATAGTGCTGGTTATATTGGTCACAAATCCCTACACTTACCCGTTCATACCTTTAATCTCAAACGAGTGCATACTACCGGGTTTGTATTTCTAAAATTATTCCATCATCGTGAAGGATTTTGCCTCTAGTAACATTTGGTTCTAATGACATTTAATCTGTTTCTGACCTACTATTACATCCTTCAGTGGTTATCCACCCTAAAGATTTCTCCCTTTAATTCTGTGTTTAAAAAAATCAGGAGCAGTGGGGGTAGAAGCTTGTCATTATGCAATCATTGAACCTCTGTGTCCTAATTAATGGTTAAATATGTAGCTACAAGATTTAGTGACATATTAGCAGCAAGAAGTCAGTTTAAATGATAATATCCATATTTTACCACAGTTACTGCAGGACCACTAACTCTCCCTAACTCAATTCCTGACTAAAGATAAAAGAGCAGGACTGGGGCTTCCCTGGTGGCGCAGTGGTTGAGAGTCCGCCTGCCGATGCAGGGGACACGGGTTCGTGCCCCGGTCTGGGAAGATCCCACGTGCCGCGGAGCGGCTGGGCCCGTGAGCCGTGGCCGCCGAGCCTGCGCGTCCGGAGCCTGTGCTCCGCAGCGGGAGAGGCCACAGCAGTGAGAGGCCCGCGTACCGCAAAAAAAAAAAAAAAAAAAAGAGCAGGACTAATAGAAATACTACTTACCAATACTTTACACTGTGGAGGCCAGCAACATAAATGACATTTTTAAAACTACAGTGTTTGAATCTCCTTTTATACGCTAGTTCCAGATGTGTATGGCAATGCTTAGGTTGCTTTTTCTATGTGATGCTTAAGCTCCAACCAGGACACCATCTGATGGTGATCAAACAGTCCAACTCTTGTTGTTCCAGAAATTGAGAAAATTGGAATTGGTCATGATGACTTTTCCCCCACCATGCTTAGAAACAGACCTCAGTAGGCGAGCCCATCTCTGGTAAAGAAGTCAGCCATTCGGTGAGCTCAGCTTTGGGTTTTTTTGGGGTTTTTTTTTTCTGCGGTACGCGGGCCTCTCACTGCTGTGGCCTCTCCCGCTGCGGAGCACAGGCTCCGGACGCGCAGGCTCAGCGGCCATGGCTCACGGGCCCAGCCGCTCCGCGGCATGTGGGATCTTCCCGGACCGGGGCACGAACCCGTGTCCCCTGCATCGGCAGGCGGACTCTCAACCGCTGCGCCACCTGGGAAGCCCATCAGCTTTGGTTTTGAATGTAGGGTGACTGCTTGGTGGTGGTCAGCCTCATCCACCTCATCGTAACCAGCGGCATCAGTGCCAGCATCAGCGTCAGCATCAACACCGGTGCAGCCTTCACTGGGTACCATGCCTTTCCCTGGGTTCCGTTACTGGATGTGAATGTCATGGCTCTAATTTCTGTCTGCAAGACGCTGTCAGTAAAATTGATGTACAAGTTGAGACTGGCAAGCAAGAAATGGGAGTGAAGTGATGAGTAACTACAATATATATATTTTTTTCCGTGATTTTTAAAATTTTATTTTTTTATATCTTTATTGGAGTATAATTGCTTTACAATGTTGTGTTAGTTTCTGCTGTATAACAAACTGAATCAGCTATACGTATACATATATCCCCGTATCCCCGCCCTCTTGCGTCTCCCTCCCACCCTCCCTATCCCATCCCTCTAGGTGGTCACAAAGCACCGAGCTGATCTCCCTGTGCTGTGTGGCTGCTTCCCACTAGCTATCTGTTTTACGTTTGGTAGCGTATATATGTCCATGCCACTCTCTCACTTTGTCCCAGCTTACCCTTCCCCCACTGGGTCCTCCAGTCCATTCTCTACATCTGCGTCTTTAAACCGTAATTCAAAAAGATACGTGTACCGCAATGTTCACTATTTACAATAGCCAGGATGTGGCAACAACCTAAATGTCCACTGACAGATGAATGGATAAAGAGGATGTGGCACATATACACAATGGAATATTACTCAGCCATAAAAAAGAAATGAAATTGAGTTATTTGTAGTGAGGTGGATGGACCTAGAGTCTGTCATACAGAGTGAAGTAAGTCAGAAACAGAAAAACAGATACCATATGCTAATGCACATGTATGGAATCTAAAACAACAGTATGGATGAACCTAATGGCAGGGCAGGAATCACTTTATATACAGTGAAATAGAAGTATAAAAATTTCGTTGATATTATAGATGCAGGATTAAGATAGTCTCATTAAAACAAACACAAAAAAATAGTTAATGGTAATCCTTAGAGAATGTATATCCTAGTTAAATTACATGTTTTTTCTTATTGACCAAAATTATATTCTACAAGTATTTGATTTCATTTCTCTCTCCCATGCCTCATAAGCTTTCAGAGGGGTTCTGTCTTGGGACTTCCTTGGTGGTGCAGGGGTTAAGACGCCACGCTCCCAATGCAGGGGGCCCAGGTTCGATCCCTGGTCGGGGAATTGGATCCCACGTGCATACCGCAACTAAGAGTTCGCATGCCACAACTAAGGAGCCCATGTGCTGCAACTAAGGAGCCCGCCTGCCACAACTAAGACCCAGCACAACCAAATAAATAAATATTAAAAAGCAAAAAAAAAAGGGGAGGGTTTCTGTCTTGCCCATAGATGCACAGTCTTTTCCCCTGTGTTTTTGTATACAGCAGGTACTTACTAAGTGTTTACCGCAGTTTTTTTTACGAAATCCCTAATATTGTCAGGCTCTACAATTTGAGGTATGGTTAGGAGTTCATGCCCACTAGGCACACCTGGGTTCATAACCCATTTCCTTGCCTTACTTACGTTTGAATTCCAAGCAATTGTTTGACACCTCTATGGCTCAGTTCCTTATTTGCAAAGCAGAGATAATTGTCGCAATCCACTGGCATGGGGGTTCTGAGGATGCAGCGCATAAAAATTCCAAGAGTAGGCTAGTCATCATAGTGGTCATTCTGCTAAATTGGTTTCAGTGTTTAGGTGATAGCTTTCCATATTTGGTGGGTCTATCTAATAGTCTCTTTAATGCAGTAGTATAAAAAACTGGGATTAGGCTTTTTATTCCCAATCTATTTATTTTAACAACTAGCATGTTGAATACCAGCGTTTCAAGAGAAGGGGCTTACGGCTTTTGACACCCTACCGAGAAAGTCGAGTGGAGAATTTCTCTGTTGCTCATTCCATAAGGAAAATGTTCCTTTGGCTGGTACCATCATTTTAAATATTCATGCAACCTCCATTTAAATATAGTTAAAGAGGCATTTCCTCACCAGCAAATAAAGCATAAATTCCAGAGAAAGCAATTGGAATGTTCGCCGTAGGAATGAAGTATTACCTCCTACCCACGTGTGCCTGTAGAAATGGGTCTTCTCATACTGTTCTGATTTCCTGTCTCTGACATTCAGACCGATATTCCAAGGTGGTATTAATGAAACCCTTGAAAATATTACAGGTGGCTCTGTGCACTGAGGAACACATACGGCATCAACAATCTACAGAGTAGATTTAGCAGAGTTTAGTTGTCAGTATGAAAATCTGCACTTCTGCAGGCCAGCACAGTATATAGTTGACTCCTGTTTAATGGCAACGGATTAACTGCCTGGGTCCTATTTAGAGTAACTCATCTCTAATGGAGATGGCCCGCAAATCTTCAACTGAAGAGCAGGTGAAATCCCAGTACCTTCTTAGAGAAGAGGATTTATAGGTATTATGATTTCATTGTGCAAGGCTTGTTGAAAAATATTTGGAGGAGAAACTTAGTACAACTTACACAAAGGATGAAAAATTGATTTCAACCTTGCAGGTGAACCGTGCTAAAACTGACCGAATGAATAACAAATATCCAGGTCTCCTTCCAAGAAGACAAGAATATGCTTTGGATGTGAGCAGTCCGGCAGATCTGAAGGCATATGCTTGATACTTGATGCACTTGTTCAGATGATTTACGTTTCTTTCCCCACCCCCATAAACTGAGTTATTTGGAGAAGCATTACCTGTCACTTTCAGAAAAATAGCTAAATGGGTTAGACTCATTCAGAGACCCATTTGGCACACAAAACTGGAGACATGTTATGGTCTTTTTCAAAGGGATGCTTGCTCTTAACAAGAAATTATCTAGTCTGTTTCCTGAGCTCATTCATTTTATTTGATTAGGAATGTAACTGCTTTACCCACTAACGCAGGGTATACCATTTGTGTGGCTGCCGAATAAAGCAATGACCGTACGTACGCAGAGGAGCTGCAGGAACCCAGCAGGGACAAAAGCACAGAGTGGGCAGGGAGATGGACAGCATAGCAGGAAGAACTGCTGGAGGGAAAGAGAGAGAGGAAGGCCGCCTGTTAACCACAGGCCTCCCGCGTGGCAGAAACTTCGCGGGAGGCTGCTACATTATTACCACACACATTTCCCCCCATTTTGCCTTTGTCATTAAAGAAAAATACATGAACCAAAATCACATTTGGACTTTTGCATTGCCTATTCAGTAAGGGAGATAAGACAGAGCTTTTGTAGCTTATGGATAACAGTGGCATCCCATTTTGGGGAGCATTCACATAATCAAAATATAAATTTCACCTTGTCTCAATATGATACAAGGGCATTTGGGAGGGGCTGGATTTTTTTTTTTTTTTTTTTTAAGTAGAAAGCATTTGCTTCCAATTCCTTGCTTTCCCCTCCCAGCCAATTGCAGTAACTACCTGCTGAAGTTGTGTTCTAAAAAGCGCCTCTGCTTTGGAAAGACGTTCGCCCTGGATGTAAGGATACACAAATTTTGGGCGAAGCAGCATCCCTCCTGTCTCCAAGACATGTCCGTTTGGTGTGGTCCATTTAGTTGACCTCTGCCGAGCTGACTTCCGTGACTAAGCCATTGGTAGCCAGTTGCTGTGGTTTATACATGTCAAATTAAGGTCATTCCTGTTCTCGTCAAAGTCCCAGAAGGAAATGCCTCCCCCTTGATGGTGCCTGCCAGCCCCTTACTACAGAGCCACGTAAGCCAAGTGAAGGACACGTGGAGGACTGAGCTGGGCCCCCCGAGGATTTCCTCCAGGAGAGCCAGTGTAACAAGGTGCCTTTCACACCTGTGCGCTTTATGCTTCTTGGCCCATGCATTTCTCACCTAGAAAGAAATTTGGCCGCCTGAGCAAGGAGCAGGCAGCGAGGCCCTGGTCCTGAGGCCCTGATTAGCTTTGCACCCATAAGTAACTCCCACTGGGGAATCAAACCATTGTGCTCGGCCCCGGGCGTCCCCGGGAGTCCCGACCAGCAGGACAAATCCTTGTGAGTCCGAGGAGGAACCTGTAGGGGTTGAAAAGAGAAGAAGGGGCAGGAGACGCGAAAGAATGGAGGCAAGACAAAATCCTGATCAAGCCTCAAACCTTTATTGTTGCAGTAGCTGTATTTATACAGTACAGAGAAAGGGGGGCGGGATCCAGAATAAGGGAAGTACTTGGCAAATTATCATTGGTGCTGCGTGCGCGGGCTTTCGTTGGAAGCGCGGGCTTTCGTTTTTAGGCGCGGGCTTTTATCTCATTAAGCAGGAAGAGAAGCAGGGTGTCGGCCATCTTCTAATGGCGAAAACTTCTTGGCTCCCAACAAACCATCATTCGTCATCTTTGGGAGCAGCGTAGAGAATCTGGTCATCCGTTATTTGTGGTTCAATATATTTTTTCTGCGTTGGACCATGGAGAAGCCCAGTATGTTTCTGTGCAGTCGGGTTGCACGTCTTGGTCCTGCCTTGTGGATAAGTAGATGCTGCAGTGCTTGACATCCGGTTGGATGCCTTTTAACTGCTCACGCCTCAAAGCGGGGAACGTAGGTGTGCCTTTCAGCTTCCTTGACACATTTTCATTACCATTTGACATAAGGAACTTACTCATTTTGTTTAAGTCTCTGGTGTGAGCCTTCCTAACAGATCTATTCTAGAGACAGTTGGACAGTGACTTGTACTTAGGTGTGCAAGTTGACAGAGAGACATCTGCAGGTGTACTACATCTATTACAGTTTTTTAACTTCGCAGGTCGTGTGGTTTCTGTGTCAGATGCTTGACTCTGCCAGTGTAGCTCAAAAGCAGCCACAGGTGATGTATAAATGAATCACTGTGATCATATCCCAATTAAACTTTATTTACAGACACTGATGTTTGAGTTTCATATAGTTTTTTTCTTAATTTTTATTGGTGTACAGTTGCTTTACAGTGTTGTGTTTCTACTGTACAGCAAAGTGAATCAGCTATACGTACACGTATATCCCTCTCTTTTGGATTTCCTTCCCATTTAAGTCACCACAGAGCACTGAGTAGAGTTCCCTGTGCTATACGGTAGGTTCTCATTAGTTATCTATTTTATACATAGTATCGATCATGTATATATGTCAATCCCAGTCTCCCAATTCATCCCACCCACCCCTTTCCTCCTTGGTATCCATACATTCGTTCTTTACGTCTGTGTCTCTATTTCTGCTTTGCAGATAAGATCATCTATACCATTTTTCTAGACTCCACACATATGCATTAATATATGTTATTTGTTTTTCTCTTTCTGACTTAACTTCACTCTGTATGACAGTCTGTAAGGTCCATATGTACAATGGAATATTACTCGGCTATAAAAAGGAACAAAATTGGGTCATTTCCAGAGATATGGATGGATCATACAGGTTTTTTTTTGTTTTGTTTGTTTGTTTTGCGGTATGCGGGCCTCTCACTGTTGTGGCCTCTCCCGTTGCGGAGCACAGGCTCTGGACACGCAGGCTCAGCGGCCATGGCTCACGGGCCTAGCCGCTCCGCGGCATGTGGGATCTTCCCAGACCGGGGCACAAACCCGTGTCTCCTGCATCGGCAGGCGGACTCTCAACCACTGCGCACAGGGAAGCCCTTTGTTTTGTTTTTATACGTTTATTTTATTTATTTATTTTTGGCTGTGTTGGGTCTTCACTGCTGTGTGTGGGCTTTTGGCGAGCGGGGGCTACTCTTCATTGTGGTGTGAGGGCTTCTCATTGCGGTGGCTTCTCTTGTTGCAGAGCATGGGCTCTAGGCGTGCAGGCTTCAGTAGTTGAGGCATGTGGGCTCACTGGTTGTGGCTCATGGGCTCTAGAGTGCAGGCTCAGTAGTGGCGGCACACTGGCTCAGTAGTTGTGGCTCACAGGCTTAGTTGCTCTGCAGCATGTGGGATCTTCCCAGACCAGGGCTCGAACCCATGTCCCCTGTGTTGGCAGGCGGAGTCTTAACCACCGTGCCACCAGGGAAGCCCCGATCATACAGTTTTTAATAGCCACTTTTCAGAGAGTGTTTAGATTCACAGCAGAATTGAATGGAAGGTGTAGAGATTTTTTGTACACCCCCTGCCGTCACACGTGCACAGCCTCCCCCATTATCAGCATCTCCCATCAGATGGTACATTTGTTAGAATTAATGAACCTTCACTGACACATCATCACCCAAAGCCCATAGTTTACATTAGGGTTCATTCTTGGTGTCATTTATTCTGTGGGTTTGGACAAGTGTATGATGACATGTATCCAACCTTATAACATCATGCAGAGTAGTTTCACTGCCCTAAAAATCTCCTGTGCTCCACCTGTTCATCCCTCCCCCCCAGCCCCTGACAATCACTGATCTTTCACTGTCTCCATAGTTTTGCCTTTTCCAGAATGTCATAGAGTTGGAATCATATACATTGTGCAGCCTTTTGAGATTTTTCTTTCACTTTCTGATACTATGCATTTAGATTCCTCCATGTCTTTTCATGGCTTGATGGCTCATTTCTTTTTAGTGCTGAGTAATATTCCATTGTCTGGATGTTCCAGTTTATCCATTCATCTACTGAAGGGGACATCTGGATTGCTTTCATGTTTTGGCAATTATGAATAAATTTGCTACAAACATCCATGTACAGTGTTTTTGTGTGTGTGTGGACTTAAGTTTTCAACGCCTTTGAGTAAATACCACAGATTATGATTGCACATTGTGTCTTGAGAGTAGAGTTTCATATAATTTTCACATGTCACAAAACTATTTTTCTTTCAGTCTTTTTCAAACTATTAAAAATATTTTAAGTACAAGTCTTTTACCTCCTTAGGTGGGTTTATTCCTAGGTACGTTATTCTTTCTGATGTGATGTTTCTCTTTCTGATAGTTCGTTGTTAATCTATAGAAATGCAGCAGATTTCTGTGCATTAATTTTGTCTCCTGCCACTTTACTGAATTCATTCATGAGTCCTAATAGTTTTCTGGTAGCATCTTGAGGATTTTCTATGTACAGTATCATGTCATCTGCAAAGAGTGACCGTTTTACTTCTTGCTTTCCAATTTGGGTTAATTTTATTTCTTTTTCTTCTCTGATTGCTATGGCTAGAACTTCCAAAACTATGTTGAGTAACAGTGGCAACAGTGGGCACCCTTGTCTCGTACCTCATCTTACAGGAAATTGCTTCCAGCTTTTCACCGTTGAGTATGATGCTGGCTGTAGGTTTGTCATACGTGTCCTTTATTACGTTGAGTTAGATTCCCTCTCCAGAAGGAGAGTTTTTATCATAAATGGATGCTGAATTTAATCAAAAGCTTTTTCTGCATCTACTGAGATGATTGTATTGTTATTCTTCAATTTATTAATGTGGTGTATCACATTGATTGGTGTGGAGATACAGAAAAATCCTTGCATCCCTGGGATAAATCCCACTTGATCATGGTGTATGATTCTTTTAATGTACTGTTGGATTTGGTTTGCTAATATTTTGTTGAGGATTTTTGCATCTATGTTTATCAGTGATACTGCCTTGTAATTTTCTTTTTTTGTGATATCATTGTCTGGTTTTGGTATCAGGCTGATGCTGGCCTCATAGAATGAGTTCAGAAGAGTTCCCTGCCATGCAATTTTTTGGAATAGTTTGAGATGGATAGGTGTTAATTCTTTAAATATTTGGTAGAATTCATCTGTGAAGCCATCTGGTCCTGGACTTTTGTTTCTTGCAAGTTTTTAAATTACTGATTCTTGGGACTTCCCGGCGGTCCAGTGGTTTGGACTCTGTGCTTCCACTGCAGGGGGCACAGGTTCAATCCCTGGTTGGTGGGACTAAGATCCTGCAAGCTGTGCAGTGCTGCTAAAAAAATGAAAAATAAATTATTGATTCAGTTTCGTTACTGTTAATTGTTCTGTTCATATTTTCTGATTCTTCCTGGTTCAGTTTTGGGAGATTGTACTTTTCTAAGAATTTTTCCATTTCTTGTAGATTGACCATTTTTTGTTATATAGTTGTTCATAGTAGTCTCTTATGATCCTTTATATTTCTGTGGTGTCAGTTGTAACTTCTCCATTTTCATGTCTGATTTTATTGATTTGGGCCCTTTCCCTTTTTTTCTTGATGAGGCTGGCTAAAAGTTTATCAACATTATCTTCTCAAAGAACCAGGTTTTAGTTTCAAAAATTCTTACCTTACAGGCCATACAAAACAGGTTGCAGGCTGAATATGGCCTGCAGGCCACAGCCTGCAGATCCCTGGTCTAAACCATACTGTGTAAATATTTCTTAGTGTGTTTCCCATCTGTGTCTTTAAGCTTCTTGAGGATAAGGGTTTCGGGAATATTCGTCTCCATATCATGAGCGTCTGGTGTAGTATAAAGAGTAAAACTTTGAATAAAAATCCACATTCTCATCAGTGATAACTAATCACAGTGACCTTGAACATCCACAAATTTGTCGTACAGCAAAGTCGAAAAGAAATTTCTGCACCACCATATGTCAAGTGTATCCACAGCGTAAAATAAATATCTTAAAGGGGTATTCAGTACTGAATTCTGGATCCCTCCCAGTGACAAATAAATGTTTCAATGAAGCATTAAAATCCACTGTGTCAAAAGATTTGGTGTACGGATTGCCGAACTGAAGCCATCTAGCAGATTCTAAACAAGGCGGGGCTTGCTGTCCTGCTTTGCCTTCTGTTTCACAGACTTGTTTGTGAAACAAACAAATGCATATGAGTTTAGAAAGAAGCACTTAGAGTTTGGAGGCCTGATGCAAATTAATTAATTAATTCACCCTACAGCAAAGCATCTATATCAGAGGGCTGCCGTGGTGCCAGAGCCGTCCATGTTTAAAACATGAGTTTCCATTGCATTTTATTTTTAGAGCGTTGCTTTCAAGAATTTATGCTGTGCCCTTATTTTCCACACTGATTTGCAGGTTGACACCAGGATATTGATATTCAAGGACCCAAGACAAAGGGCGGGTCATGGTCTTCTGACTCTTTCTCAGAATGTCAGGAAAGCTCCAGAGAAGACTTTCCCAGGGGCTTTTGGTGATAAAAGGAAGACTTGCAAAGCCAGATTTATCCCCAGTCTCTCCAACACTTAGCCCTGCCATGTGGCTGCCCTTGACTTTGCACATTCAATTGTTCGTTACTTTTCCTTCTCATCACCTTGTTCTTCAGTTTCCACTTTAGGTAGAAAGATTTGAAAGACTTCACCTTCTAACTCAGTCTTGTCATCCTTTGTGACTACCGTTCCTGCTTTGATAACTGGCTTTTGGCCCAAGACAGGGTCCCCACCTGTGCTCCAGGCCCAGCGACCACTACCTTTGCCCGAGCCCTCTCTGCTTTCCTTAGAACCCTGGACCCATCAAGACAGGGGTCCTGCCTTGATGTTTCCATTTTACTCATGACAGCCACGTTTGGGTCTTGGACATGGACCATTGCCTGTGGCCCTGCTAACGCCCAGCACGCACTGTGTCCACTGGCTGCCCTCCTGTGCTCTTTGGTGATACTGATGAATGATCCTCTTATCCACACCTCCCATTTCCTCCCAGCCAGGCAGGCAGCCGGGTCTGCACCTACCTGGCCCTCCAGTATGAGAAGGTCTAACTCCACGTCTTAGCTCTCGCCTATCTTCTTCACTTAACTGCCAAGGACTAGATCTTCCAGTCCCAGCTGTGATAATGTTCACTTGGTGATAAAGTGGGGCTTGATGTTACAGATTTAGGGTTCATGTTTATACCATTTGTTCGTGTTTTCTAGAAACATGATCTCAGCTGGTGATTACCAGGTGCACTGGTTGAATTGTGTCCCCCCCACCCCGGCCCCCCAACCAAAATGTTCAAGTCCTAACCTCTGGTACCTGCAAATATATCCTTTTGGGGAAGTAGGATCTTTGCAGATGTAATTAAGGTGAAATCATACTGGGTAGGGTCGGTCCTTAGTCCAATGAGTAGTATCTTCATAAGAGAAATTAGAGGGAGATTTGGATAGAGAGACAGAGAGGAGAAGGCCACGTGGAGCTTGAGACAGAGGTTGGATTGATGCACCTACGAGCCAAGGAACATCAAAGATGGACAGCAGCCACCAGAAGCTGGGGGAGAAACATGGTACAGATTCTCCCTCAGAGCCGCCAGGAGGAACCAACCCTGCCCACACCTTGATTTTGCGGTAATTTGTGACAGAAGCCTTAGGAAACCCATATACTAGGGAGAAGGACCATGGTTCACACACATTAAATGGGGTAGCCGTGGAGAGATCATTCCATTCCCAGACAAGACATTCCGTTGGAAAAGGCTTGATTCTCTGCGCCCCAGCTTTATGGTTTTAAGCCTCGTGTTTCTCCTTTTTCCCATAGAGTCACTCTTCCATTTTTTTCTTTTCTTTTCTTTTTTTTAACAAACGGAGAAACTAGTTACCCCTTTACCAGAGGAGTTATCACCCAGGCTAATGGCCTTACGTAGCATCTCTCTGGGCTGACAACCAAATTTAGATCCCTGGTCCTTGCTTCTCACCAAGCTGCAGACACATGCATCCAACCACCTTCTAGTAGCTAATATTTATAAGCACCGACCACGGGCAGTGATTTTTTTGAGCGTTTAAAAAATCAACTTGTTCATGTCTAGCCCTACGAGGTACATACTGTTGCTTCATTGTCACTTTTATAGTAAAGAAATAGAGACACCGGATAGTAAAGTTCCCGTCCAAGATCACATGGCAGTGAGCGAAGGACCAGGAAGTACGTTTGGTGAGAGGTTACGACGCTCACGTACCTGATGTTTGTCCCCACACCGGGCAGTGTAGTCCGAGCCAGGGTTGACTAACCCGCAGTGTCGTGCAAGGGCTTCAGCGCTTGGGCTCCTGACATGACCACTCAGCACGTCCACGGACCACCTCTGTCCCCCTCTCCTTTCGTGAACTTGTAAAATGGAGATGCTCTTCCATCTCCTTCCTCGTGTTGGGAAGATGACACGTCTGGCAAGTATCAAGAGCTTCGTCAGCATTATCCCGGTCATTATTGTCATCGAGTCAAGGGTGTTACTAAGTCACCGTCATCGTACGTATCCTGGAAGGATTCTTTTCGTGTGGTGTGTACAAGGAGTGCGCATGATCTGTGGACCAAAGACTTTCCAGGATTTAGTCTTTTTTTTTTTTTTTTTTTTTGGCGGTACGCGGGCCTCTCACTGTCATGGCCTCTCCCGTTGCGGAGCACAGGCTCCAGACGCGCAGGCGCAGCGGCCATGGCTCACGGGCCCAGCCGCTCTGCGACGTGTGGGATCTTCCCGGACCGGGGCACGAACCCGCGTCCCCTGCGTCGGCAGGCGGGCTCTCAACCGCTGCGCCACCAGGGAAGCTCTAGTCTTGTTTCCAGATGATCACCACAGAACTTCGCTTTGGACCCCCCAGAAGGCAGACACAGCTGTAGCTATTTGTGGACGGGATGTCTGTAGCTGCATCAACACTGCAGTAGCAGAGCGGAGTACACAACAACAGAAATCGAATGGCCCACAAAGCCTAAGATATTTACTTTCTGGTGTTTGACAGAGAATGTCCTTTGACCCCTACCGTGGGTTATAGTATGTTCTGAGCAGGCATCCTTGGTGCTTTATTCTCATTGTCTAGTACTTCCAAGGACCCTGCATGATAGGTGTTTGCACCTATAGTTTTTGTCAGATGCTCAGAGTAGTTGGATGGTTTACTGAACCACGCAACAGAGAGACAGTGGTGTTAGGATCTGAGGTCCTGGAGTTCTAATTTTGGAGCTTTGTTCTACACCTCTGGAAACAGAGGGGTAAGTCACTTGGGCTTGAGTTTGTAGAGTCAAGGATCTCTTGGTGTTGAGAGAATTTGGAGTTTGGTAAGATGCTTCAGTGCTGTATTTGTTTAGTAAGGGAGGCTGGCAGAATCACGATGGACCAGGACTTCCCATTCAGATGGAGCAGAAGATCCCTCTCCACCAAGTTTGTGCATGTAGGGTGAGTGCATCCAGAGAGCTAGGTACACGCCTGTACGTTTGGACGGTACCCATACTTTATAAATACGAGCAGTGAGTTCACCAAACATCCAGGCACACAGATATTTATCAGACCATAAGCTGCCAACATTGTCACGTAGATCAATACAAACAGCCTCTTCTCCGAGCCCCACTGCTGTGTTTATACTCAAGTAATTCAAATATCTGGATATCCAAGGCAAATCCATACATTACCACCAGGACTTGTACAGAAACGTCCTTTGTTTTAAAGAGGTGTCCAACTTTAAAAATTGTTCTAAAGCCTCTGTTGGGTATGTGAATTCAAACAAACAAACAAACAACGTATTTAAGCATTTAGAGGTGTCTGTACATAAATGAAATTGAAGGGCTTTCATGGTGGTTCGCAGCTCTTGGCCACCGAGTAAATAGTAAAAGCCCGAGGCTGTGCTAACGTGCTCTGAAGGAAAGTTTTTTCTATTTATTGAAAGCCCTGCCTGTGTCTGCCTCAGGAGGTGATTTTCACAGTTTGCCAGCTCTTACTTGAACTTTGTTTTCAAAGAAGATCACGTCTGAAAGCAGTCACCTGGAAACCAAGAGCTTGGGAGTCTGCATGGCATAATCCATTATCAGTGATGAAACCCGGCTTGACGTTTCTGGAAATCTGTCAGAACGTGGAACCAGATGCAGGAGACAGACACATCTATCTTCGGCAATTACCTTTCCTTATTGGCTGGCATCCTCAACATAAATGGCAGCCTTCGTCTCTTTAGTCTGTATTTAGTAGATAATTATTCCTTTGTGTAAATTAGTCATCATAAATATTGCCCTAATAAGACATCAACATATGGATTGTAATACCCTTAATCACGTTACGTAACCTTGAGGGAATCACATCATGAAAAAATCATAATATTACTGTCTAGACGAGGGCCGTCCAACAGGACTGACTGTGGTGCTGGAAATGTTCTGTATCTGTTGCCCAGGGTTAAAGCCACCGGGCACACGTGCTCTGGAGCTCTTGAAAGGTGGCTGGGTACCTCCGAGGAACTGAATTTCAGCCTTTAATGGTAGCGAATCCCCATTTTAGCTTAAATTGTCCCAGCTAGCTAGAGCTTCTGTATCAGACACAGGGGTCTCTTTACCAGATGGTATCAACCTGAATAATAACGTGAAACTTAGATTATTTAAAACTAAACATAATGACACAAAGGGGTTTTTACGTATATCAAGATATCCAAGGTCATAGTTGACTGGTTCCATTATGAGCCAGTGCCGAACTGGCAAGTTAGCCCACGTAAATGTCGGGGTGCCCTTCCGTTAGGAGGTCTAGAACCACAGGGTCGTCTTGTGTATCATGAAGCTGTCCGCGAAAACTTGTACTGTTATTTTCAGAACCATCTCAGGAATTCTTAGGTTTTACCTCTCACTATATACCTAATTGTTTGCTGGTTGTCAAGAGTTCAGCTCTGTGGGAGGCTGGATATTACCCCACCGCCGCCAGTGTCCCGTCTTAATCCATGGGACCTCTGGGTATGTTATGTTCCGTGGGCTATTGTCATCTCAACTGTGTCCCCACAGCCCATCAAATTCACAGGTTGAAATTCTCACCCCCAGGACCTCAGAATGTGACTGTGTTTGGAGATGGGGTCTTTAGAGAGGGAACTAAGGTACAATGAGGTCACTAGGGTGGGTCCTGATCCCACAGGACTAGTGTCCTTATAACAAGAGGAAATTAGGACACAGACACACACAGAGGGATGACCGTGTGAGGACACAGGGAGGAGAGGGCCGTCTACACTCCAAGGAGTGAGGCCTTGAACTTGGACTTCCAGCCTCTAGGACTGTGAGACAACACATTTCTATTGTTTAAGCCACTCCATTTGTCATACTCTGGCAAATGAATTCTATGGCAAAGAGGTCTTTGTAGGTGAAAGAAAGACCATGGACCTTGAGATGGACTGATTATCCTAGATTGTCTGAGTAGCTCAGTCTAGTGAGAACCACTCCTGGCTGTGTTCAGAGAAATGCAGCAGAAGAAAAGAAGAAAAGGCAGGGAGATTTGAAGCATGAAGCACACTGGGTAGGTCAGCAGCGGCTGGCTTTGGAGATGGAGGACACGGGTTATGAGCCAAGGAATGGGGGTGGGTGGTGGGTGGGATGGGTCCAGAACTGGAGAACAACTCTAGGCTGACAGCCAGTGAGGAAAGGGCGACCTCAGTTCCACACAAGGACATGCATTTAGCCAACGACCTGCCTGAGCTTCAAAACGAATTTTCCCCCAGAACCTCCAGATAAGAAGCCGATCTGGCTACCACCTCGATTTCAGCCTCCGGTGATCCCAGAGCAGGGAACCCAGTTGAACCAGCTGTCCTTCGTGGTTATAGAACTGTGAGATAAGAAATGGGGCTTACAAGACATGGAAACAACCTAAGTCTCCGTTGACAGATGAATGGATAAAGAAAATGCGATACACACACACACACACACACACACACACACACACACACACACACACACACACACACACACACACACTGGAATACTACTCGGCCATAAAAAAGAACAGAATAATGCCATTTGCAGCAACATGGATGGACAGAGAGATTATCGTACTAAGTCAAGTAAGCCAAACAGAGAAAGAAAAATACCATATGATATCACAGGTAGTATCAAAAATATGACACAAGTGAACATATCTATGAAACAGAAACAGACTCACAGAGAGAACAGACGTGTGATTGTCAAGGCAGGGGAGGGATGGTCTGGGAGTCTGGGATTAGCAGATGCAAACTATTATATATAGGATGGATAAACGACAAGGTCATACTGTACAGCACAAGGAACTATATTCAATGTCCTGTGATAAACCGTAATGGGAAAGAAGATGAACAAGAATGTATATATGTATAACTGAGTCACTTTGCTGTATAGCAGTAACTAGCACAACATTGGAAGTCAATTATACTTCAATAAAATAAATTTTCAAAAAAGCTGTGGGGCTTGCTATAAGCTCCTGAGTTTGCTGTAATTTCTTATAGCATCGGCAGAAAATAAACACGCACCTATGTAATCTTTATCCTTCAACAGTCATTGTACCTGGTGCCCACAGTTGGTGGAGCCCTTAAACTAACTAATGAGTAGGCAAGCTCTTGACTGCCCTAGTGCTGAAATCATGGATGTTTCCTCCTCATACTTTAAGCAGGTACAAAGGGGACCAAAGGCCAATGTGTAAAGCGGATGTGAAGGTACTTAAAATGCTTTTGTGCAGTGGTAAGCACCTCTTCTGGGTAAAATATTCGTTGTGTCAAAGACCTGATTCAAAACCACCTGAGTGGACTACAGGGAGAGTTTCTAAAATCTGATTTCCCCGCACAGCCTTCGTGGTCGAGTGTATTGTAATCTCAGCTCTTAAAGGTCTAAGACTCCAGTGGCAGTATCCTTTGTTCTTGGAGTTGTCACCAAGTGATTGTATTTGTCACAGCAAATTAGCTGCAACTCTGCAGAGCACAAGTGGGTTTTTATTTCCCCCTGGAGTCAACTTGTGGCTTTCTCCAGCATTCCTCTTCTGCCTACTTAGACTTAGCGTGTTAATATACCATAAATATTTAAATTAAATTGTATTTTTCTGCTATTGTTACCCACGAAATCATTTATCCCTAAAGAAATGGGTTAAACTTTTGGTTTATTACGAGACCACCAAAGGTCCAACATAATAATCACATGTGGATAATAACCACTGTGGAGAATAACACGTCATTCTACAAATATTGATTTAGTGACTCCCATATCTCAAAAACCAATGAAAGTCTATATGGAAATAAAGAGAAGGGAGCTACAGTCGCGTAGGAGAGAGAGGCAGGCACAAAGGGCCAGCGCACATGTTACACGTAAAAGAAGTGGGGATCTCTTGGCGGGGTGACACTGCAAATGATGTGGCACACTCTGCCCAGAGAGGGCCAGCATAGGGGTCTCAGGAAAGGGAGGACCACCTTGGTTTGGAAGAGTGAGTTGGGGATCGCCACGAACATCTCAAGAGAAAGAACCGCCCAGGTGGAGAGGAAAGCGTAGGAAAACACTGGGAGATAAGAGAACATATCACATGGCCTGAAGTTTGATACACCTCAAGAAGAGCCGAACAGCAGGGGATACAGGTGCAACCACTGTCTCATACTGCTTTCTGTATTTCCCCCTCCAGCTAGATGTGCATTTCTTCTCAGTCTGAGGTCGCGTGGCCCAACCCGTCTGATCAACGTACCCCATCTTGGTTGTGGCTTCTGTTCGCATGCCATCCATGGTTTAATTTTGGCTTTCTTGAGTCTCTGGACATGGTTTAGCCATATCCATCTTTGCATAACTTAAAAAGACATGTGTTCAAGAGTCATGTTTCCTGTTGATTCACTTAAATACTAACCTAGACACTGCTGAGAAGGGACCTTGCAGATGGAGTTAAGATTTAATCAGCTGACGTCCAAATACAATATCTTGTATTATGCAGTCCGTTCTCAGCTCACCTAGAAGCTAAGAACCCTGCCGGCAAACAGCCTCATTCGTACAGCTATGTTCCTCCGGTCGCCCGAATGAGTCTGGAAATGCGTCCCCAGCAAGAGCTTCCACAGAGAACAGAGCCCTGCCTGCACTTTGTATTCTTGTGAAACTCAAAGGAGAGGACCAGCTGAGCCACGTTAGTCCAGGAAATCTCATCCACAGACACTGCAAGCTAATACATGGCTGTCCTTTCAGGGTGCTAAGTTTGTGTTAATTTGCTATGGAGGGGACTTCCCTGGTGGCACAGTGGTGAAGAATCCGCCTGCCAATGCAGGGGACACGGGTTTGAGCCGTGGTGTGGGAAGATCCCACATGCCGCAGAGCAACTAAGCCCGTGCGCCACAACTACTGAGCCTGCGCTCTACAGCCCGGGAGCCACAACTACTGAGCCTGCATGCTACAACTACTGAAGCCCACGCACCTAGAGCCCATGCTCCGCAAGAGAAGCCACCGCAACGAGAAGCCCGCGCACCACAACAAAGAGTAGCCCCCACTCGCTGCAACTAGAGAAAGCCTGCACGCAGCCACGAAGACCCAACGCAGCCAAAAGTAAACAAATAAATAAATTTATTTATTTTTTCAAAAAAGAAAATTTGCTGCGGAGGCACAGAAAAGGAATACTCCCCAGAGATCCCTGGCAGCACTGAATGAAAATACTTTCACATATCAGTGCAACACGGAGAAAAAACTGTCATATGAGGCCACTGTTTTGGTACTTGACCCCCCTTTTGTCACATAAGGAATTGCAGAGGAATTAGGCCTCCCTGAATGTGATGTTAGTCTTGTGCCCAAACGTGCTTTCTTCTTTCATTGCAAGGACGCCAAAGTTATGCGAACGTTTCCTCTTACTCAGCTCTGGGATAGCTGTTTACACCGTCACACTGACAGGTGTGGGTGCAGCACATACTCTGTGCGTGAATAAGAGGAGTGCAAATAATATATGAAAAGCATCACTGGCCATGGATCTTTCACATAGGACAGGACGGAAATTCACCTTTCCAAAGGTCAATTGGAAAGACAGCTAACTGTAAAACACCACGTAGCAAATATCTAAATGGGCACGGTGGCCATACAGGATGGAGTTTTCTGTAGAGGGGGACAGTGGGATGATGGGAAAATCTTCCTGAAACAGCTGAAAGTCAAGCTCTGCATTTAGGTGGGATTTGTTCTTTTTTGTTTTGTTTTGTTTTGTTTCTTTACTCCCAATCAGGAATGGAAACCCCACCACTCCCAGGGAAAACGTCTCAGAGCAGGGGAAAAAGCTCAAGAAAAATGAAAACAGTGTGAGAGGACAGTGGTGCTCAGAGGGCTGGGATTACACAATTGGAGCAGAACTGGCCAGTTGCAGGGGTGGGTGTTGGTCCCCGGACATAAAGAATGAGAAAGTGAGCAAGGTGTCTCAGCTAATACGTGACCTGGTGAAGTGCGTGTCTCAGAAGAGCTTCTTTGCTTGACCCTGGAAGGTAGGGTGGGCTCGATCAGGCAGGACTGAAAACGAGACCACTTAGAAATACAATTGATTTTCTTTCTTTTTTTTTTTGGCTGTGGCATGTGGCACGTGGCATCTTAGTTCCACGGCCAGGGATCAAACCCGAGCCCCCTGCAGTGGCAGCACGGAGTCTTAACCACTGGACCGCCAGGGAAGTCCCCAAAACAAGACCATTTAGGAGTCTCCGGTATAACCTTAGAAAACAAAGGAGACAGCTAGAGGGAGGGGAGTGACAGTAGGAGGGAGAAGAAAACTGAGACCCAAGAGATGCTTTCTTCAAGTTATGTGCACAGAGAAGGCAAAATTCAGAGATTCCCAAAAATTTTGACCAATAAAAAAAGTTACACATGAACATGTGTGCGTGTGTTGTGTGTGTGTATAGAGGGCGTGTATAATTCATGGTAGTCAAATTAAGCATGATTGATGGGTTCATTTTGATTCTGTGTGAACAAATCCAATTTTCGATACAAAATTCTACAGCTAAAATGAAGAGTATGGTTACTGATAGCAAAAAATCATGTTTTATAAAATTTTCTGTTCTATGCTTTATGGTCAAATGGTCCATTCCTGAGAGATGAAATAAGAAAATATATACACACATGTATAATGTATGAACACATATGTATATATATTTTTTATTTCATCTCTCAGGAATGGACCCTTTGACTATATAATATATATATATATATATATATATATATATATATATAGAGAGAGAGAGAGAGAGAGAGAGAGAGAGAGAGAGAGAGAGAGAGAGGGAGAGATGGAGTTTAAAAATGAGGTCAGCACACCAGAAGCAGACTCATTTTAAAGAAAAGGAAACCGTAATGGAGGTACTCAAAAGTAAATGGCAAATGTGCCAATTAGGACAGCGTTCTTCCAGCTTGTTCCCAAGGACTCTTGTTTTCGGAGGTTATTTCCACTGTCCTGGGAGCATTTAATTCAAATTTGTGAAAACTAATGTTGCAGTAAGATTGCGCCTGTCACCGTTGCTCAATCTGCTAATGTCTACATTTGTCCCACCAAAATCCCTTTCATTGACTAATTTTATTAAGCAAACCGTTATAAATTGAGACTGAAAAATAAATGCATTGACCAAAAACTGAATTTCCTGTTTTACATATTCAGCATGTGAAATGGATTCATTTTGTAGCATGGAAAAAATCAAGGAAGACGCACACCATCCGTGTTAGACAGCTTTCTCGGGGCAGCAGTGCCCCTGCTTCTCATGTATAGGTGTCCGAGACAATAAACGGGATTGTTCAGCTCTGCTTGGGGTAGCAGTTAGAGCGTGGGCGACCCAGAGTCCCCGCAGAGCAGTGGACATTTATGTCTCACCATAAACATCTTTTATAAGCCTTGCAGGTGTGTATCTTGCAGGTGTTAGCACATCAAGTCATTGGCTTCAGAAATAAAAAATCAGAGACTGAGTAACATCACCAATTTCTCCTTTCAGTGTTCTGCTTACATTGCCTCAAAGGCTGCTTTCAATATATTTTTTATGGTAACAACTTTATTGAGATAAAATTCACTAGTCATACAATTCACCCATTCAAAGTATAGAGTCTGATGGCTTCTAGAATATATACAGAGTTGTGCCACCGCCATTGCCATCAATTTTAGAACATTTTCATGACCTGCCAGGAAGACAGTGTGCCTCCTTTATTTCCGGTGCTAGTTTCCCCATGCACCTCAGCCCTAGGCAACTACTGGTCTACTCTCTGTGTCTATACGGATTTGCGCAGTCGAGACATTTCATGTAAATGGCATCGTACTATTCTGTCCTTTTATGATTGACTTCTTTCACTCCGAATAATGTTTTCGAAGTCCATCCCTGTGGTAGTATGTATTAGTACTTCATTGCTTTTTATGGCCAAATAATATTCCGTTGCATGGATACACCATATTGTTCACCCATGCGTCAGTTGATGGGCATCCATCTTTGACAGTGTCTTGATTTGGTAGAAATTTCTCCCTGCTGACATGAATCTGCTTTGCCTGGTTTTCCTGCTGTGGTTCCCCGTCAGTCTCAGGAAAACCCAGAGTAGGTGGGTGACTTGAAAGCCCCGGAGATGTTCAGGTCAGCTGCCTATGTATGAGTCCTTCACATGGGTCCATGTGATCTCACTCAAGGAAAGTAACATCCCAGCCATGGCGGGAAGGGGGTTCTCTGGACATGGCTGGTTAAAATAGAATCAGATACCAAGCATGGAATTTGGAGAGCATTGCATACAGAAGTCAGATTGGGTGAAATAAAATAGGGAATAAGGAGAAATTAATAAAATATACTGTTTCTGCTTCATAGATATTTATGGGTGTGGAAAGATGATTTTGAAAATAACAAAGTCAGCTACATATTGGGAAGAGTGTGGCTATATTTTGTACTTCTGTTCTTTTTTTTAAATTGAAGTATAGTTGATTTACAATGTGTTAATTTCTGCTGTACAGCAGAGTGACTCAGATACACACACACACACACACACACATATATACACACACACACACACACACACACACACACATTTTTTTTTCCTATTCTTTTCCATTATGGTCTATTGTAGGATATTGAGTATAGTTCTGTATGTTATACAGTAGGTCCTTGTTGTTTAATAGCTTATGTCTGCTAACCCCGTCTTCTAATCTGATTTCAAAAGACTAAAAGCTAAGTCTTAAGGTTCAAGGGTATTTGAACCAAGAGGGATTCTTGATGATTATGGAAGAACTGCCCTTAGAAAAGCAACTAATTAATGACTATGAAAATGGTATTATCGCCCTAAAGGGGATTTTTCTGCAGAGTTCTTACTTGGATAGCCTGCCGATTCCCCAGACAGTTTGCATATACTTATTTTCTCTGTAAAATCTCATCATCTGCCCAAATGTATCCACTATTCTACCCCTAATGAATCACTATTTACTCTTATTCAGTTTCACCCCACTTCACTTCATGAATATCCCACTGCTTGACAACTTCTAGGAAATTGCTTGAAGCTTTTTTTTTAAATTTTATTTATTTATTTTAACATCTTTATTGGAGTATAATTGCTTTACAATGGTGTGTTAGTTTCTGCTCTATAACAAAGTGAATCAGCTATACACATACACACGTTCCCATATCTCTTCCCTCTTGCATCTCCCTCCTCCCACCCTCCCTGTCCCACCCCTCTAGGTGGTCACAAACCACAAACCACCCAGCTTATCTTCCTGTGCTATGCGGCTGCTTCCCACTAGCTAGCTATTTTACGTTTGGTAGTGTATGTATGTCCATGCCACTCTCTCACTTTGTCACAGCTTACCCTTCCCCCTCCCCATATCCTCAAGTCCTTTCTCTAGTAGGTCTGTGTCTTTATTCCCGTCTTACCCCTAGGTTCTTCATGACCTTTTTTTTTTTTTTCTTAGATTCCATACATATGTGTTAGCATACAGTATTTGTTTTTCTCTTTCTGACTTACTTCACTCTGTATGACAGACTCTAGGTCCATCCACCTCACTACAGATATCTCAATTTCATTTCTTTTTATGGCTGAGTAATATTCCATTGTATATATGTGCCACATCTTCTTTATCTATTCATCTGATGATGGACACTTAGGTTGCTTCCATGTCTTGGCTATTGTAAATAGAGCTGCAGTGAACATTTTGATACATGACTCTTTTTGAATTATGGTTTTCTCAGGGTATATGCCCAGGAGTGGGATTGCTGGGTCATATGGTACTTCTATTTGTAGTTTTTTAAGGAACCTCCATACTGTTCTCCATAGTGGCTGAACCAATTCACATTCCCACCAGCAGTGCAAGAGTGTTCCCTTTTCTCCACACCCTCTCCAGCATTTATTGTTTCTAGATTTTTTGATGATGGCCATTCTGACAGGTGTGAGATGATATCTCATTGTAGTTTTCAGTTGCATTTCTCTAATGATTAATGATGTTGAGCGTTCTGTCATGTGTTTGTTGGCAATCTGTATATCTTCTTTGGAGAAATGTCTATTTAGGCCCATTTTTGGATTGGATTGTTTGTTTTTTCTGTTACTGAGCTCCATGAGCTGCTTGTAAATCTTGGAAATTAATCCTTTGTCAGTTGCTTCATTTGCAAATATTTTCTCCCATTCTGAGGGTTGTCTTTTGGTCTTGTTTATGGTTTCCTTTGCTGTGCAAAAGCTTTTAAGTTTCATTAGGTCCCATTTGTTTATTTTTGTTTTCATTTCCATTTCTCTAGGAGGTGGGTCAAAAAGGATCTTGCTGTGATTTATGTCCTAGAGTGTTTTGCCTGTGTTTTCCTCTAAGAGTTTGATAGCGTCTGGCCTTACATTTAGGTGTTTAATCCATTTTGAGTTTATTTTTGTGTGTGGCGTTAGGGAGTGTTCTAATTTCATACTTTTACATGTACCTGTCCAATTTTCCCAGCTCCACTTATTGAAGAGGCTGTCTTTTCTCCACTGTATATTCTTGCCTCCTTTATCAAAGATAAGGTGACCATATGTGCGTGGGTTTATCTCTGGGCTTTCTATCCTGTTCCAAACCTACCTAAGGAGACAGAAGACCTGTATGCAGAAAATTATAAGACACTGATGAAAGAAATTAAAGATGATACAAATAGATGGAGAGTTATACCATGTTCTTGGATTGGAAGAATCAACATTGTGACAATGACTCTACTACCCAAAGAAATATACAGATTCAATGCAATCCCTATCAAACTACCACTGGCATTTTTCACAGAACTAGAACAAAAAATTTCACAGTTTGTATGGAAACACAAAAGACCCCGAATAGCCAAAGCAGTCTTGAGAACGAAAAATGGAGCTGGAAGAATCAGGCTCCCTGACATCAGAGTATACTACAAAACTACAGTAATCAAGACAGTATGGCACTGGCACTAAAACAGAAGTATAGATCAATGGAACAGGATAGAAAGCCCAGAGATAAACCCACACACATATGCTTGAAGCTTTTATCACTGTGAACCTAAGTGCATATGTTCATACAAATGTAATCCTACATAAATGCATGATGAATCACTTAATGGAACTCTTTTAAATAATGGACCCAAGCCATGAATCCAAGTGTAATTTGTTAGTGTTGTCATTACCCCACTATTTTCAAAATTCCTTTGGTATAAATTGTTTTTAAAAGACAACACATGGCATACCCAAAACAATCAGTTTAATTGCTTCAGAGGTACAAACTTCCACTTAAAAGATAAATAAGTACTAGGGATGTAATGTACAGTATGGTAAATATAATGAATGCTGCTGTGTGTTATATATGAAAGTTGTGAAGAGAGCAAATCCTAAGAGTTTTCATCACAAGGAAAAAATATCTATTTCTTTAATTTTGTATTTATATGCGATGAGGAATGTTCACTAAACTTACGATGATAATCATTTCATGATGCGTGTAAGTCAAACATTATGCCATACACCTGAAACTTACACAGTGCCGTATGTCAGTTATATCTCAGTAAAACTGGAAGAAGAGAAAAGTCTAGACCCTAACAAAGACAGTATTTCCCAGTTTGCTAATGTTTGTTTTACCCATCATCTCTATGACACTTAGGAGCCCCATTACTTATCTCAAACTTAACCATTGTGACACACTTGTACATGCACTGTGTCAACTCACTACCAGGCATATAAGGAAACTGAAGCACAGGGATCCAATTACTTGTTCAGTGTCCCATGACCATGAGTCTCTGAATTATGCCAGAACTCAGAGGCTTCGTTTAATTTTCCAACTCTCTTTCCCTTCTCTCCCTACCAAGTTCTGGTGCCATTTTGATTACCCGCCGTATTCACAGGCGTTGCCTCAGAATAAATGTTTCCCAGATCAGAAGCCACATCAGAGCTAAAAAAAAAAAATCACCATTGAAGACAGAAGAGTAATGCGTTACTACCTCTGAAAACAATTGCAGTTATATTAAAATATGTGGACCATATGGTGTAACCAAAGTTCAAAGTGTAGAGAACAGCTGCTATGAAAAGCACTTATTAACTTTCACTTAGGCTTTTCTCTGTGAGTATCAGATCTTCATTTCATTACCCCCACAACATTTTTATTTTGAAAAACTTCAAACTATGGATAAATTGCAGTGATAAAACAATGAACACGTGCATATACTTCCTTGAGTCACTACTAATATTTACCATTTTCCCACATTTAATTTCTCCCTTCTATTTCTGCTTATGCATCCTCTCATACGTATATCTATATATAAAATATACATAAAATACATATATAATGCACATATGAGTTATATACGTATATATACATGTGTATGTATATTCAGAGCCTTCTGAATCATTTACACGTACTGACATTTTACTGATAAATACTTTTGGTGTGCATCTCCTAAGAACAAAGGCATTCTCCGATGTAATCGTAATACCATGATCACATCCAAGACATTTAAAATGGATACAATAATATCTAAATTTTAAATTTCCATTTATCAAAAAATCTCATACATATGATACAGAGCACATATACATAAATAACTTGGATATACTTATATATAAACCCAAGCTTCAGTTAATAATTATGCTTGGCACTTGGCTGTCATGTCTTTTTACCCTCTATAAATCCAGATTGCCCCTCTTCAATTTTTGGTGTGTTTCTAAAAAGTTGACCGGCTTGAAGAGTCCATGTTCGCGGCTGTTCTATAGACTGCTTCTCAACCTGGATTTGTCTCGTTGCTTCCTTCTCATGATTAGACTCAGGTTAAGCTTTTTGGCAAGAGTCCTACATAGGGAATTTTGAGAAAATCATGCCAGGAGTCAGATAATGTTTGTTTCTGCATTTGTTCTACGAGATTCTCTTTGAAGATGTGTGTACACTCAAGTGGGGACAGAGATGCTGGGAAGTTAGGCTTGTATGCAGTGACTTGTTCTATCATTCTGTTTCTCAACAAATGTAAAGAAAGGGAAAGACATACAAGATATTTTAATTGAATCACACATTGGCCTCTAACTGACTCTGGAACCAGAGACAACATTTTCTCGTTGAAACGTAAAGAATTTAGGGCATCAGTTTAGCCATGACTGGAGATCAACTCAACGTGTAGCTCAGTTTTAGACATCTCAGGTCTTCACGTGGCTTCTCTTGCCCCAGATTGCTACAGTTTTCTGTAAGACCTACACGACACTTGACCACACCTTTCAGAAGTTTTCAAAACACATAGTATGAGGCAAAATGGGACTTTTCTTATAGACCAACCTGAAGTCAGACAAGTTTCTTGGAAGGTTGCTGACTTGTTTCACCTTACAGGGTGGCTGTAAGGATTTAATAGTAATGGCCATGTAATGCCCAGCCCACTCCATGGATGAAATCTTGGACTCAGTACATGCTCCTCCCTTTTTACAAGGTCAAGCATTTATGCTGGGACATTTTAGCATCTGTAGCTTTCACAGAGGGTATGCATGTTATGTTGAAAGGAGTTGTGGTGAAAGAGAAAAGAGCATGCTTGGCTTTCAGAATCAAGCACTTAAGTTCAGACCCTAGTATCCTCATGTGAATGATGATATAGTCATACATATATTTAATAATGTGCCCATACGGCTGTCAAAACCTTGAACGTTGGGCAAGCAAAATCTGGGGATCCATTCACAATATTCACAAAACAAAGACAACATCAGTGCCATATGATCCAGCAGTCCCACTCCTGGGCATATATCTGGACAAAACTATTGATATAATTTAAAAAGATACACGCACCCCTATGTTCTTAGCAGCACTGTTTACAACAGCCAAGACATGGAAACAACCCAAATGCCCTTTGACAGATGAATGGGTACAGAATATTACTCAGCCATAAAAAAAGAATGAAATAATACCATTTGTAGCAACATGGATGGACCTAGAGATGATCAAACTAAGTGCAGCAAGTCAGACAAAGACAAATACCATATGATGTCACTTGTATGTGGAATCTAAAGTATGACACAAATGGACTTATCTACAAAACAGAAATAGACTCACAGACATAGAGAACAGACTTGTGGTTGCCAAGGGGGAGGGGAGTGGGGTAGGGAAGGATTGGGAGTTTGGGGTTAGCAGATGCAAACTACTATATATAGGATGGATAGACAACAAGGTCCTATTGTATAGCACAGGGAACTGTATTCAATATCCTGTGATAAACCATAATGAAAAAGAATATATATATGCATAACTGCATCCCTTTGCTGTATGGCAGAAACTAACACAACATTGTAAATCAACTATACTTCAATAAAATAAATTTTTAAATAAGACAACATCAGAAAAGTAGTAAGCAGTTAAAGTCTTTTCACCAACAATCTATATTGTAGCTTTATTACTGAGGCACATAGGTTAAATTCAGATAATTGCCAGTATAACATCTGTAGCTTTCTGTTTCCATCCTTGAAAATATTTCCCAGTTGTGTCTAGACTTGCCTGTAAATACATACTAAACGTGCAGAAGTTCCTACAAGTTTAAAGTTATAAAAATTTGTGTGCTGTGTTACCTTCTTCCTAAATACTTCTCATCCTGCCTTTATTTTCACAACCAAGTTTTGACTCAGATTATCGAGCACTTATTTAAGTCACACATTAAAACATCCTCTGGACTGGAGATAGCATTGGCTGAATTATTAAAGAGATTGTGAAAGAGAAAATACATTCTTTCTAAAGGTCATTTCTAGTGTCACAGCCTTCAGCATGTCGTAATTTTAAGTCTTCTTTTTGTTGAAGATTTCCTCTTGGTAAAAATGTCGAATGGGTGGATACAGTGGGCTCAGCAGTCCTTGTTCAGTCATATCTGTTATTCAGGTGGTAGTGCCCGGGATTCTTTTTCTTCTGTATTGTTTTATTTTCTGATGGCACTCGGGCAGTGGAGTTTTGCATTCCTAATTGAAGGTCACCTTCACTCGAGAATCAGATAGCCAAGACAGGTTTCAGCATCTTCATATTTTTCAAGAAGAACTCTATTTTTCAAGTCACGAGATCGGAATTAGCTTTTGCTCGCTAAGCCGTAGGTCTTCATCCTACATCAGTTATAGCAAGTTGATGACGGAGGATGGAATGACCTTTCCAGGATGGAATCTTTTCCTAAGGCAGAAGCCCATTGTTTTGCTCGTGGAATCAATGCTCCCACTTTCTGTAAGCCTTGTGATTCCCAACAGTTTCCATGTTGGAATTGTTTCCATATATTTAGACTGGAATTTTTCTTCATGTGGGTCTAGCTAAGACTTTTTCATCAAATAGTACAAAACCCCCTCCACTCTCTAAAATACGACTTCTTCTTTTGTAGGTTCTAAAATTTAGCCGTTACAGAATGGATCTTTCTCTGCTAATGCCATCATGAAGGGATAATTTTGCACAAAAGTAAAATTTTCGGTGGGCTGAAATATACTCTGATGAGATCTTAAGGAGACTTTCAAAGATGTGAGTTTGATAATTCCTCCCAATACTATGTTTATCTAAAGCCCAGTGTCCTTTACGCTGAAGATTCAAATCCCTGTCCCCTTGTAGACTCAAACCTCTGTATCTCAAGACAGATCTTGGCTCCAGCCAAACTGATCAGATCAAAGCTTCCATGTTCTTTGAGTTTCCCGGCCCCGTGCGTTAGTGCCATCAAATACTAATATTCCGCTTCTCATAACTTAGGTGACTGGCTTCTGTATTGATTCCTCTCCATCCACTCTGAGAGCCAGCTCAGATAGGAATATTGCCAGAGCCAGTGCAGCTACCCATCTCTTGTGCTTGGTGGTCATGCATTTGTGTGCGTGTGTGTCTGTGTGTGCACTTTCCGCATACATTCCCACGAGCACACACGTGCATTTTCCTCTCCACCACGAAGCCATGTGACATCACGCAGAGCACACAGGTTCTTGAGTCAGGCAAGCCGGATTCTGAATCATAACTCAGCCGTGTGGCGATGCGGCTTCTCCAGTTTCTCACCTGTAAGAAGTGGATCACGACACCAGCCTCCTGAGATTGCTGGGGATGTAAATGAAACAGTACGCATTAAAAAAAACAAAAACTCTGTGTACAAAACATCGTTCCCATTCCTCCTCCTTAGAAGAGTAAGGAGCACCTACCTTTATATTTTGCACAACAGTATGAGGGAAGGAGCTCGATAATTATACTTTCTTGCATGCATTGATTTTTTCAAATTGATTAAACATCAACCCAGTAAATTATACGTCATCAATTTTCAAATTGTGTAAAATGAAATGTCAATCTGTCATCTCCTTTATCAATTCCAAGACCCAGATTCTTAAAGTAGAACACATTAGAGCATTTACAATGTCTTTTTGACAACTTCCTTTAAAAAGTTCTTAAATCATTGAAAGCCAAGAAATGCATCTTTTCTCTTCTTCCACACCCAGATGGCAAATTGTTCAGTAATTCTGACAATATCTGAGACAGTGCTGGTTTTCACCTCTTCCTTGGATAAATCACCCCCCACCCCCCCGCATTTGCCCTCAAGCTACATTGTTTCTTTAAGTTAAAAACTAGTCAAGGGAGGAGAGAGAATCTAGTTGCAGTTTAAGGAAGCCCTGGGTGGGTAGAGAGACAGATTCCTCCGAGTGTGGAAACAAATTAATTCACCTTACTATTGTAGAAATGGTCTGGGAAGCTTGCTTCTTCACCAGCTGGGGAGAGGCAGTTAATTTCAGCTCATTGAACTGAGTGTTGGATCTTGCTAAGTGGTGAAACACAGCTCGTCGTATCAGCTTTCCTGAGCACATAATTCTCCAGCAGAAACGCCAGGTAATTGAGTTGGCGTGGATGGGATGTCATTTCAGTGCTGCTGGAGTTCAGGTATCTACTTCATTTTCCCCAGAGTGGAAACCGAATGAGTGATGGATTTCCTACATATCCGTCCTGGCATTTGGTGTCCCACTGTCCATATTAAGGATACTTGTAAGTGGAATTACATCTGTTTCCGTCTCTTCTTTTATTACTAAATATTATGAAGTAAGGGAACAGATCTTAAATTGTTTTTCTCATGAAATGCTTAACATGCATCACAAAACTAGCCTTATGAGTATTTTTATAGTAGGTACAGAAACTTTTTGTCTGTGGATCTTATTCCAGATTCGAATTTTCACCCTTAATAACAATGGATTTTTAAACTAGTTGCTCTTTTTAAGTCTTAGTTTCCAGTGTGTAAAACGAGCATTGTTATGACTGACTGATACCGTTGTAACATGTATGTGTTTAACATAAAGAATCAACATTATAAAGCAACAAAACCAATTAAAGAATGACCCATTAGACTTTTAATCTTGAAGGGCGGCCTTGGAAGTCCATGGAAAATACCTTCTTTTAACACTAGTGATTTTATTAAAAGTCAACATGGACAACCTTACTTTCCTTTTTATTTTTTATTAGAGTAAGACTAGCTCGTGGATATTTGCACACAGATACACCTGCATATGTATAGGCACTTAATTAATAACATCTAGATGAGTGGTCATCAAACTGTAGCCTACAGCCTGTTTTTGTAAATAAAGTTTTATTGGAACACAGCCATGCTCATTTCTTTATATATCACCTATGGCCGCTTTCACACCATAATGGCCCAGTTGAGTAATTCTAACACAGACTGTATGTTCTGCAAAGCCAAAAATATTTACTATCCAGCCCTTTCCAGAGAAAGTTAGAATACACACAAGTTTTTCTTGTCAAGATGTTTTTCAGCTGATGGAAATAATGTGGAACATGTTGCGTCATTCCGATAAGGAAAACAGCATGAAACCAAGCTAAATTATTATGATTGTTACTTAAAATAGATCTCCTCCAGCTGGAAAAATTATAGAGACCTAAACGCAACAGTCTAGATGCAGCCTAGAACCTAGGTAACTCGACCAGATGGCAGATAAAACCAACCAGGGTACTCTTTGTCCAGTTCAACTTTGTACATCTTTTCCTGTATCAGGATGAATGACATTTGACAGTGACCTGAGGCCAAAGGCAAGAGCAGGGAAAGAAAGTGGTAAATGTTTTAGATGGTAAACTTAACTCCGATTAAAGATGGTCCTTAAGACGTGTGCTGGATGTTTGTTTTCCTAGGTCCTGGATTCAGATAAAATATATTGATAGGTACTTTTTGTTTTCTTGTTTGGTTTTTGTTTGGTTTTTGGGTTTTTTAATTGAAGTATAGTTGATATACAGTATTAATAATATATGTTACAAGTGTACAATATAGTAATTCACAACTTTTAAAGGTTATATTCCGTTTATAGTTATTAGACAATATTGGCTGTATTCCCAGTGTCGGACAGTATATCCTTGTAGCTTATTTTATACCTAACAGTTTGTACCTTTTATCCCCGTTCCCCTATCTCGCCCTCTTCCCTCCCGTCTCCCCACGGGTAACCACTAGTTTGTTCTCTGTATCTGTGAGTCTGCTGCTTTTCGTTGTTGTTGTTTATATTCACTGGTTTGTTGTATTTTTTAGATTCCAAGTATAAGTGATATCGTACACTGTCTCTCTCTGACTTACTTCACTTAGTCTAATACCCTCCAAGTCCATCCATGTTGCTGCAAAAGGCAAAGTTTCATTCTTTTTAATAGCTGAGTAATAATCCATTCTGTATATGTGTGTGTGTGTATATATATATATATATATATATGTACTGTATATATGTATTTATATATAATCACATCTTCTTTATCCATTCATCTGTTGATGGACATTTAGGTTGTTTCCATGTCTTGGCTGTTGTAAATAGTGCTGCAATGAGCACTGGAGTTCATGTATCTTTTCTAACTAGTGTTTTCATTTGTTTCCAGATATATACCCAGGAGAGGAATTGCTGGGCCACATGGCAGCTCTGTTTTTAGTTTTTTTGAGGAACCTCCTTACTGTTTTCCATAGCGGCTCTACCAATTTATACTCCCACCAACAGTGTAGGGGGCTGGGGGGTGGGTCCCTTTTCTCCACACCCTCTCCAGCATTTGTCATTTGTGTTCTTTTTGATGATGGCCATTCTGACAGGTGTGAGGTGATATCTCATTGTGGTTCTGCTTTGCATTTCTCTAATGATGCGTGATGTTGAGCCTCTTTTCATGTGCCTTTTGGCCATCTGTATCTCTTCTTTGCAAAAATGTTATAGGAACTTCTCATTTCCTTACAATATATGAAATATTTCTGCACTGATGTCATAAAGGACACAAAGCTCTCCACAGGCTAGAATCCTGGAAGCCTTTTTCGCATTTCGTGCAGCTCCTCTGACTGGATTTCCACCGTGCTGTATTTGTTTATCACTGTGCATCTTTGTGTGCCTTGGGGTTCTTTGCCCCACCTCCCCTCCTCTGCATTTCCCTGCTCTGTTGCACATCATAGGGAGGTTGAACCCTGCAGGCAGTGTTTCCCAGGATCCATGGCACCGGGCTTCCTCCTACATGACACCAACGGGAGGTTGGCTGATGGGAGCAAGGGGGAATCCAGTGTATTTCTCACCGTTCTCCTGGTGTATCTCCCCCATGACTCAAAATCCTGCCCCTTCCATGGTTGTAGCCTCCACTGGGATCCCCAGTATCGCTCCTCACCTTTGACCCTCCAGCTTCAGGGTGGTGGCAGCTTTCTCTTATTGCTAGTCTCTGAGTTTCCTCACCATCCCTCAAGATCACCTATGTTACAAATCTCCTCTATTCAATTCCCTCTGTGATACACACTCTTCCTGGATGGTTCCTCATTGACTCACCACCATACTTTAAGGGTAGTCATTTGGAAGCTTTTTCTGGGTTTCCTTATAACCCTGGTTCTCTCTGCTCCCCCCGCCCACCAACTTCATAAGCATCTTAAGGACATAGTCAGTGTCTGGCCATCTTCGAATACCCCATAGTGTCTAACTCATAGCTTGGCACGTAATAGATATGCCATAATTATTTGCTGAGTTGAATTCAGTTGAGATGCCTGTGCTGTGGCAGGTCCATACCATCTTTCACCATTAACCTGGCACCGCAGTTCCATCACTCACCCAGTGGATGGCTGAGACATGGAAGAGTCCAAGATATTCTCAGTGTGTGGACAGTAGGCTGCTGTAAACCGTTCACCCAGCTCACTGGTATGGCTTGTGGTCTTAAGTTTTCTCCCCACCTCTAACTTCAGGGGCAGGAGGGTAAAACAATGTCCAATATGGTACTCACATCTGGTTGGCTGATGCAAAGCCCAGCCTCTCCCCCTATACCAAGGAGAGAAGTTCTTCAATTATTTATTGGTTACTTTTCTTTTTTTTTTTTTTAAATTTATTTATTTTGGCTGCATTGGGTCTTCGTTGCTGCGCTTGGACTTTCTCTAGTTGCAGCGAGCGGGGGCTACTCTTCGTTGCAGTGCGCGGGCTTCTCATTGCGGTAGATTCTCTTGTTGCAGAGCACGGGCTCTAGGCACACAGGCTTCAGTAGTTGTGGCGCACAGGTTCAGTAGTTGTGGCGCGCGGGCTTCAGTAGTTGTGGTTCGCAGGCTCTAGAGCACAGGCTCAGTAGTTGTGGCGTACAGGCTTAGTTGCTCCGCGGTATGTGGGATCTTCCCAGACCAGGGCTCGAACCCGTGTCCCCTGCATTGGCAGGCGGATTCTTAACCACTGTGCCACCAGGGAAGTCCCTATTGGTTACTTTTCTAATTTTGAAGTCTTTTAATGTAGACAGTTTGTAATGTCAAGCAGAAGAGAGTGAATGGGGTTTTCTGCTTCTCTTTCTAGTAAAGAACCTGGGAAAATAAGAAATACCCAGTCATGGTCATAGAACTCATTGAAGGTATCACCTATTCCCAGTACTGTAGGTATTTGCTGAAACCGTTTATATCTTCTAGAAAAATATTGTGCTCATTTAATACAGGGACTGTCTCACTGACAGATTTCTTAGGGGGTGCCTTGCATCTAGGAGTCATGGTTTACAGATGGGCACCCTGTTTCCAAATGTGACCTGCCGTCCATGTCCGAATGCATCATAACTCTGGTCTGCCCTTCTTCTGGTACATCCTAAGCCATTATAACTTACCATTCCTGAGATGCTCAGTTATTTGAGAAGATAACAGCTTGTTGGAGGAACAGAAATGGGAACAACATTGAGAGGCACCTTTTCATATAGTTTTAGAACCACCTGCATTTCATACTTAAGATTCCCCAGATGAAATTTTTATGTGAAAAGTAAAGACATAGGAAATATACTTCATTCAGCCACATTGATTTTTTTTTTTATTTTCATGCCTACATGTATGGGACCAGTGATTATAGTAGGAACAGCTGAATAAAATGTCTGTTACAGATGGCCTTTGCTCTCCAGGACAGCATTATGTGATAGAATCCCCAAGCATGATACTGTACCTTCTTTTTTTTTTTTTCTTTTAACATCTTTATTGGGGTATGATTGCTTTACAATGGTGTGTTAGTTTCTGCTGTATAACAAAGTGAATCAGTTATACATATACATATGTTCCCATATCTCTTCCCTCTTGCATCTTCCTCCCTCCCACCCTCCCTATCCCACCCCTCTAGGTGGTCATAAAGCACCGAGCTGATTTCCCTGTGCTATGCGGCTACTTCTCACTAGCTACCTACCTTACGTTTGGTAGTGTATATATGTCCATGCCTCTCTCTCGCTTTGTCACAGCTCACCCTTCCCCCCTCCCCTTTAGGAACGCAAGTAGTGAATTCTGGTGTGCTTTACATTCTTTCTTCTAGCAAAAGATTCCTACATAAATATGCTCACAGAAAGTTATATCTTTTTACAATATAGAGAAGAAACACATTCATACATCGTTAGCACAAATCACTTGGTAGGATTTACCTTAAAAACCACATTGTCCACAAATGATGAAAAAATCCTTGAGCAGATCAGTCCTATATGAAAGATAAAATGATATCAAGATTTAATGAACCTATATAAGCAACTTTGTATGTTTCCAGAGGGAGCCTTGGGTACACATGCAAATAAATAATCCACTTAGTACATGAGGGTCATGAATCGATTGAAAAGGTGCTGTATGAGAGTCAGATGTGTGTCTGGTTCCACAAGCCTCTGGAGATGAACGGGGATGTAAGTGATTCACTGTTCTTCTCTGGGTGTCATTTTATTCTTTGTAATAAGAGGGCACTAGGACTAGCTGTGCTTCTGTTAGAAAATAGTGGCAGAGATAGATGTGACCACCACGCAGGGAAAGTAGAGTTAGCTCTTTTTTTTTTATTAATTAATTTATTTATTTTTGCTGTGTTGGGTCTTCGTTTCTGTGTGAGGGCTTTCTCCAGTTGCGGCAAGCGGGGGCCACTCTTCATCGCAGTGCGCGGGCCTCTCACTATCGCGGCCTCTCTTGTTGCGGAGCACAGGCTCCAGACGCGCAGGCTCAGTACTTGTGGCTCACGGGCCTAGTTGCTCCGCGGCATGTGGGATCCTCCCAGACCAGGGCTCGAACCTGTGTCCCCTGCATTAGCAGGCAGATTCTCAACCACTGCGCCACCAGGGAAGCCCTAGTTAGCTCTTTTTTTAAATTGAAGTGTAGTTTGGGTTTTTTTTTTTGAATTTTATTTATTTATTTTAAAAATTTTTTATGCAGCAGGTTTAAATTGAAGTATAGTTGATTTATAGTGTCTCAGATATCCAGCAAAGTGATTCAGTTACACACACATATATATAAATATATGTGTGTGTCTATATTTATTTGTGTATATATATATATGTGTGTGTATATATATATATACACACACACACACACACACACGTTTTTCCGATTCTCTTCCACTATAGGATATTACAAGATGTTGAATATAGTTCCCTGTGCTATACTATAAGATCTTGTTGTTTATCTGATATATGGTGGTGTGTATATGTTAAACCCAAACTCCTAATTTATCCCCCCCACCCCATTTCCCCTTTGGTAGCCATAAGGTTGTTTCTGTGTCATTGAATTTATTTCTGTCTTGTAAATAAGTTCATTTGTGTCATATTTTAGATTCCACGTATAATTGATATCATATGATATTTGTCTTTGTCTGGCTTGCTTCACTTAGTGTAATCATCTCTAGGTCCTTCCATGTTGCTGCAGATGGCAATATTTCATTCTTTTTTATGGCTGAGTAATCCATTGTGTGTGTGTGTGTGTGCTAACGTGTGTGTATAAATAAATATATATTATGTTTATTATAATATATATATATATATGTACCACATCTTCTGTATCCATTCATCTGTTGATATGGATATTTATGTTGTTTCCATGTCTTGGCTATTGTAAATACTGCTGCTATGAACATTGGGGTGCGTGTATCTTTTCAAATTAGAGTTTTCATCTTTTCTGGGTATATGCCCAGGAGTGGGATTGCAAGATCATATAGTAGCTCTGTTTTTAGTTTTTTGAGGAACCTCCATATTGTTCTCCACAGTGGCTGCACCAATTTACATTCCCACTCACAGTGCAGGAGGGTTCCCTTTTCTCCACACCCTCTGCAGCATTTGTTATCTGTAGACTTTTTGATGATGGCCATTGTGACCGGTGTGAGGTGGTACCTTATTGTAGCTTTGATTTGAATTTCTCTAATATTAGTGATGTTGAGCATCTCTTCACGTGCCTATTGGCCATCTGTAGAGTTAGCTCTTGACTTACGTTTTCTCTTTGAAACCATTCAGGAATTCTGTGAGATAAGGACTGTTACCCCATTTTACAGATGAGGAACAGTGCTGTAAAGCAGGAGTTGGCGAGGCCTCATGGCCTTCATTTGTGACCGCTCAACTCTGCAGCCACATGAAAGCAGCCATGGATGGTACCAACGCAGGGGCATGTCTGTGTCCCAGTAAAGCTTTGTTTATAACAGCAGGCAGTGGGCAGGATTTGGTCCATGGGTCATGGTTTGCCAACCCCTTTTCTAAAGGTTGGTAAGTCAGACCTTAGTTGTGTTGTTGTGCAAGGTTTTGAACACGTCTTGAGTGTGTGTTCTTATTCACTATACAAGATCCACTGTGAAAACATTGGAAACACAGAAAATTACAGACAATGACAGTCATGTGCCTTCCAGAGACAGTCACTAATAACACTTTGGTGTATTTCTGTCTCCTCTGGGTTCACCGTATTTTTGTGCCTGGGTAAGATTGTATACTATTGTATACTCTTCCTTCATATACATCATAACCAGTTTTCTTCGCTACTAAAATCCTTCGCGAACATCATTCTCATTGTGGAGGTTTTGCTCAGCCCACCGACACCTGCAGCCTGCAGCCAATGACAGGCTGAACCTGGGGAACAGAAGGTTGCACTTTTGCCTCAAGGTGGATGCTATAGACGGAATGCTAGTGTCCCCCCATATTCATATGCTAAAACTTAATTGACAGTGGGATGGTATTAGGAGGTGGAGTCTTTGGGAGGTGATTTGGTCATGATGGTGGGTCCTTCATGAATGTCATTAGTGTCTTTATAAGTGAGACCCCAGAGAGCTCCCTCACCCCTCCCACCATGCGAGGACACAGGGAGAAGATGCTGTCTATGAACCAGGAAGCAAACTCTCACCAGACACTGAATCTACCAATGACTTGATCTTGGACTTTCAGCCTCCAGAACTATGAGAAATAAACATCTTGGTTTATAAGCCCCCCAGGCTATGGCTATGGTATTCTGTGATAGCAGCACAACAGACTAAGCTCATGGTCCTAACTGTGAGATGCAGGTCATGCCCCAGACCTCCCTGTGGGATCCGGTTGAAGTACATGTCCACCTGGGACCGTCACTTCCACATTGGACCATGTCTACCTTGGCTTCCCTCACCCCCTGCCTCTTCTGCTGTCCTGCCCTCGTCCTGAGAGTTCTCCCTCAAAAATTCACATGCACCAGAATCCTTCTTCCAGAAAACCTGACTTAAGACACTGGTTATATACCCTTCATAACACCTATTTGTATCTTGGTCTTAAAAACCTCATTTCGGGGCTTCCCTGGTGGCACAGTGGTAGAGAGTCCGCCTGCCGATGCAGGAGACACGGGTTCGTGCCCCGGTCCGGGAAGATCCCACATGCCGCGGAGCGGCTGGGCCCGTGAGCCATGGCCGCTGAGCCTGCGTGTCCGGAGCCTGTGCTCCGCAACGGGAGAGGCCACAGCAGTGAGAGGCCCGCGTACCGCAAAAAAAAAAAAACAAAAAAAACAAACCCTAATTTCAAGGCATCCTAGGTCTAAAATTCTACTTTTTAATTCCCATCATTTCATATTATTTGAAAATGACCAAGAAAAAGAAATTCACCGTGATTTCCTAAGAAAAGTCTAACAAGTTGCTATAAAAGCTTACAGACCTAATCACTTATCTTAGGCAGGAGAAGATCCACATGCCGAGTAAGTTAATGGCTCTGGCTTCCAAGCATTCGGCAGCATCTGACAGTATGTTGGTAAGCTGTAGGCTTTATGGTTGGGAAAACTAAACTCAGATGATTACGATATGTAGAATAGCCAGAGACCAACTTAATTTAAAAGTACGCCGTGGGAGGGACATAAAAGCAAAGTGTTTAGTTCTTGATCTTCAGTACAGAGTACAAAGAATGGTGTGTGCTTGGGAGGGAAAGAAAACATTTCTAAAGTTGCAAAGAAACAAGTGTATGTCTAGGTACTGCATTGAAGTGCCGGGGCACTCAACCGTCAGAATCCACCGTCTCCACTGCACGTGGTAACTTCGTAGAACCCACCATTTTCCCTGCCCTTAACTCAGCCAGGCTGCTCTTTGTCATTGATGTGTGTTTGGTGTAATGTCCCCACATAGAAATATATTTAGCCAAATAACCACTATCTCTAAAACCAACAAAATGAAGGAATAATCCAACTCCTTGACATCTTTCTTGAGGTTTTTTAAAGTCACCTGAAAATACCTTTGAAGTAATAGAAGCATGACTTTCTGCCTTTTCAAAACACATATAAATGCTTATCTGGAAGCCAGATTTTCCTGTAAAGGATAAAAGGTCTAAGTGTTTCAAGCCTGTTTGTTGTTCGTGGATGCCCTAATGTGTTGAGTGAGACCTGAGTCGGATTTACTCTGATGCGTGAATTATCTGTCTTTTGCCTGGAGCGTGGCTCTAATTTTAGTAGACTGCTATAAGGCTGTCAGTATTTCCACATTCCTCTCCTCTTCACGTGTCTGATGACAAGCGCCAGCTACTTCTTGGCATGAGAAAAGCTGTAAATCTCATGCACATCGGTGCTGGTGGGTGTATACTACCAGATTTGAAACCCATCAGCACGATTCTGTGCTGTGTGCATTGCATTTTTTGTGAGTGTCCAAGCTATATACTGAGATAGCCAGTGTAGAACCTCACAGTTACAAGTTTATTGCCATTATACTATAGGTGATGGAGTCTCCTCAGATTTCCATGTGTTTAGAGGTAGCCTTCCTAAGAGGTCCTATGCGATTTGATTTCAGTCAGTGATATCTGGCATTGCTTTACTTTGGGTGGTCCCCACGAAACAACTGGGTCCCTCTCTTCCCATCTCCCCACTCAGCCAATTCGCACTAGTAGCTTGAAATCAGCCACAGTGGGAGTAGTGATGCCACAGAAACTGGCAAACACTGCAAATCAGTGTTGTCCCCTGCCCCCTTTGAAGAGTCCTTATTAAACAACTGCTAGCCTTCTACTGTTTAAATCTCTGTATGATTAACATATACACACTACTATATATAAAACAGATAACTAACAAGGACCTACTGTATAGCACAGGGAACTCTAATCAATATTCTGTAATAACCTATAGGGGAAAAGAATCTACAAAAATATATATATATATATATATATATATATATATATATCTGATTCACTTTGCTGTACACCTGAAACAAACACAACATTGTAAAGCAACTATACTCCAATTAAAAAAAAAAGATATTTAATACCGCAGAGATCAACTTCCCAATAAATAATGGTCATTAACATTAAAAAAATAATAAAGAAATAAATCTCTGACACAGCAAGAATGATTAAGAATAAGGCCGGAAGCAAAAATAGCCTTGCTTGCATGGGAGTACAGAAGGTCGGGGATTCTGACCAAGACACAAACAGCTGAAGACCTCACTGCTGATGAATGAAATGCCAAGATGTAAAAGGATCAGATCCCCCCGAGTTACCCCAGAGGGCACATCACTCCAGAGGAGAGAAACAGATATTCAGGAGGTGCAGCCTAAGGAAGCCCTCGTGGTAAAAAGGTGCCTCTCAGCAGATCTGGTGCTAAGGTCTTTTCCAATACTCCTGCTTTTCCTGGAGGTTCACATCGTAACTTCACAGCATGCACTCACGCAAGCAGTGCTGTCTCTCTGTGCATGGACAGTCAGTTATTTTGAATTACACTGATACTGCACTATGGTTTCTGTGTGTTATGCTTATATTTAGTGGATATAGAACTGATTATCATTGGCACTTAAAGACCTGCCAGCATCAAGTACTAATTCCTCTGTCTGAATTTCTTTAAACACTACCTTCCTTCTATTTGCTTTTTCCATTCTGTCCATCTAGACTGTCAGTCTTCCTAAAACCAGTTTCTCCTTTATTGCTTAATTCTACTTTATATTCCGTCCTTCCCACATCTATCCATAACGAGCACTCCATTCCTAGTTGATGCCTTTGCTTTAGAAGATTTTGCATACACCTGTTACTATTGGTGTATTTCATGTGCTGGCATTCCTGCGCTCATGGACCTGAATCATTCCAACCATGACATCTTCTCCGACCCCTGTGCATCCCTTTTATAAAGATCCACATGCATATTCCAGGAAAATCTCCCTATCCTGAGATTTTTAACTTAATCCCATCTCCAAAGTCCCGTTTGCTATGTAAGGTGACATATTTTCAGACTCTGGGGAAAAGGACATGGACATATTTGTCGCGGGGGTGGGGAGCATTATTCAGACTTCCAAAGAGTGAATTAAAAAAAAACTAAGACATGCTCTGTCTTCACCCACTTTTCCTGGTTTTATGGACTGAATGTTTGTGTCTCCCTCCCCAAGATTCATACATTGAAGTCCTAATCCCCAGTAAACGGTATTTGGAGGTGCGACCTTTGGGATTTAATTAGCTTTAAGTCATGAGGGTGGGGTCTCCGTGATGGGATTAGTGTCCTTATAAGAAGAGGAAGAGACCAGAGTGCTTTCTCTCCCTACTACGTGAGGACACAGCAAGAATGCAGCTGTACAAACCAGGAAGAGTGCCTCACTGGGAACTAAACCTGCCCACACGAAGATCTTTGACTTCCAGTCTCCAGAACTGTGAAAAACAAATATCTGTTGTTTAAGCCTGCAGTCTGTGGTACTTTGTTAGGACAGCCTGAGCTGATGAAGACATCTGACAAGGAGGAGATGTGTTGTGATTGATGATATTAACTGTGATTTACAAAGTTTTAGAATGTCTGCTCTGATACCCTTGGCAGGTAACTGCTTTCTCAGAGCTCTGCCATGTGTGCCCCCTAATTATGTTTTAAAGATGGGTGTTTAGAAACCAAAGTCTCACAATAATTTTCTACTTCAGACAGGTCCCTTCTGGATGGAACATTTAAATTAAGATCTACATTTCAACAGGAGATTAAAACACTCCCGTTGGTCGTGTCTGGCTGGCCAAGCAGAGGTTCAAATGGGTGGATAGAGACGTTGAGATGTCAAAAACTGTCATTTCCCACCATTTGTAGGTTTACCAGATGTAAAAAATTGTATTCTAAAGTCTCCTTAAAATAAAATAGTCCATGACAATTCTGCCAACATGTTACAATAACTGCTGTGTTTCAGATAGAATTTTATTTATGGAAAGAAGATCTGGTTGGAGTGAGGCCAACATTGATAAAAGTATAAAGCTGGCAACATGCCACAGGGTAGTGACCAGATCTCTCTCTCCCAGGAAAAAACGGTGTGTTTTTTTTTTTTTGAGAAATGCTTAAAATATATTCTGGGAATTTTACGAATTCTGATGTCTTATCAACATTCAATTTACTTACAAAGTTGTGCCCCCGACTCATTTGGAAAGGCCTTGTAGCTGTTTGAAGAGTTGGCCAGTGTCAGGAAGACTGCCAGAGCTTGGCCCTGGATATCCCAGCAGGGGTCACGGCTCTGTCCTCACCACTCTTATAAAGTAGACGCACACCTGGGGTAGATTAGGAGTAGAATGGACTTGAGAAGAAGGTTCTAGAAACCCAGGTTTTAATCCCAGTCCTGCACCCAACATCTTTCAGGTGTTCCATCCACTCCCACGAAAAAGGTTTTAGAAGGAAGTTTTTCTGGGGGGATCAGTTTGTCTTGAGAGAGATCAAGTCTTCTGCACTGAGAAAAGGGAGGAGGGATGTTAGAACACCTCCTTTCTCACTCCAAGATGGGACAGTTCTGTAATGGGTGAAAGCATGTTGGAGACAGAGTATGGAGCAGAAGGGAGATATATGGAAAGGGGTAAAGCACATGATTCAGGAAAGGTATAAATCTGATGACTTCAGGAGAACACTTCTGATATGAAGGGAACAAAGTCAGGGCTTTAAAGAGACACGGGGTGCACAGGAAGTGCACTGGAGAGGGAGTACTCAGGGGATACAGTTAGGGATGCATCCATGAACACCCAAGGGGACCTACACCATCTTCCTGCCCCAAATGAGACACAGAGTTGCCTGCTGGGGCAAAGCCAGGAGTAACTGAGCTGAAGAGAGAAGTGAATTAATCAGTGTGGGTCACGTTGAATGGTGCTGTCCAATGGAAATGTAATGCAGGTCATATGTGTAATCTTAAATTTTCTAGTAGCCATACTAAAAAAAAAATGTAAATAAAATGGCACTGATTTTATTTTTTTTAACTTTTTATTTTATATTGGACTACAGGTGATTAACAATGTTGTGTTAGTTTCAGGTGTACAGCAAAGTGACTCACTTTTATGTATACACGCATATATTCTTTTTTTTTGCGGTACGCGGGCCTCTCACTGCTGTGGCCTCTCCCGCTGCGGAGCACAGGCTCCGGAAGCACAGGCTCAGCGGCCATGGCTCACGGGCCCAGCCGCTCCGCAGCATGTGGGATCCTCCCGGACCGGGGCACGAACCCGTGTGCCCTGCATCGGCAGGCGGACCCCCAACCACTGCACCACCAGGGAAGCCCGCATCTATTCTTTTCCACATTCTTTTCCCATTTAGATTGTTACATAATATGGAACAGAGTTCCCTGTGCTGTATAGTAGGTCCTTGTTGGTTATCCTTTTTAAATATAGCAGTGTGGACATGTCAATCCCAAACTCCCAGTCTATCCCTCCCCCCCCCACCCTTCCCTCCTGCTAACTGTAAGTTCATTCTCTACGTCTGTGAGTCTGTTTCTGTTTTGTAAATAAGTTCAGTTGTATCCTTTTTTTTTTTTGATTCTGCATATAAGCAATATCATACGATATCTGTCCAGTGGAAATGTAATACAAGTCACATGTGTCATTTTAAATTTTCTAGTAGCCATACTAAAAAAATGTAGGTAAGATAGGTGACATTGATTTTAACAGCATGCTTTACTTAACCCAGTGTATCCAAAGTATTATCATCTCCCCACAGGTAATCAATCTTAAAAGTGTATTGAGCAGATATTTCACAGACTTTGAAATCAGTACACATTTGGTCCTTCCAACCCACCTCAGTTCAGACTCGCCGCCTTTCACGTGCTTCATTGCCTCTTGGGATGACTAGCCGCCATATTGGAGAGTGCAGTTCTGGTGCACTTGTTACTCTGGCTTGGGTCTCTGCATTTTAAATGTGGCTTCTCTATCAAATCAAAGCCACAGTCCACGTCCATGAGATCTTGGGGGTATCGTGATCATGCTCCCCCACCAGTTTATCTTACCTGTTTATTATTACTGCTGTTGTTGTTATGACTATTTCTTTACACTCTGGATGGGCAAAAGCAGGGTCCTCTTTTGCCAATCATCCCACCCCTCTCTCCCAAGTACTCAGCTTCTCTGCCTGATGGCGACACAGTTTCAAATGGTCTCCTTTCTTCCAGCCTGGTCTCTCCTCTTTATTGCCACACTTAGCCGCTCCTCTGAGCTCCATGCACTGGCAGAAATGAGACAAGAAAACATTTGCTGTTGCTTTGAAGGTGATAAATGGCTAAGAGACATCCAGATTTTCCACATACAGCAGGCTTGGTTCTCTTTTCTCCGTCAAAGAGAGAGAAACGGCATCAAGGGATAGGATTATGGGCTGTGTCCCAGCAAAAGTGGTCTCAAGGTGGTGTTCCTTCCCCAGAAACTGCCTTCTAAAGGCGCTGAGGTGTCCACAGCTGAGAAGCCAGCCTCCAAGCACTTGTAATTGCACACAGAATGTTCTTCTTGAGATGTATGTGTAGCTGTTTATCACATATGTTGCACTGGGAAGTTGGGTGCAGGTAAAATAAGAAAGACAGCCATCCCGCTGGAGGAACTGATGGACCCTTGATGTACTCTTGTTTCCTTCACCACCTCTGACAGATTGAAAACAGTATCTTACCGTACTTACACTTGCTTATTTAATAATTGTATTATTTTAACAAGCATCCCTTCTCTTCTTCAAAATCCATCTTATTCCCGTATTTCTTCTGTGAACTGTCAGTTCATGTCCTTTGCCATCTACTGGTTGCCAGTCTTGTAATTATCACTTCCTAGGTTGGAGACTAAGTTCAGCCCTTTGCTTGTGATATGAATGGCAGTGTTGTCTTCCTAGCCTGCCGTTTGGCAATTCAGTGTGGGATACAAAATAATGTATAAAAATAAATGACTTTCACGCAGAGAAACAAGAACCAATTAGGAGAACCTATGGAAAAACGAACAAAGAAGAATAACTAGAAAACTTTTGAAAAACAGGAACAGTGAGGATGATGAAAAGCCTTTAAAGTAGTATTGTAGTATATTATAAAGTCTCAGTGATAAAACATGATGTTGTCAAAAAGACACAGAGGCAGACCAGGGGAACAGATTTGACAGTTCAGATATAGGCCAAAATGCATTTAGGAATTTTGGACGCCAATAGCTAGCACAATCAACGGAAACAATCAACGGAAACAGATAAATTTGAATAATGTATTGGGATGTTTGGCTAGCCACATGGGAAAATTAAAAATGATCTTATGTCCCAGAGCATACACAAGGATAAATTCCAAATAGATCAATGATTTAAATATAAACAATTAAACCATAAAGTGTACTAGAAGGAAGGATGGGAGAATTTATAATCTTGGAGTGAGATGGTCTTTCTAACTATGGCAATATAAATATGTCACCAAAGAAACATGGATTCATCAAAATTTCTGTGTGGTAACAAACACCATTAATGAATCGTATTAAAGTAAGATTTGGTTTTTCCTTTACTAGCGTTTTCTGGTAAGTGTTCCTATGAGATAATTAAATGCACATAGACTAGTCACTGGAAGAGAAAATAAACATTTCATTCCTGTATTAAAAATACCAAGTGTAAACACCTAGCCATGTCCTGGCCATTATGGTAACCACTAGCTGCATGTGGCCATTTAAATTTTCTTTGATTAAAAAACTGTTCCTCGCTTACATCTGCTGCATTTAAAGGGCTCAATAGCCACATATGACTAGTGGCTACCATATTGGGGTTTTCTTGTTTGTTTGTTTGTTTTTGCGGTACGCGGGCCTCTCACCGTTGTGGCCTCTCGCGTTGCAGAGCACAGGCTCCGGACGCGCAGGCCCAGCGGCCATGGCTCACGGGCCCAGCCGCTCCGCGGCATGTGGGATCTTCCCAGACCGGGGCACGAACCCGTGTCCCCTGCATCAGCAGGCGGACTCTCTACCAGTGCGCCACCTGGGAAGCCCCATATTGGCTTTTTTATGATTAGAATTTATTGTTTTTATTTTTTATTGAAGTATAGTTGCTTATGTAAGTTACAGTTGTACAGTTACAGTTGTACAATATAGTGATTAACAATTTTTAAAGGTTATACTCCATTTATAGTTATTGTAGAATATTGGCTCTATTCCCTGCAGTGTACAGTACATCCTTATAGCTTGTTTTATACCTAATAGTTTGTACCTCTTAATTCCTTATCCCTTTATTACCCCTCCCCATTCCCTCTCTCCACTGGTAACCACTATTTTGTTCTGTGAGTCTGCTTCTTTTTTGTTATATTCTCTGGTTGGTTTTATTTTTTAGATTCCACATATAAGTGGTATCATACAGTATTTGTCTTTCTCTGTCTGACTTATTTCACTTAGCATAATGCTCTCCAAGTCCATCTGTATTGCTGCAAATGGCAATATTTCATTCTTTTTTATGGTTGAGTAGTATTCCACTGTGTGTGTGTGTATGTGCAGGCATGTATACATTCGTTTGTTGGTGGACACTTAAGTTGCTTCCGTATCTTGTCTATTGTGAATAATGCTGCTAAGAATGTTGGGGTGCATGTATCTTTTCAAATTAGTGTTTTTGGGGCTTCCCTGGTGGCACAGTGGTTGAGAGTCCGCCTGCCGATGCAGGGGACACGGGTTCGTGCCCCGGCCCGGGAGGATCCCACATGCCGCGGAGCGGCTGGGCCCGTGAGCCATGGCCGCTGAGCCTGCGCGTCCGGAGCCTGTGCTCTGCAACGGGAGAGGCCACAACAGTGAGAGGCCCGCGTACTGCAAAAAAAAAAAAAAAATGTTTTTGTTTCTTTCAGATTTATATCCAGGAGTGAAATTGCTGGGTCATATGCTATGTCTGTTTTTAGATTTTTGAGAAACTGCCATACTGTTTTCCATAGTGGCTGCACCATTTTACATGCCCGCTTACAGTGTACGAGGGTTCCCTTTTCTCCACACCTTCGCCAACATTTGTTATTTTGTGTTCCTTTTGATCATAGCCATTTTGACAGGTATAAGGTGGTATCTCATTGTAATTTTGATTTGTACTTCCCTGATGATTAGCACCTTTTCATGTGCCTGTTGGCCATCTGCAGTTCGTCTTTGGAAAAATGTCTATTCGGTTTTTCTGCCCATTTTAAAATCTGGTTATTTATTTATTTATGTTTTTGATGATGAGTTGTATGAGGTGTTTATATATGTTGGATATTAACCCCTTATCAGTCATCTCATTTGCAAATCTTTTCTCCCATTCAGTAGGTTATCTTTTCATTTTGTCAGTGGTTTCCTTTGCTGTGCAAAAACTGTTAAGTTTAATTAGGTCCCATTTGTTTATTTTTGCTTTTATTTCCATTATTGTAGGAGACGGATCCAAAAAAATATTGCTGTGACTTATTTCAAAGTGTGTTCTGCCTATGTTTTCCTCCAGGAGCTTTATAGTATCTGGTCGACATTTAAGTTAAATCTATTTTGAGTTTATTTTTGTATATAGTGTTCTAGAGTATGTTCTAATTTCATTCTTTACATGTAGCTGTCCAGTTTTCCCAGCACCACTTATTGAAGAGACTGTCTTTACTCCATTGTGTAGTCTTACCTCCTTTGTCATATATTAATTGGCCATAAGTGTGTGGATTTATTCTGGGCCTTCTATGCTGTTCATTGATCTGTTTCTGTTTTTGTGCCAGTACCATACTGTTTTGATGACTGTAGCTTTGCAGTATAGTCTGAGGTCAGAGAGCTTGATTCCTCCAGCTCTGTTTTTCTTTCTCAAGATTGCTTTGCTGGCTATTTGGGGTCTTTTGTGTTTCCATGTAAATTTTAAAATTATTTGTTCTAGTTCTGTGAAAATTGTAGTGGCTACCATTTTGGGTAGCACTGATGTGGAACATTTCCCTAACTGCAGAAAGTATTATTGGATAGCTCCAGTTATTTGTCCATTCAGTACGTTTTTCTTGAACTATATTCCAAGCTCTGCTCTAGTTGCTGTGGATACAGCAGAAAATAAACCAGAGAGGTGCTTGCCCTGGAGAAGCTTAAATATCACACAGTAAGTGCAGGAGCCATATTTAGCATCTGTTTTCTCCATTTTACATCATCTCTGGAGAATCTTGGAATTATCAGTGATGGCTTTCAGAGCAAGCCATGCCATAGAGAAACAACGTATCTGGATGGTAAATATTTGAAAAAAGATAATTATCATTAGAAAAATTGCTCAATCCATTTATCTGATAAAACTTTCCAAGAGAACATGTGGTAGGTGAAAACTCTTGCTTCCTTTTACATTAGTTCCTGTGGTGTGTGTGTGAGATGTACACTCACGCATGTAAGATTCCTCAGCTCATCGCCAGTGTTTTCACTGAGAAAGAAGGAAGGAGCTGAGAAGACACTTGGAGATGGTGAATTGTTACAGTGTTATAATGCTTCTTGGTATTCACATTGAATTTGACCTTTTGTTTGAATTTGACCTTCCTTTAACCCAAATAAGTACCTAATGATTTAAATACATACAATTATATGCTTTTAGTCAAACTGCTCATTTTCTTTTCAAGTTGAATTCAGTTAATCCACGTGCTTACAAAGTGTTTGTTTTCAATATGTGTGATTATCTGAATTTCACTTTTTCTCTTACGGCCAGTTTTTGTGAACATAAATTAAGTCCTATACAAGTTTCCAGAAAACCAAATTAGTTACTAGGGGGTTAAATTATAAGCCTTAGATATTTGGAAGGAAAAGTGTATCTGTCACATTAAATATGGATATTTGGGTCAATATCAAAGTTTTTTATGTGTCCTGGAAAGTTTTGGAATATTTGTTAAAGCTGAGCAAATAACATTGTTGAACTAGTCCTTCATATAGTGACATGGATTATTTAAATTGCATACTCAAAATTTTAAAGTACATTTTGTAAATTTTTAAAATTATTACTTTCTTTTGACAAACAGTACCCGTTACTTTAGAAGGGTGCTGAAAAGAAAAAAAAGGCAGAAAACACAATCACTCATGACTCCTGAAGTTCTTAAAATAAGTGCCAAATATTTTTTGGCATATTTCCTTTCAAGTTTCTTTTTTCAATGTTCATTTTCACATAATTAAATACACCACATCTAAAAGTCTCATTAAATAGAATATAACCTAATGATTGTGATTTCAACTCTTTACCTTAAAAATCTTCATTGCTTATTTGTTCTCAGAATCAAAGCCATGACTTTTGAACACAGGCAGGCCTCATTTTATCGCACTTTGCAGATACTGTGCTTTTTACAAATTGAAGGTTTGTGCTAAGTCAGTCTGTTGGTGCCGTTTGCTCACTTCACGTCTCTGTGCCACATTTTGATAATTCTTGCCATATTTCAAATTTTTTCATCACGTGTATTTGTTATGGTGATACGTGATCAGTGATCTTCGCCCTTACGATTGTAATTGTTCTGGCATTTTTTCAAGCAGCAAAGTATTTTTAAATTTAAGGTACGTGCATTGGTTTTGTTTTAGACATAATACTATTACACATTTAATAGACTACAGTCTAGTTTAAACATAACTTTTATATGCCCTGGGAGACCAAAACATTTGTGTGAGTTGCTATATTGAAATATTCCTTTATTGCCTGTGGTCTGGAATCGAACCTGCAATATCTCCGAGGTCTGCCTTTGTATGAAAATTAAGTTAGTAATTTTAGCTACCCTAATCTAGATGAGGACCTAACATTGCATATGAATGAGATTTGGAGGCAGCAGGATTCTTCACCTGAGCACTGAGGATACCAGGGCTTCTTTCCTAAGTCTTCCCATTGGACAAACACATCTCAATGACACCTTTGTCATCACACTGAATGGAATCAAATTAGGTGTAGAATACATCTTTATTATTCATTCCTAGCCTTTAGCATATATCCCCAATGTCCCCTCTCTGCCTCTGCCCCCTCCCATCAGAAGGTACCTGCCTACATTATTTTTTATTTGTTTCCTCATCCTATTTCTACTCAGAAAGGAGCACATGTGCTTTTAATTCCATTTAAATATTTGCATGGCTAGCCAAGACACTGGGTAGGCATTTTGAAAGACACCAAGGCAAGCAAAAGATAGCCCCCGCAGTCACGGAGTTTAAATCTAGAAGGTGGTAAAAGAGAAGATTGCTTTGAAAATAAAGGACGGGATTGCCTACCCCCTTCATCTCAGTGTTGCATATCCCAATTAGTATGCATGTCGTCACTAGTTATCATTCAATGAAGATGAGGACTTGATTCCCAGTGATGAGTAGAATGTTCATGTGAGTTCTATTATGTGTATAATTGACCTCAGGCTGATTAGTATTGTAGCCAATTAGTGACAATATGATATTAATGACTTGGGGCTAAGTGATGGAGAAGCTCAGTCCAAATTAGTGAAAACTGTCGATTTCCAGAATGCTCATTTACGAATTAAGTGTTTGCGAAATATGTCCGCAGTGCTGACGGTAGTGAATAGAACATGTTCCTTTGTATTAAATTAATTATGGTGAAACCCATAGCCTTTCTTTTTTTTTTTTCTCACCTGACCTAGGCTAACTTAGCTTGGCGACTCTCAGGTAAGTGCAGGAGCCATATTTAGCATCTATTTTCTCCATTTTACATCATCTCTGGAGAATCTTGGACCTAATATCAGCCCAGTACCTTGGCTGTCAGGTGGTTGAGTCACCACGAAGATCAGCCCTGCCAACAGTACACACGTTCATAGCCCAACAGGCACATTTTCAGGAGCTCAAGAAAGTCTCCAGTCTCTGTCTTCAGACACAAGCCCTTTCCACAAAAGATACGCATCAAGAAAGAATGATACGTATTTTTAAATTTTATTGGAGTCTAGTTGATTTACAGTGTTGCATTCATTTCAGATGTACAGCAAAGTGAATCACTTATACATATACATGTATCCATTCTTTTTCAGGTTCTTTTCCCTGGAGGTTATTATAGAGTACTGAGTCGAGTTCCCTGTGCTTATTCTGGTGAAGGCAGGATTAGGCACAATTTAGGTTGGTGCAGGCAAAAGTCTCCCTTTGAAGTTGTGTGTGTGTGTGTGTGTGTGTGCGCGCGCGCGCGCGCGCATGTGTGTGCGTGTGTGTGTGTCTCTCTGTCTGTTGGGGGGAGGGACGTGGCATGAGACTAACAGGATTGTAGACCAAGAACATTGTCCTGAGGAATTGGGTTCGGAGCTGGCCAGTCTGTCAGAAGCATGCACATTTGCTTGGTGTATTAGTTCTTTATGGCTGCTCAGATACCTTGACACTCGCATAATGGCTTAAAATAGCCACAAATTCATTATCTCACTGTTCCGTTGGTTAGAGGTCCAGCATGGTCTCAGTAGGCTCGTAGCAAGGTGTGGGCAAGACTTCCTTCTTTCCGGAGGCTGTAGGGGAGAATGTGTGTTTTGCCCTTTCCAGTACCTAGAGGCTGCCTGCCTTCCTTGACTTGTGGTCCCGTCCTTCATCTTCCAAGCCAGCAACCACAGTTGGAGTCCTCACACCACACCACTCTCACCTCTTCTGCTTCCCTCTTCCACTCCCCGCCCCACCTGCTACCCCGGGCCACCACACAGCCTGTGGGACCTTAGCTACCTGACCAGGGATTGAAGCCATGCCCTGGCAGTGACAGCGCTGAGTCCTAACCACTGGACCACCAGGGAAGTTCCCTCTTCTACTTTTAAAGACCTTTAGGCTTCTCTTGAGTCCACTTGGATAATCCAGGAGAATCTCCCTATTTTAAGGTCAGCTGATCGGCAATTTTAATTCCATCTGTAACCTGAATTCCCCTTTGTCATGTGAGGGAACATTGTCACAGGTACTGGCATTAATATGTGAGCATCTTTGGAGCCAGGCATTATTCTGCCTACCACACGGTAAAACCACAGACCCTGTCTCCATCCATCACCAGAGAAAAATTATTTCTAATATGTTTTATGATAAATAAGGAACTTCTGTTACAGATTTCAAAATTATATTTGGAATATATCCTTTATGGATACTTCTAGATTTCTGATACGGGCCTTAAAATGCTACCTTTCCACATGAGGTGGCAAGTGAAGTTAATTTTCGTACATAAATATATCACTGCTGCTTATAAAGAGGCGTTTAAGGCAAATTGTCGAAAAACAGTATAACACCGTGCAGTCAATGCAATTTCTACCATGAATTTTATCTCTTCAGTTTCATTTGCAAATAAAAGTGTCCAAACCATAGGCTTAAAAAAATCTCAGGCTAAGAGTAACTGGTAGAGAGGTTTAGTGCAATTTCCTTATTTTAAATATGAGAAATGTGAAAGTGAAAGGTTTCAAGTGACCTACTAGAAGTTATAAATAGAGTCAGTGACACAGGTAGGACCTCATTCTTCTAAATCCAAGTCTAGTTTTATTGCCAGAAATAAAAGCCTGTCCCTCATCTCTGATGATAATCTTCAGTGGCTTTTCATTTAGAACTATTACAGTTTTTCAAAGTAGAATTACTAGAATTTACAATAACGGGTCTCTACATTGTTTAACCATAAGAAGCCATCATTTGGTGGGCTGTGTTCTAAGTTCAGATTTCAGCTAGCGCTTCATTGATTTTATTCAGCCTCTAGCAAGATCGAAGGTGAGGGTACGTCTGGATAGCACTGCATAACCAACACATGCCACTTTCCCAGGAAGATCCTAAAAGACGCATTTGGAATTGTGGTAAGAAAGACCCAAATAAACCTGCTGTGTTCCACAGATAACGCTTTCTGTGCCCTTTGACCTGCATTGTGGTTAATTGTACGGAAACATGGGAAGAAAAGAAGGATTTCAGTCTCCATGGAAACCACGCTGTTTGCTATACTGACCAACTTGAATGTCAAACTTTGAGAAACTGAGGAAAGGGTAAGCAATTTTAAATGTGTGTTGTTACTGAAACAGAGAAGACGCTGTTACTGCAAGAGCTTCTGAAACAAGGTGACGGTACGACACGTTGTGGTATATATGGTATTGAGATAACCAAACACAGTCTGTCTCTCATACACGCCAACGAAGAAGAATGGCCAACAGTCTTTGTCCCAGCAGATTCTCATGTCTGACAAGGTATTCATTCAAACCACGCTGAGATTGAGGTACAGAATCATCACAGCTTCCAGTGCCCTTTTTGTACTTTCTTATTCCAGCTCACCCCACACCCCAGCCCAGTTCTCATTTTACAGCTGAGAAAACTGAGGAGAGTGGAAAGGATCCAAGTTCACGCGACTGCTCCGCGCCTGAGGGGGGTTCTCACATAGTCAGTGACTCGAGGTCTTTTTCACCTTCTGGCCGAGTTGCATTTGCTCCTGTTTTTTTACTTTCCCGGTGCGTGTTTCACCCAGTACAGAGCACCCACAGAAGCATCTGGTCCTCTCGACGCACAGAATGCTGTCTTACCCTTTGACTGTAGAAGATTTCTGGGAAGGTCTCTCTGTGGTGCAGGGGCTGCCTCCATTTCACCATCACCCGGCATCACTGACCTTCTAAAGGTACCTGAAAGCCATCTTTACTCTGAAGCCAAATGACGTTAAGACAACGTCTAAAGGCAACACATAGAGCCTGCAATAACAGTCCTGTATTGGACAGCATGTGGTTTTGATTGATACACTCAGTTGGGATGTGTCCTCTAGTTTGTTTTGCTTTTAACTACTTAATTTCCAGTGCTCAAAACGTCAGCACTGGGCTTCCCTGGTGGCGCAGTGGTTAGAGTCCGCCTGCCGATGCAGGGGACACGGGTTCGTGCCCCGGTCCGGGAAGATCCCACGTGCCGCGGAGCGGCTGGGCCCGTGAGCCATGGCCGCTGGGCCTGCGCGTCCGGAGCCTGTGCTCCGCAACGGGACGAGGGCCACAACAGTGAGAGGCCCGCGTACCGCAAAAAAAAACAAAAGACGTCAGCACTGTTCTTGAATGATTGGGTTTATCCGGTACGTAAAATTCCCTATCCCAAAGATACTGCTTAAATGCTACATAAATGGATGGATGAATGGCTCGACAACTGGATGGATATATGAATAAATGAATGAATGAGAATAAAAATAACAAAGGATGCATCTGAGAGAGAGCGCGCTTCGAAGATGAAGAGAAAACCTACCGCCAAGAAAGGGAAAAGGTCGATTCTCCTAACTTTGATGTCATGTCACAAACAAGAAGAGTAGATTGGAGAATAAAAGATGGAGAAGACATTTCCAATGTTACAGATTTGAGCAATGTAAATATTATCGCTAACATGTCGTGTTACTTTTCAAGGTGGTACGTTATATTAACTCAGAGCAAGGTTCGTCAATGGAAATGTAGTGCTCAAGTCACATTCCGCTTTAAAATTTGTCACAAATACAGATGAATTAAAAAGAAAAATAAATAAATAAAACGTACCTTTGATTACCTTTGGAGGCAAATAAATAAAACGTACCTTTGATTCAGTGAATACCGGATGCATTTGGTGTGTGGCCAGTTTTATAACACTTAAGGCAGCCTGTAGTTTTCGTATATTCTGCACTGCTTCAGATCACTTACATGCAAGAAAATAGTCTTTCAAGTACGCACAAGGAACTATTTGCCTTAACTGTATTTTCCGACATACAAAATCCTACATATCAATTCAGATAGGCTAAACAAATGACAGACCTATACAGTGGGTTCAAACAAATGGTAGAGGCTTATTGAGTGATTCGAGAATTTTTACATTCAACAGTTTCAGAGAGCTTCCCTGGTGGTGCAGTGGTTGGGAGTCCCCCTGCTGATGCAGGGGACACGGGTTCATGCCGCGGTCTGGGAGGATCCCACATGCGTGGAGCGGCTGGGCCCGTGAGCCATGGTCGCTGGGCCTGCGCATCCGGAGCCTGTGCTCCGCAACAGGAGAGGCCATAGCAGTGAGAGGCCCGTGTACTACAAAAAAAAAAAAAACAAAAAACTATTTCAGAAATATAATGCAATCTAAATTACATTCTCCAGAAAATGGAATGCTAAATTCCCAGCGTTTTCCATGATACACGATCATTTTGTCTAAAATGTGTTTGCTTTCTGAGGCTGGACCCCCAGCTTAAACTTATAGCGAAAGCATGACTGAAAAGTGGAGTTCAGGTTCTTGCATCAGTGTATCAGTAAAAAGCATTACGAAATAAAAGAAAAGCACTCTTGCTTCTCCACTTAACTGGTGGTAGAGTAAGCCTGTTCTTTGGGAAACAGAGAAAACGGTTTGAAAATCCAGGTTCTCCTGGGAAGGGTAATGTCTTAGGTCCATTAAGAAGGCAAGACAGAAACTAACACACCATTGTAAAGCAATTATACCCTAATAAAGATGTTAAAAAAAAAAAAAAAAGGCAAGAGATTCAGGTGTTTCGTGCAGTTTTAAAGACCTCACTTGAAAGTGGCATCCTGCAGTCTCCTGCTGGAGGTTGCCCAAGTGAGCAGGTGCAAAGCACTTCTTCTCCATCCCTTGCTGGACCACATGGAATACTTTCAACTTTCTCTTTTGCTCTTACGAATGCAGAGACAAGTTGACATTCCTTAACTTGCTTTCATAACCCTTGCGAATAGAAAAGGGTTCTTCTTGTCAAGAGCTTCCTACGGTTTACTGAAAGGGTTCTAATCTCCCTCCACCTTATCTGCTACTCACTGGCACACACACCACAAAAGCCCACCAGTAGGTAGCCTGGCGAAGTGATACGGACAGCTATTGTCACCAATAATTTCTGAATGACGGCGTGTTATTTCCCACAGAAAGGCTTTGTGGAGAATCAGTCTTGTGGACTTTCAGAATGAGACGTTTCCATTCAGTAATTTCAAGCTTGGCCAGCTCTCAACATCATTCTGTCAGGTAAATGTGAGCTCCAGGAGAGAAGGCACGTGAACTCATTATAGGTGAAGGGAAGTTAAGAGGATTTTCCCTTTCCGAGTTTATCCAGCTGGCTTTATAGTTGATCCAATAATTGCTTTAATAGGGGTGCATGATTCAGAGCACATCTGCAAGCATCTCTCTCCCTCCGATAGTCCCAGGGAACTCGGGACTTAACGATCTTTCGAGTTATAATCCCAAGGGCTGACCAAACGGGCCAAGGAGTATGCTGGAGACGTTTTGTGATCCTGAGTTAACAGGCAGAGTGCCGGCATTGCTGTGAATATTTGGATGGTAGATTCTTATTTTACACGAAACGGAAGATCTGTTTGAAGGGTCTGTTTGTTAGAGAATAAATTTTTAGGAAGAGGTACGCCATCTCGATAAGGGAACGCTATGGGAACCCCTGAGTGTTCTCATTAATGCTCTTGGCAGTTACGTCCAAGAGGAACTGATTGCTTTGGATGGTAGAGCAAACACTGTGCTTAATGCAGATCCCTGCAGACCATTTTCAGAGCCACTTCAAGGAAGTCTTGGCTGTCTTCAACACCTGCATGCCCAGTGTGTTCTCAGGATTACTGTTCTGAAGAGTGTTAGTGGGTATTTGCTATGGATGGGCTGCGTTGTGCCCACCCTGCAAATGCATGTGTTGAAGTCCTAATCAGGACCTTAGAATATGACTGTATTTGGAGTTCAGGGTCTTTCAAGAGGTCATTAAAGTAAAATGAGGTCATTAGGGTGGGTCCTGATCCCATAGGACTGGTGTCCTTATAAGAAGAGGAGATCAGGACACAGACACGCACAGAGGGACGACCACGTGAGGACACAGGGAGGAGACAGCCGTGTACACGCCCAGGAGAGAGGCCTCGGGAGGAACCAGCCCTGCTGACACCTGGATCTCATACTTCCTGCCTCCGGGACTGGGAGACATAAATGTCTGTTGTTGAAGCCGCCCAGTCTGTGGTCCTGTGTTATAGCAGCCTTAACAAATTAATATTCCATAAAAAAATAATCCCCCTTTTGCCAGGAAAGTTTGGGAAGACTGAGTAAACTGCACTTAAACACGTGTGTTTTTCACGTTACATTCGGCACAGTATTGTATGCCCTACAGCCAGGAGCTCTGAGGAGCAGAAATACATTTACCCACACATACCCTCTGTGTGCATATCACATTTTCCCAGCCTCCCATTTTACTCCTCTGGGTGGAATTATTATTTATCCACCAGGAAGAGCGTTCTGAAAAGAGATCCAGTCCTGGTTCTTGCACCAGACACATTTTCCAACATAAACGAAAAAATTGCCTGTACGTTTAAAATGATAAACGTAATGCCTCATATTGTTATAGTGATTTGAAGTTTACCATATCTTCTGGAATATTCCTGGATCCCAAACGCTTTGTGAAAGGAGGTAGGAGGTTTTTTTTTTTTTTTTAAACAGAGAAGGAGATGAAGAAATAACTGAAACAATTTTTTAGGCAGCTTTTTGGAGCATTTGACAGCATAACTTTGGAGTCAGTTCCAGCTACCCAGAAGAGTCTCTCTAGGAAAGCCAGTTAACCCATCTGAATCACAATTTCTTCATCTTCTCCCTGAGAGAAAATGTAGGACACAGCTTTCCCTCTCAGGATTGAAGAAAGAATCAGATGAGCCGATAAAGATAATTAACAGAGAGCCTGGTGCAGTACGTGCCCAGTGAGCATTAGGTGTTATTTCTCTTCACCAAGTTTACCTTAACCCGTGAAGCAGTGTTACTGCCGGTTCCCAAGTGACGTCTTCCGATAGTCTCCCGTGCTTTTTACTGTATATAGTCACATTAAACATTGAAGTGTAGTGATTTACAGTGTTGTGTTAGTTTCTGCTGTATAGCAAAGTAATTCAGTTATACATATATATGTAATGTGTGTGTGTGTATATATGTACATAGGCACACACACATTCTTTCATATTTTCCATTATGGTTTATCGTAGGATATTGAATAGAGTTCCCTGTGCTCTACAGTAGGACCTTGTTTTTTATCCATTTTGTATGTAATAGTTTTCATCTGCTAATCCCAAACTCCCAATCTTGTCTCTCCCCAGCCATGCCACTGCCGGCAACCACAAGTCTGTTCTCTAGGTCTGTGAGTCTGTTTCTGTTTTGTAGATTAGCTCATTTACGTCATTTTTTTTAGCTTCCACATGTAAGTGACATCCTGTGGTGTTTGTCTTTCTCTTTCTGACTTACTTCCCTTAGTGTGATCATCTCGATGATAATCTCTAGGTCCGTCCATGTCCCTGCAAATGGCATCATTTCATTCATTTTTATGGCTGAGTAGTATTCCATTGTATATATGTACCACATCTTCTTTATCCATTCGTCTGTCAGTGGACACTTAGGTTGCTTCCATGTCTTGGCTATTGTGAATAGTGCTGCAGTGAACATTGGGGTACATGCATCTTTTTTTTTTAACATCTTTATTGGAGTATAATTGCTTTACAACGGTGTGTTAGTTTCTGCTTTATAACAAAGTGAATCAGTTATACGTATACATATCTTCCCATATCTCTTCCCTCTTGCGTCTCCCTCCCTCCCACCCTCCCTATCCCACCCCTCTAGGTGGTCACAAAGCACGGAGCTGATCTCCCTGTGCTATGTGGCTGCTTCCCACTAGCTAGCTAGTTTACATTTGGTAGTGTATATATGTCCATGCCACTCTCTCACTTCGTCCCAGCTTACCCTTCCCCCTCCCTGTGGCCTCAAGTCCATTCTCTAGTATATCTGTGTCTTTATTCCCATCTCTTGCCCCTAGGTTCTTCAGAACCATTTTTTTTGCTAGATTCCATATATATGTGTTAGCATACAGTATTTGTTTTTCTCTTTCTGACTTACTTCACTCTGTATGACAGACTCTAGGTCCATCCACCTCACTACAGATATCTCAATTTCATTTCTTTTTATGGCTGAGTAATATTCCATTGTATATATGTGCCACATCTTCTTTATCCATTCATCCGATGATGGACACTTAGGTTGCTTCCATGTCCTGGCTATTGTAAATAGAGCTGCAGTGAACATTTTGGTACATGACTCCTTTTGAATTACGATTTTCTCAGGGTATATGCCCAGTAGTGGGATTGCTGGGTCATATGGTAGTTCTATTTTTAGTTTTTTAAGGAACCTCCATACTGTTCTCCACAGTGGCTGTATCAATTTACATTCCCACCAACACATGCATCTTTTTGAATTATGGTTTTCTCTGGATATATACCCAGGAGTGGGATTACAGGATCATATGGCAACTATATTTAGTTTTTTGAGGAACCTACATGTATGTTTTCCATAGTGGCTATACCAACGTGCATTCCCACCAGCAGTGTAGGAGGGTCCCCTTTTCTCCACACCCTCACCAGCATTTGCTATTTGTAGAGTGTTTTAATGATGGCCATTTTCACTGGTGTTATCACCTTTTAGATTTTGGCTAATAGGAACTGATGGCCCGGACCTTAATCATAACTAAGTGAACTGATAAAACTGCTATTCTCATATACAAATGAAGGTATATACACCATCAGGATCCAAATCAGCAGAACTCTGGAATCCTCCACACATTTACGAGCAAACTTAGAAAGTCAAAAATGTATCTCAAAAAATAGCGATGCCAGAAGCTCCTCAGAGAGACCAGCCAAATTTATTAAATGTGAAAATTACATAAACACGGCAGGAAACAAAGTTTAGACTTGGCATGGGAAAGTGGATTCCCAAATTCTGCTTTATGATGCACAAAGTCTATAATTCAAATATAATTTTAATTTGTTTTACAGTTAGCTTTGGACAAGCTTTTTTTTTTTTTTTTTTTTTTTTGCGGTACGCAGGCCTCTCACCGTTGTGGGCTCTCCCATTGCGGAGCACAGGCTCCAGACACGCAGGCTGAGCAGCCATGGGTCACGGGCCCAGCGGCTCTGCGGCATGTGGGATCTTCCCGGACCGGGGCACGAACCCGTGTCCCCTGCATCGGCAGGCAGACTCTCCACCACTGCGCCACCAGGGAAGCCCTGGACAAGCATTTTTGAACCTTGGGTAAGAGTCCCTTATAGCTTCTACCTACACAGCCTGAGTTCATTTTTTGTACTCAAATCCATATTTTTGTTAAAAAGCACTATTACAGAGTGTCAAAGGACATGCCTCCTTGGGAACCAGTAGGGAATTCCAAGACCCACACACTTTATCATTCAGTGAATCATGGGTACACATTACAAATATAAGATGCTTTTTGCCAAATTTAAAGGTAAAACCTTTCATGAGATCAGTTATTTGCCAGAGCAAATGTATGTCAACAGTAACCACAAAAAAGAGAACAGTCATATCATGGCAGTTCAGCCAGAGCCATCATTTCATACATCAGAGATTACAGAGTTCCCAGCTAACAGTGTTGAGGTGTTTTTCACAGTATTTTGTTGTTGTTGTTCTTTTTTTTTCTTTCTTTTTTACAAAACAAAAAAAAAGCTTTTATTGGATTTATTCACTTTTGAAAGCTTCATCTAAAGTCTTACTGAATAAACATTCTTATATTGTACTTTTCTTGACTCTCAAAGAAATAAATTTGTAATTTCTGTTTTTCCTTCTGAGGTTGGGTATATGCAAAATTTTTCAATATAATTTTGAAGATTCAGTAGGATTCAGTTCTATTCTTTTTTTTTTTAACATCTTTATTGGGGTGTGATTGCTTTACAGTAGTGTGTTAGTTTCTGCTTTATAACAAAGTGAATCAATTATACATATACACACGTTCCCATATCTCTTCCCTCTTGCGTCTCCCACCCTCCCACCCTCCCCATCCCACCCCTCCAGGTGGTCACAAAGCACCGAGCTGATATCCCTTGCTCTGCGGCTGCTTCCCACTAGCTATCTACCTTACGTTTGGTAGTGTATATATGTCCATGCCTCTCTCTTGCTTTGTCACAGCTCACCCTTCCCCCTCCCCATATCCTCAAGTCCGTTCTCCAGTAGGTCTGTGTCTTTATTCCTGTCTTACCCCTAGGTTCTTCATGACATTTTTTCCCCTTAAATTCATATATATGTGTTAGCATACGGTATTTGTCTTTCTCTTTCTGACTTACTTCACTCTGTATGACAGACTCTAGGTCTATCCACCTAATTACAAATATCTCAATTTCGTTTCTTTTTATGGCTGAGTAATATTCCATTGTATATATGTGCCACATCTTCTTTATCCATTCATCCAATGATGAGCGCTTAGGTTGTTTCCATCTCCGGGCTATTGTAAGTAGAGCTGCAATGAACATTTTGGTACATGACTCTTTTTGAATTACGGTTTTCTCAGGGTGTATGCCCAGTAGTCGGATTGCTGGGTCGTATGGTAGTTCTATTTTTAGTTTTTTAAGGAACCTCCATACTGTTCTCCACAGTGGCTGTACCAATTCACATTGCCACCAGCAGTGCAAGAGTGTTCCCTTTTCTCCACACCCTCTCCAGCATGTATTGTTTCTAGATTTTTTCATTATGGCCATTCTGACTGGTGTGAGATGATATCTCATCGTAGTTTTGATTTGCATTTCCCTAATGATTAATGATGTTTAGCATTCTTTCATGTGTTTGTTGGCAGTCTGTATATCTTCTTTGGAGAAATGTCTCTTTAGGTCTTCTGCCCATTTTTGGATTGGGTTGTTTGTTTTTTTGTTATTGAGCTACGTGAGCTGCTTATAAATTTTGGAGATTAATCCTTTGTCAGTTGCTACATTTGCAAATATTTTCTCCCATTCTGAGGGTTGTCCTTTGGTCTTGTTTATGGTTTCCTTTGCTCTGCAAAAGCTTTGAAGTTTCATTAGGTCCCATTTGTTTATTTTTGTTTTTATTTCCATTTCTCTAGGAGGTGGGTCAAAAACGATCTTGCTGTGATTTATGTCCTAGAGTGTTCTGCCTATGTTTTCCTCTAAGAGTTTGATAGTTTCTGGCCTTCCATTTAGGTTTTTAATCCATTTTGAGCTTATTTTTGTGTATGGTGTTAGGAAGTGATCTAATCTCATACTTTTACATGTACCTGTCCAGTTTTCCCAGCACCACTTATTGAAGAGGCTGTCCTTTCTCCACTGTACATTCCTGCCTCCTTTATCAAAGATACGGTGACCATATGTGCGTGGGTTTATCTCTGGGCTTTCTATCCTGTTCCATTGATCTGTCTTTCTGTTTTTGTGCCAGTATCATACTGTCTTGATTACTGTAGCTTTGTAGTATAGTCTGAAGACAGGGAGCCTGATTCCTCCAGCTCCGTTTTTCGTTCTCAAGATTGTTTTGGCATTTCGGGGTCTTTTGTGTTTCCATACAAATTGTGAAATTTTTTTGTTCTAGTTCTGTGAAAAATGCCAGTGGTAGTTTGATAGGGATTGCATTGAATCTGTAGACTGCTTTGGGTAGTAGAGTCATTTTCACAATGTTGATTCTTCCAACCCAAGAACATGGTATATCTCTCCATCTATTTGTATCATCTTTAATTTCTTTCATCACTGTCATACTTTTCTGCATACAGGTCTTTTGTCTCCTTAGGTAGGTTTATTCCTATATATGTTATTCTTTTTGTTGCAGTGGTAAATGGGAGTGTTTTCTTGATTTCACTTTCAGATTTTTCATCATTCGTGTATTGGAATGCAAGAGATTTCTGTGCATTAATTTTGTATCCTGCAACTTTACCACCTTCATTGATTAGTTCTAGTAGTTTTCTGGTAGCATCTTTAGGATTCTCTATGTATAGTATCATGTCCTATGCAAACAGTGACAGCTTTACTTCTTCTTTTCTGATTTGGATTCCTTTTATTTCCTTTTCTTCTCTGATTGCTGTAGCTAAAGCTTCCGAAACTATATTGAATAAGAGTGGTGAGAGTGGGCAACCTTGTCTTGTTCCTGATCTTAGTGGAAATGCTTTCAGTTTTTCACCATGAAGGATGACGTTGGCTGTGGGTTTGTCATATATGGCCTTTATTATGTTGAGGAAAGTTCCCTCTATGCCTACTTTCTGCAGGGTTTTTATCATAAATGGTGTTGAATTTTGTCAAAAGCTTTCTCTGCATCTATTTAGATGATCATATGGCTTTTCTCCTTCAATTTGTTAATATGGTTTATCACATTGATTGATTTGCATATATTGAAGAATCCTTGCATTCCTGGAATAAACCCCACTTGATCATGGTGTATGATCCTTTTAATGTGCTGTTGGATTCTGTTTGCTAGTATTTTGTTGAGGATTTTTGCAGCTATGTTCATCAGTGATATTGGCCTGTAGGTTTCTTTCTTTGTGACATCCTTGTCTGGTTTTGGTATCAAGGTGATGGTGGCCTTGTAGAATGAACTTGGGAGTGTTCCTCCCTCTGCTATATTTTGGAAGAATTTGAGAAGGATAGGTGTTAGCTCTTCTCTAAATGTTTGATAGAATTCGCCCGTGAAGCCATCTGGTCCTGGGCTTTTGTTTGTTGGAAGATTTTTCTTTTTTTTTTTTTTTGCGATACGCAAGCCTCTCACTGTTGTGGCTTCTCCTGTTGCGGAGCACAGGCTCCGGATGCACAGGCTCAGTGGCCGTGGCTCGTGGGCCGAGCTGCTCCATGGCATGTGGGATTTTCCTGGACCGGGGCACGAACCCATGTCCCCTGCATCGGCAGGCGGACTCTCAACCACTGCGCCACCAGGGAAGCCCCTGTTGGAAGATTTTTAATCACAGCTTCAATTTCAGTGCTTGTGATTGGTCTGTTCATATTTTCTGTTTCTTCCAAATTCAGTCTTGGCAGGTTGTGCATTTCTAAAAATTTGTCCATTTCTTCCAGGTTGTCCATTTTATTGGCATAGAGTTTCTTGTAGTAGTCTCTCATGATCTTTTGTATTTCTGCAGTGTCAGTTGTTACTTCTCCTTTTTCATTTCTAATTCTATTGATTTGAGTCTTCTCCCTTTTTTTCTTGATGAGTCTGGCTAGCGGTTTATCTATTTTGTTTATCTTCTCAAAGAACCAGCTTTTAGTTTTATTGATCTTTGCTATCGTTTCCTTCATTTCTTTTTCATTTATTTCTGATCTGATTTTTATGATCTCTTTCCTTCTGCTAACTTTGGGGTTTTTTTTTGTTCTTCTTTCTCTAATTGCTTTAGGTGCAAGGTTAGGTTGTTTATTCGAGATGTTTCCTGTTTCTTACGGTGGGCTTGTATTGCTGTAAACTTCCCTCTTAGAACTGCTTTTGCTGCATCCCATAGGTTTTGGGTCATCGTGTCTCCATTGTCATTTGTTTCTAGGTGTTTTTTTATTTCTTCTTTGATTTCTTCAGTGATCACTTCGTTATTAAGTAGTGTATTGTTTAGCCTCCATGTGTTTGTATTTTTTACAGATCTTTTCCTGTAATTGATATCTGGTCTCATGGCGTTGTGGTCGGAAAAGATACTTGATAGAATTTCAGTTTTCTTAAATTTACCAAGGCTTGATTTGTGACCCAAGATATGATCTGTCCTGGAGAATGTTCCATGAGCACTTTAAAAATATGAGTATTCTGTTGTTTTTGGATGGAGTGTTCTATAAATATCAATTAAGTCCATCTTGTTTAATGTGTCATTTAAAGCTTGTGTTTCCGTATTTATTTTCATTTTGGATGATCTGTCCATTGGCGAAAGTGGGGTGTTAACCTCCCCTACTATGATTGTGTTACTGTCGATTTCCCCTTTTATGGCTGTTAGTATTTGCCTTATGTATTGAGGTGCTCCTATGTTGGGTGCATAAATATTTACAATTGATATATTTTCTTCTTGGATCGATCCCTTGATCATTATGTAGTGTCCTTCTTTGTCTCTTCTAATAGTCTTTATTTGAAAGTCTATTTTGTCTGATATGAGAATTGCTACTCCAGCTTTCTTTTGTTTTCCATTTGCATGGAATATCTTTTTCCATCCCCTTACTTTCAGTCTGTACGTTTCTCTAGGTCTGAAGTGGGTCTCTTGTAGATAGCATATATATGCGTCTTGTTTTTGTATCCATTCAGCCAGTCTGTGTCTTTTGGTGGGAGCATTTAGTCCATTTACATTTAAGGTAATTATCAATATGTATGTTCCTATTCCCATTTTCTAAATTGTTTTGGGTTCTTTATTGTAGGCTTTTTCTTTCTCTTGTGTTTCTTGCCTAGAGAAGTTCCTTTAGCATTTGTTGTAAAGCTGGTTTGGTGGTGTTGAACTCTCTCAGCTTTTGCTTGTCTGTGAAGGTTTTAATTTCTCCATCAAATGTGAATGAGATCCTTGCTGGGTAGAGTAATCTTGGTTGCAGGTTTTTCTCCTTCATCACTTTCAGTATGTCTTGCCACTCCCTTCTGGCTTGCAGAGCTTCTGCTGAGAGATCAGCTGTTAACCTTATGGGGATTCCCTTGCGTGTTATTTTTCCCTTGTTGCTTTTAATATGTTTCCTTTATTTAATTTTTGACAGTTTGATTAATATGTGTCTTGGCGTATTTTGTTGTTTTTCTTAACGTAAGCTTTTCTTCTTTTTTTTTTGAAATAATCATAAGTTCACATGCAGTTGCAAGGAAAAGTACAGAGATACTGTGTACCCTTTACCCATTTTTCCCTGATGACAGCTGCTATCTATATAAATGTAATTTATTAGCATTTAAATTGGTTAAATTTTGATTTTATTTGATTTTATGTTTCTCTTAAAAATTGGAAGACAACACGGGGTCTATATTTTCACATGGCCTACAGAGTCTGGTGCTAGGTGATCCCACATCAAATAGGGAGATTTGTAGGGTTTTTAACAAGAAGTAATTTTGTTTCTTTGTAATCGCTAATCTCAGGCGGGTAGCTTCATATAAGAATCACGCGTTCAGTTGACCAGTCGTGTCCAAATTACCTTTCAGTGTAAGACCAGACCCGTGTTAGTGTGGAGTAAGCTCCGTTGCCACTTAAGAACACCTGGGCGTTTATCAAGGCTCAGATTGGTCTGTGTTCTGTTGGTATTCTCTTGATGTCCAAGACTTGAGGGCTCTTCAAAGCTGCCCAGTAACAAAAAGTGTGTCCCAGCAGCCAGTGTGATGCCACAAACATTGAGAATGACTCTACAGAAATTCCCTAAAGGGATCTGTAAGGAGGACCACTTACCTGCCTTAGCAGAAAGCGAGTGTCGATGACATTGGCATGGTTTTGTCATGGGCTAAGGTAGGGCAGTTGTCATCAAGTAAGAGGTTAGTGCCCAGTTTTAATGCTCGGGGACTGGAACATATGCTTTTCTGATGGAGGTGACCATGGGAGTGGCAAGCTTAAATTCACCCCGGTCCCCGGGGTCTTAGGAATCACAGATGTCAGAACAATCAACTTTATAAAGAGCGCTCCTGAGTGTAGCTTATCTGAAATGGCTCAGGGTTGCTTTTTTAGTTCCTGATGTTGGAGGGACCCAACCATGTCAGTCGTCGGGAATCAGCAGAATTCAAGGGCATCACCTATATACTTTGGGCATTTGCCCATTTTGTTTTCTTCTTCCTTTCATACTAGCAGCCAACTTTATGGAAGCATCTGTCTTACCTGTGTTCACCCTTCTGTGATGTCCAGCAGGGAGGCATCTGTGGGCATGAAATTTTCTTCCTGTAGTGCACACATGCTGCTTTCTTCTCATGCAGCCCTTGCTGTCCTTAATAAGTCTTGTTACATGGGTGCTGGTGTTGACGGATGTTTGCTGTGCTACCTACTTGTTAGACCAAACACGTTAATCCCCATCTTACCATGTTCAGCCTCTCTGACGTTTAGCTCAGTGTTGATAATGGCTTCGAGCATGTTCCTTTTGGTACTAAGTTTGGCAAAGTGCCGAGGCTTTTGGAACCTGTACTTTAAAGATACCATGGGAATTCCCTGCTGGTCCAGTGGTTAGAACTCTGTGCTAACACTGCAGGGGGCACAGGTTTGATCCCTGGTTGGGGAACTAAGATCCCACATGCCATGTGGTGCAGCCAAAAAACAAACAAACAAAAATACCATGTCTTATTTCCATTGACACATCATCTTAGAACATGTAAGATTTAATTCAGTTGGGCATGTTTAAAAAATAAAAGCATTAATATTCTCAAGATAGAAATAGACTTCTAGGGGCTTCCCCCGTGGCGCAGTGGTTAAGAATCCGCCTGCCAGTGCGGGGGACACAGGTTTGAGCCCTGGTCTGAGAAGATCCCACATGCCGCGGAGCAACTAAGCCCGTGTGCCACAACTACTGAGCCTGCACTCTAGAGCTCGTGAGCCACAACTGCTGAGACCACGTGCCACAACTACTGAAGCCCGCGCACCTAGAGCCTGTGCTCCTCAAGAAGAGAAGCCACTGCAATGAGAAACCCACACACCGCAACCAAGAGTAACCCCCGCTCACCGCAACCAGAGAAAGCCCGCGTGCAGCAGCAAAGACCCAATGCAGCCAAAAATAAAAATAAATGAATTTATAAAAAAAAAAGAAATAGACTTATAATCAACCCTAAATAAAGAAGAAAAACATAAACTATAAAGTTGTTTTTTTCCTGACACAGATGTTTATATTTATAATTGAAAATTTAATCCGTTCTTAGATTACCCACAGGAATTACAGGGAGCTTAGCTACTTTAAATAATTTTTTAAAAAATGCTCCAGGGTAATTATAAATGGACAGTACTGGTATTCATCTTTCTAAACTTTTGTCATTTGGATTGTGGATCTTTAATTAATTGACTGATATTATTCAATGATAATCCTATTTCATTTGCTCTTCAGAGAATGAAGATATGAAAGAGATGTAGCCCCAAATCCGTAATTATTTCCACTTATTTTGTTTTTCTGCTTTAACTTCAGGACTCACATATTCTATTATGTAAGAGGCCTCATGCTTTTTTTTACTTTGAGCCCTTCAGTTTTTTTTAACATCTTTATTGGAGTATAATTGCTTTACAATGGTGCGTTAGTTTCTGCTTTATAACAAAGTGATTCAGCTATACATATACATATGTCCCCCCATCTCCTCCCTGTTGCATCTCCCTCCCACCCTCCCTATCCCACCCCTCTAGGTGGTCACAAAGCACCGAGCTGATCTCCCTGTGCTATGCAGCTGCTTCCCACTAGCTATCTGTTTTACATTTGGGTAGTGTATCGATGTCCATGCCACTCTCTCACTTCGTCCCAGCTTACCCTTCCCCCTCCCCATGTCCTCAAGTCCATTCTCTATGTCTGTGCCTTTATTCCTGCCCTGCCCCTAGGTTCTTCAGAACCATTTTTTTTTTTTTTAGATTCCATATATATGTGTTAGCATATGGTATCTATTTTTCTCTTTCTGACTTACTTCACTCTCTTATGACAGACTCTAGGTCCATCCACCTCTCTACAAAAAACTCAGTTTCATTTCTTTTTATGGCTGAGTACTATTCCATTGTATATATGTGCCACATCTTCTTTATCCGTTCATCTGTCGATGGACACTTAGGTTGATTCCACGTCCTGGCTATTGTAAATAGAGCTGCAGTGAACATTGTGTTACGTGACTCTTTCTGAATTATGGTTTTCTCAAGAGTATATGCCCAGTGGTGGGGTTGCTGGGTCGTATGGTAGTTCTGTTTTTAGTTTTTTAAGGAACCTCCATACTGGTCTCCATAGTGGCTGTATCAACTTACATTCCCACCAGCAGTGCAAGAGGGTTCCCTTTTCTCCACACCCTCTCCAGCATGTATTGTTTGTAGACTTTCTGATGAGGGCCGTTTGGACAGGTGTGAGGTGATACCTCATTGTAGTTTTGATTTGCATTTCCCTAATGATTAATGATGTTGAGCATTCTTTCATGTGTTTGCTGGCAATCTGTATATCTTCTTTGGAGAAATGTCTATTTAGGTCTTCTGCCCGTTTTTGGATTGGGTTGTTTGGTTTTTTGATATTGAGCTGCATGAGCTGCTTGTAAATTTTGGAGATTAATCCTTTGTCAGTTGCTTTATTTGCAAATATTTTCTCCCATTCTGAGGGTTGTCTTTTCGTCTTGTTTATGGTTTCCTTTGCTGTGCAAAAACTTTTAAGTTACATTAGGTCTCATTTGTTTATTTTTGTTTTCATTTCCATTTCTCTAGGAGGTGGGTCTAAAAGGATCTTTCTGTGATTTATGTCCTAGAGTGTTCCGTCTGTGTTTTCCTCTAAGAGTTTTATATAGTGCTTGGCCTTACATTTAGGTCTTTAATCCATTTTGAGTTTATTTTTGTGTATGGTGTTAGGGAGTGTTCTAATTTCATTCTTTTACATGTAGCTGTCCTGTTTTCCCAGCACCATTTAATGAAGAGGCTGTCTTTTCTCCACTATATATTCTTGCCTCCTTTATCAAAGATAAGGTGACCCTGTGTGCGTGGGTTTATCTCTGGTCTTTCTATCCTGTTCCATTGATGTATATTCCTGTTTTTGTGCCAGTACCATAGTTTCTTGATTACTGTAGCTTTGTAGTATAGTCTGAAGTCTGGGAGCCTGATTCCTCCAGCTCCGTTTTTCTTTCTGAAGATTCCTTTGGCTATTCAGGGTCTTCTGTGTTTCCATACAAATTGTGAAATTTTTTGTTCTGGTTCTGTGAAAAATGTCACTGGTTGTTTTATAGGGATTGCATTGAATCTGTAGATTGCTTTGGGTAGTATAGTCATTTTCACAGTGTTGATTCTTCCAACCCCAGAACATGGTATGTCTCTCCATCTTTTTGTATCATCTTTAATTTCTTTCATCAGTGTCTTATAGTTTTCTGCATACAGGTCTTTTGTCTCCTTAGGTAGGTTTATTCCTAGGTTTTTTGTTGTAGTGGTAAATGGGAGTGTTTCCTTAATTTATCTTTCATATTTTTCATCATTAATATATAGGCATGCAAGAGATTTCTGTGCATTAATTTTGTATCCTGCTACTTTACCAAATTCATTGATTAGTTCTAGTAGTTTTCTGGTGGCATCTTTAGGATTCTCTGTGTATAGTATCATGTTATCTGCAAACAGTGACAGCTTTACTTCTTCTTTTTCGATTTGGATTCCTTTTATTTCCTTTTCTTCTCTGATTGCTGTGGTTTAAACTTCCAAAACTATGTTGAATAATAGTATTGAGAGTGGACAACCTTGTCTTATTCCTGATCTTAGGGGAAATGGTTTCAGTTTTTCACCATTGAGAACAATGCTGGCTGTGGGTTTGTCATATATGGCGTTTATTATGTTGAGGTAGGTTCCCTCTGTGCCTACTTTCTGGAGGATTTTTGTCATAAATTCGTGTTGAATGTTGTCGAAAGATTTTTCTGCATCTATTGAGATGATCATATGGTTTTTATCCTTCAATTTGTTAATATGGTGTATCACATTGATTGTTTTGCGTATATTGAAGAATCCTTGCATATTTGGGATAAACCCCACTTGATTATGGTGTATGATCCTTTTAATGTGCTTTTGGATTCTGTTTGCTCGTATTTTGTTGAGGATTTTTGCATCTGTGTTCATCAGTGATATTGGCCTGCAGTTTTCTTTTTTGTGAATGAGCCATTCACTTTTTGTTGGAAGTAGAAAACTGGATTTTAACCTTTTAACTTGCCCCCTTTTATATTTAGATTGGGGAAACTTACTCTGTTTTAGCAATTATTTATTTCTAGAAAGAACATATATGACTTTCCTAGGTTATTTTTCTTAACACTAATTAGATATTAAATAATAATAATAGCCAATGTAGTAATTGTAGGTAAATCTCGTTACTGGAATTTGATCAATTTGGGAATTTTTAGAAAAATATATGATCATATTTTCCAAAATAACCAACTTTAGTATATCTGTTTATTAATTTTTGAGTCAATATAAATTTATTAACCTCTTATTATGTTCCTCTTATAAATTATCTTTTTAAAAAATTGAAGTTGTAGTGGATTTATAATATTGTGTTAGCTTCAGGGCTACAGCAAACTGATTCAATTATACATATATTGATATTTTTAAAGATTATTTTCTAATATAGGTTATTACAAGATATTGAATATAGTTCTCTGTTCTATAGAGTGAATCTCTCATAAAACATCTTAAATTGATCCAATGTAAAATAAATACAGAGAAAATTTTGAAAGGCAGTTATTCTCAGTATAAAATATCATGTACTTATTTATGCACTTCTGTTCCCTATGAATGCTTGTGTTCCATATATTTTCAAAGGAACTTTACTAACCATAGTGTTCACGAATTATGGGGGTTAGTTTCTTTCATCTTCGGGTAGGTATATTTTAGTAGGAATGTACTTACTCAGAATTTACTGTGTTCTACATCACAGTTTAAAATCCCGTTCAAGCATATCTAATTCCACAGTGATGATGTTGTATGTACATTTTTTAGAGTCCAGTTGTGTGTGTTTGCTGGAAATAATATGTGCTGGCCCTGTCACCAGAACCCTTTTAGTTCCATGGTTTGCATGGTAACAAGGATGTAGGTCGTTCATGCCGCTGGGTTTGGTGTCTTCTTTTCCAGGCAAAGAATAGGTAAGACCACAGTTAATTCACTATTGCCTTGACCAGAACAAACCCTGCATGTCTTAGGTTGGAATTCTTTGGGATTGCCGGCTCTTGCATTTCTGTGTGGTTTGCAGTAGTTGTTGAGCTTCCTGAGTCCGGTCCACAAGTGGAGTAGGTTAAAGGAAAATTCTGACACAGGGTATAGTGTTTCCTGTATGGAACAGGAGTTAAGAGACTGTCTACGAACAGACAGTTAAGCTTGACCTTTCACCCTGCGAAAAATAGATAGCCCGTGCTCAAGTAATGACAAAGGTTAGTTATTTATGAAAGTACATTTTCAAATAGTAGTAGTAGTAGTAGTACTATTTTCTTTGCTTTCTTTTTTTTTTTTTTGCGGTACGCGGGCCTCTCCCTGTTGTGGCCTCTCCCGTTGCGGAGCACAGGCTCCGGACGCGCAGGCTCAGCGGCCATGGCTCACGGGCCCAGCCGCTCCGCGGCATGTGGGATCTTCCCGGAACCGGGGCGCGAACCCGCGTCCCCTGCATGGGCAGGCGGACTCTCAACCACTGCGCCACCAGAGAAGCCCAGTAGTAGTACTATGTTAAACTGGGGGCTAAGTTAGCAGGATTGGTTGCAGTCATGTCACGGTCTTTCTCTTCATCATTTTAGTTTCTCTCATACTTTACCTGGAAATTAAATGATATTTTCTTGGGTGTAAAACACACACACAGTAAAGGGATAGAAAACATGTATAAGACATGGCTCATGAGTACGTGTTAGAGGAATTGAGTTTGCGTAGACAAAAGGGTAAAAACTAGAGAGAGGTATATCTTCCCTAAAGTATGGCTCAGGAGGGACACAGATTCCTGGCTGATGCTGTATTAATTCTATTTGTTGGTATTTTTATAAATGGCCGACGTAGGCACTTTTCTTTTCACAGCTTAAGGGGAGTGGCAGCAGCAGTGTATCTCCCGGGTGGAACTGTTTGCAGGGAGGTTACGAGTCATGCATTTTAACTTACTATGTGAGTGGCTTGGAGGACAGGTGAGGGCAAAGCTTAGCTGCTGGGGATGATCGCATCTTTGTGGGCCGCTTCTTCCAAGCTGAGGTTTGGCTACAAATGTTAATGCTTCGGGTGGTTTTCCTCCTCCTGAAAAGCATTGTAAGTTGCATAAGCTCGAGGTAGATTTCTAGAATAACAAATGTGCACAGTGGACGCCTGGTTCTCCATTGGGGTGGGTGTTGAAAGCTCGGTTCTGTCTTGAGGCTCTCAGAGGAGCATGGTTGAGCTATCCAGAAGGAGAGCGAAGAGAAAATTCCCAGACCTCCTTTCTCTGGCTCCTCAAGAAAGAGCAGGTCTGTAGTGCGTGAGATGGGGATCGAAGGCAGCTGGACGCTGAACTGGACAGAGCGGCAGCTGAGACCATGGCCCCTAAAGAAGATAAAGAATATTCTAAAATTTCTGGATGAAATAACGTGTATACCCTAAAACCAGTTCCCAGATGCTCTTGCAGCAGCCCTGAATATCAGAATAACGTAAGAGCTAGAAAACAAGTTACTGATTTTATTACACCAGAATGACCACACCTGAGTCACGAGCTCTCTATTCTCTTTGAGAAAAACATACAATGAGTCAAAACTCATGTGTTACGTAAGAGAATAACTCTTAGGCAAGAGGGAGGCTCGACTCTCCAGAAATAGAACAGAAGTCATGACTCAACACATTTAAGTAATGAGCGTCAGAAGATGGGAAAAAATGGCAAGTAGCTGGGTTTGGGGAAAAGGGAATCATGTGGGAGGGGTTGTAAACTGGATGCACACTTTTAAGCAAGTATATCTCAGGGTGACAGTGGCCTCCAGCCGTTTGCCTCTGGGAAGCAGCTAAGAGCTGATGCAAACGAATGCAGTTTCCACGGCAGGAGAAATGAATCTGCCCACCAAGACAAAGAAGCAGTAGTCTGAAAGAGCATTGTTTTGCATCCCCGCTTTGAATCTGACTTTTGATGGCTGAATTCACCGCTTATTTCCAGATCCCTCTAACCATTTGCCTGGCATGAGGTTTGTAGGGTGAGTTCCTCTGGCAGAAGCATGCATAGAAGAACGAAGCACATACACAGAAAGCACGCAGTGCCTGAGTGATGAGCACCCATCACGTGCTCAGCGCGGTGAGATGTAGCTTCAGAGGAAGATGGATGTGACACGTCCCCGCCTTCCAACAGGGCAGCCAAAAATAAGCTCGGGACAAAAGCTGCCGGTACTAGGGCCGGATATTTGACAACGTGATAACATTCTCTTGCTTACTTTTCTTTCACCCACTGAAGGAAAGAATAGCAGCAGATCACACCCAAGATCCTTTTCCAACTCTGAAATTCTGTGATCATCCGGGGCCACACAGGTGCTAGAACTAGAAGGAAGCCATGGCCTTGGGTTGGAACTCAAAGCTGTGTAGCATCTGGGTAGAGAGAGGGAAGCGAGGAGCTCATTCTGTGGGTGAGAATACGAGCAGAGAGCTAAGGAAGAACTGTTGATGTGTGAGATCCTCAGACAGCCTCAGTTCAACAGAGAACGTTCACCGAGAGGTAAAAAGCCGGCAAGACTGACACACGCGTGTTTTCCAGATCTCACGTGGCCTCAGATGACATGTCAACGGGTTAATCCTTGATATGTAGGAATAGGCAGGAAGCGATGCAGCGCAGAGAGCGATTAAAGGTCCCACCCCTGCAGGATTCAGAAAGCGGGGTGATGTAGAAATGTGATTTCCTATGTAATGTTCAAATTGTCTGTGAGCTTTAGAAGGAGACACGCTATCTACCACTGATTAGGAGAGAAATATATGGGGAAAAGGATGGGGGGGGGATGCCTTATACACACAGAGACAAGAAATTTAGAAATAGATGTAAAAGGTAGAGGTGTACTTCTGGAAGAGGAGAGGGTACCAGTAGAATTACAATATTTAATGTGTCGTGTATCGGCTGAACCTGTACAGGTTCAGAAAGACATTACACCAAAAGCAGCCAAGAGAACAAGCAGGGGATATTTGTACCCTGCAAACCACAGGAATGTGACAGGAAGACAGGGAGTTTGGTCGGATGGAGCAAACAGAATAACAAAGACAAAGCACGCGTTAGTCTTAGCGGCTTGGGTTTTGGTCCAGCTGGCTCTGCCCTGGGGGGCAGGGGGTGGGATCCAGATAGGATTTAGGTAGAAAACGCAGTTTCCCTAACCTTGCATATTTAGCCACATTTTAGCCACTGAAACATACCTGTTGCATCTCTGATCTAAATATGAGGGATATTTAGATAATCCTTCCTCTGCATGGTGCACACAGTTCTCACCAGACAGGAAAAACTGCGTTTTGATATCACGATGACACCTGCCAAAGTGACTCCTAAAGACTGAGATGGCTGTTTCCTCCTTACTCAGCGTCAGGGTGTCTCCACCTCGGCACTACTGACTTTCCGGGTCGGATGCCACTTGCCCTGGGGGGCTGTCCTGGGCACTGTAGGATGTTCAGCAGCATCCCTGGCCTCCACTCCCTAGAAGCCAGTGACAACCTTCCCGTTCAGACAGTGGAAACTGTCTCTAGACTTTGTCAAAGTCCCCTGGGGAGGGGTGCCGAGTTACTGCTGGGTTCCCCCTTAGCTGCTAAGCACAGCCAGACACCTTACATTTGTATGAATGAAGGAATGAATAACCTGTTTTTCCTCCTAATAGTGACAATACGCTTTAAATGCCAGGCTCCCTCCAACCCCCCGTCTGTCCCCCATGACTTTAGAAACACAGAGATAATTCGGGAAAAGTCTAGGCATTACGTTTTTCTACTAGGTGGCCTTGTTTATGCAAGAAAAGCCCTACCCCTTCCATCAATATTTTGGGACGTAAAATTGCAGAAGAAATAGGGTTTTGACAAGTTGCCGTTCATTTCCCTTATTTATAAACACCATTTTGATAAACAGTGTTAAGTCTCTGAAAGACTTGCTTTCCCCATCCTGTAAGGTTCTTCCAAGAAGATTTGTTTCAGAGTGGGTTCGGTGACTGTTTTGGGGGGACAGCTTTCCCTCTGTTCCTCTCAGGCGGTTTCTCACACCCATGACGCACCAGCCCAGGAATGCTTTCAGGAGCCAAGCAGAGGCCTGTGCCTCTTCTCTTTCTGGCACCAAGACGCACGAAACCCGAGCGGGCGCGCCCAGATGGCTTTCTGGGCTGTGGGAAAGCTTCCGTGAATGGGCTCATTCAAGGGCATCCATGAAAATGAGGGCACTTTGCAACTGGCAGGGCGTTCAAAGGATCCCACGGGGCATTCTTGGCCAGGAAAAGGAGCAAGAGACCTGAAAGCCCGAGGATCCCCGTGCTCGTAGGGAGGCCTGGAAAGCTCCACGCTCTCCTCTGCCTTGAAAGTAAAGCTGTTCAGGATCCTTCAAACGCCGGACAGCACAGCACATCGCTTCGCCAAACGTGATCCTTGAAGCCCAGGCGCCTCTGCTCCCGGGAGCGGCCTTCTGTGTCTGCGCATCCCTGGAAGATGCACTGCTATTCGCGAATTTACGCACGTGCTCCGTAAACCACGCCCCCCCCATCAGTAGGGATCGGATGTGCAACGATTGTGCGCTGTCTGCTCGGTGCCGGGCCAGGGGCGGGGGGGGGGGGGGGGGGGGGGGGGGCTTGGGGGAGTGGCTGTGAAAATGCTTCCAAAGCTTGGGTCCTCTGCATAGAGGAGCGAATGAATGGGATTAAAGGGGTTTTGATTTACATCTTGAACGTGGAATTCCTTTCTCTTTCAGAGATGATGAACTGTGTGGTCCTCAGTCCTCCCCTTTAAAGAGGAAGATGGGGGATGCTACCGAAGCCCTTCGTCCTCCATGCCACTGAGGTTCGTTAGCGTTTGTAAAAGGCTGTAGGGTTGGGTGCCCTCCCCACTTCTCCCCGCCCTGAAGCTGGATGAAAACATCTGGCACCCCAAATCCTGCTCGCGGGCCTTGCTTCTGTCACCCCTTTGATCCCCAGACCCTTCGTGGGCTTAAATGTCATTCGCACATTTCTGATTATGGCGGAGGACTCCCAGCCTCCCCAGCATCCCCTCAATCCCTGCCTCCTCCTGGATTGTCTTAAATCTCATCAGGCGTCTTGCTCTGCGGCCTAGGAGGGCCCCTTCGGACGCGCGCGTGCCGGTCTCGGTGAACACCTTCTCACGCGCACGTGCCTTTCAGCGTTTGCTCCTCTTGGTGGAGACGGTTAGAAACCTTCCATGCTCACCAGACCATTCGTCTCCTCCCAACAGGAGAAGATCCCCAGAGTAGGCAGACCACCCCGTTGTGAAGTCTGGACACCAACAGGGTTTCCAGGGGCAATGGGCTGCTACAGTTTTGAGGACAGAGGGCCACGGGAAGCCCTTGGCCTTGGGGCAGATGTGTTCAGGGGCTTGAGATTGGTAGCTCCACCCAATGCAACTGCACCACTATTGGAGTACTCCAGGTTGTCTCTGGGAAAGACGGCCGCTTCCTGTAGCCCCTCGAGACGTGTATTTGTGGGAAATCCCACATAAGAATTCTGCGCGCAGCAGAGAAAGGTAAGAGGAGGCATTACTCGTCAGGAACGTACAAGAGCACCATGGATGTGATGCAGTTTGACAGCCCAGGGTTCCGTTTTCATAATTCTGTGTCTGTTGCGTGTGGTACATATCCCAAACCTACGGCAGAGGGAGGCTGCAGCCCTACATGCAGACCCCTCTCCTAGGTAAGCTAGGCTTCCTTCACAACTGTAAAGCAGAGAAACGATAAGACAAATGCAAAGGATTTGAATTCTGGGAAGCATCCTGCTTTTTCTTACAATTGGATTATTCGCATATGAGATAAAGTAAGTTAGTTGCAGGGTTTGTTTCCTTTTTTTTTTTTTTTTTAAGAGCAGGAGTGGTTGTAAAAATCAATAAACAACTGCTGGATCAATAACTTTCTGAACGAGACCAGCTGACAGATCGGTATCTGCACGAGATCTTTTCTGAAATGTCAAGTGACCAGTTAATTTTCCGGAGCTTGTTGTTTAGTTTCAAGCTTCAGGAAAGCCCCCGTTTGGAGCATCTTTGTGTACACCTGTGCGCTGTAAGAGCTTTGCCCAAAATGCATGAAGCCCAGATTGCCCTGCGCTTTCCTAGCAGCCTGGGTTCTATGGAAGTTGGGCCATGGCAAGCTGGTTTTTCTAGAAAGCCTTGAGTAGTTAAGTGAAGAGCGTCTGCTCTGCTAACAGGTGCCGAGAAAAAGATTAGATACAAAAAGGTCACTGGTGATCAAGAGGGGCGAACGCTTGCTTAACTTTTAATAGACACCATGCCTCCAAATCGTAGCTACTTTTCCACCACTGCGTAATTCCTGAGACATGGATTGAATAAACGGATGATTTAAGCAGAGCGAACAACGGCACCAAAAAGAATACTCCTTTTTGTATTGGTGAGCATGGCTTCAAGATTATAGAATGATGGGGTCTCAAAAGGACAGAAAGAAAAAACTATGACCGAATTATTTTTAGATTAGACCCAATTTCCAGGTATTAGTGAGATGCCCAAATAAATTTTTAGATGTTTCTGCTCAGGCACCATTTCTGCTTTCCATAGGCATTTCTTTGGAAGCTGGAAGCTAAAAGAAATCTTACCGAATACCTGATACATGCAGAATGAGCCTGGGGGCCGGTGGTGCGGGGGGGACTGGAAAGGAAATATTCTAACCTTATGTTCAGTTACACACCATTACATCCACCATTATCTTAAAAGGCTAATCAGCCATGTTTAAAATTAAAATTGTTGAAAGTAAAATAGGTTCATAAATATAGAGGGAAAGCAGAGTTGGCCACATCGCATATGGCTTTTAGAATGAAGCAGGCTGCTAAGGGGCTCCCGAAATTAGGGCTGGTGGGTGTAAGTAAAATGATGACATACGTTGCCACGTGCACCACCCGGTACAGAGGTGTGTGGGTCTCTTCCAAAAAGTGAATGTTACTGAAAGAAAGCAGCAACAGCGACAAGAAAATGAGGGGAACCAAGTGGCGTTAAAAAGCCTCAGGAGGGGTGACAACCTGCAATATATAAGCCTTTTCTATTATATAATCTGTATGACATTCCCCAGCCCTGTCTCAGAATCCATGGAGCGGGTGCATCTGAGTTCACGCCTGGTGGACAAGGGCACAGGTGCATGGGGGATGTTCCCAATGGATGGAGATGCAGGTACGCAAGCAGAGTAGGAAGAGAGGGGATGCCCTGTCTGTGGAACTCCAACTGGGTCCCCGTGGCTCAGTACCACCTCTCACACGCGGGAGGCCCAGGCTGACAGCCACTCCTGTAATTCTTATAAGACCAGTGCGTTCAGGCCGTGACCTTGCCCTCGGTTCAGTTCGCCCCAGCCTAACATGGAAATCGCCATCCCATCCAAGGGAGGTATTTCTCGGACCCTGCAGCAGTAGCAAGATGTGAAAATACAGGCTTTACTGAAAAGCACGGCAGTGAAACAAAATTAACAGTCAGGGCACACGTTGTGTGCCCTTGAGTTTTGGGTGGTCCTGTCTTAAGGAGCCTGCCATGCAGACCTAGAAACAGTGCCGTTTAGAGAAATGTTTATACCAGGGGTGAGATTCTGATCTCTGCTGATTGGGTATTATTATTGAATGGCTGCTAACAGCAGGAGAGATTCAGCGCCCTTAAATGGTTACCAGGGAATGGGTCTTATCCATCACAACATGAATCAGTCCGTTGACAGGCACGTACTGTGTACCTTTCAGCTGCGGAAGGCTTTGCAGAGGGTGGGGTGTACAAGGAAGCAGAACCCAGGGACCCTGCCACGCAGGAACCTGCAAGGAGCACACAAGGATGAGATGAACACACACTAAAAGGCTCAAGGACGATGCAGGTAAAAGTTGAAATCCTGTGTTGGGTGTTGCATACAAAAGCCCTGAGCTCATTCCTTTAACAGCGTTTATGAAGATTTGGATGGGTGACTGACCTCTTATGCTTTGAAGGGGACAGCTTTTGTTTCAGGATGGGACTTCTGGTTTTCTGAAGGATGGGAGAGCCTTGAGATTTCATAAGGTGAGGCAGAATATATAGGGGAGTTGATGCAGGGATGAAAAGTGGAGTGATGGGGCTGGAGGTGACGAAGCACGGGGCGTCTTTGGGGAAGTGACAGTGACTTGGTGAGACAGAAGCCAGAGATGGGTGTGCCCCAGGGCCAGAGAACCAGGAACATTGATGCTGTAACTCCCAGTGCAGGAGAAGACGGACGTCCCAGCTCACGCAGTCAGGAAGAGAGCAAAGTCAACCTTCCTCTGCCTTTGGTTCCACGCAGACTCTCCAGGGACTAGGTGACGCCCACCCACACTAGGGTCAGGGCGTCTGCTGTACCTCATCCACTGATTCCCATGCTAACCTCGTCCAGAAACACCCACACAGACACACCCAGAGTTAATGTCTAACCAGCTGTCTGGGCACCTGTGGCCCCGTCAAGCTGACACATCAGATTCACCATCTGAGCGTGCAGTCCCCATCTGGGTGGTTTGGACTGTGTCATCTGAGCTGAGCTGGGCTGCACTTCCCGACACACCCTTCTGTGTAGGTTTTCAGACCTCCTTCACTTTCTCCTACTCCAGCTTTAAGGCTTTCCTATATACATCGGTGCATTTTATTCCTCCAGCACTTGTCTAGGCTTTCAACTACGTGGTATTTTTAGTACCACCATCACCTCTTTCTTACTTTCTCCTTTACAGATGAGCAAACTCATATAGGGACACAGATAGCAATGGATAAACAGAATTTGGTCTTCTCATGCGGACCTCTTCCTATTACATGACGCTCATTATATCATAGGGTTCCTGTGAGCCCTGAAATTACATGTCTGCATTACATTTCTTTTTTTTTTTTCATTGAAGTATAGTTGATTTAAAGTGTTGTGTTAATTACTGCTGTAAAGCAAAGTGACTCAGTTATATACATATATATTCTTTTTCATTTTCTTTTCCATTACGATTTATCACAGGATAATGAATAAGTTCCCTGTGCTCTACAGTAGGACCTTGTTGCTTATCCATTGTATATGGAATAGTTTGCATCTACTAACCCCAAACTCCCAGTCCTTCCCTCCCCTACCCCACAACCCCCTTGGCAACCAGAAGTCTGTTCTCTATGTCTGTGTTTCTGTTTCATAGATATGTTCATTTGTGTCCTATTTTAGCTTCCGCATATAAGTGATATCCTATGGCATTTGTCTTTCTCTTTCTGAGTTGCTTCACTTAGTGTGATCATCTCTAGGTCCATCCATGTTGTTGCAAACGGCAATATTTCATTTTTTTTATGGCTGAGTAATATTCCATTGTATGTATGTACCACATCTTCTATATCCATTCCTCTGTTGATGGACATTTAGGTTGCTTCCATGTTTTGGCTATTGTGAATAGTGCTGCTATGAATATAGGGGCGCATGGATCTTTCTGAATCATGGTTTTCCTCCAGATATATGCCCAGGAGTGGATTGCTGGATCATATGGTAGCTCTATTTTTACTTTTTTAAGGACCCTCCATCCTGTTCTCCATAGTGGCTGCACCAGCTTACATTCCCACCAACAGTACAAGAGGGCTCCCTTTTCTCCACACCCTCTCCAGCATTTGTTATTTGTAGACTTTTTAACGATGGCCATTCTGACCAGTGTGAGGTGTTACCTCATTGTAGTTTTGATTTGCGTTTCTCTAATAATTAGCGATGCTGAGCGTCTTTTCATGTGCTTCTTGGCCATCTGCATCTCTTCTTTGGAGAAATGTCTATTTAGGTCTTCTGCCCATATTTTGATTGGGTTGTTTGTGGGGGTGTTTTGTTGTTGTTGTTATGTCTGCACGTAGAGCACAGCGCTAAGACATAGTATACCTGGAAGAAACAACCGCAATAGAAACAATTATCAGTTCAGATCAAAATGCTGTTAACATTCAGTAAAACAGCAGTTCTGTACAAACGAGTAAAGAATTTTGTGGATGATGAACCTTCATGGGGTCTCTGTTCATACAGATTTCAGTTCAAACTGGCCACATGTGTTACCTAGAAGCCAAACATATGTGTCTTTTCTAGAATTGATTTCTTGCTTAAACCCTTTCATGATTGTCTGTGCACACTCTCTCAGGGGGTTAAAGTGTTGGGTGAGAGAAGATGTTTCAGCAACAGACACATGTGAATGTTTGAAAATCAGAGCCCCCGAAATAGAGGGAAATTTCTCGGCAAGCACTTTGAGGAATGCGTAGCTGTGCTTTAAAGCGCACAGGGGACTTAAACGGCTCCTGAGTGATTAGAAATCGTCCTCCTGTTACCCGTCACCCTGTTTAGAAAGTTATTAGGTGCTCACTTCGGCAGTGCATATGCTAAAATTGGAACGATACAGAGAAGATTAGCATGGCCCCTGCGCAAGGATGACACACAAATTCGTGAAGCGTTCCATATTTTTTAAATAAAGATTCTGAATGCAAAAAAATAAATAAAATAAATGCTTAGAGGCCAAAAAAAAAAAAAAAGGAGAGTTATTAGGCTGATACGTTAATAAGAATTGTGTAAATAATATTAGGAGAATGACAAATGGTTTCCTCCAGAAGATTAACTTCTCTGCAGCTAAACCACTTTACTAGTAATTATTTGAGAAATTATCTCTGGAGCAGAACAAAAGTGAAACTCTTTTAAGTTACAAAATGTGTTTTATAGACTCTAGAGAAAAAGCACATTCACATATTTGGGGATTTCTTTTGTAATCCTTCAATGACATGGGCCCTACTGTACAAACGCTCAGAATAATACTTTATTTTATTTTTTTTTGCTATACGCGGGCCTCTCACTGCTGTGGCCTCCCCCGTTGCGGAGCACAGGCTCCGGACGCGCAGGCTCAGCGGCCATGGCTCACGGGCCCAGCCGCTCTGCGGCATGTGGGATCTTCCCGGACCGGGGCACGAACCCGTGTCCCCTGCATCGGCAGGCGGACTCTCAACCACTGTGCCACCAGGGAAGCCCTCAAAATAATATTTGACCTGGGTGTAATATTCATCCCGCTCCTTGCAGGTTCTGTAGAATATCCTTTGATGCCCATTTTGAATTAAATATGTATAAATGTAAGGCAGGGTTCTGCAAACTTCTTCTTAAAGTAAATATTTTAGTATTTTAAAATCCTAAATATTTTAAAAGTAAATATTTTAGACATTCAACTTGGTGAACCAAGATGCAAAGTTGAGGAAATTAACACAGGCATATATACAACCATTTAAAATGTAACCATTTGGGGCTTCCCTGGTGGCGCAGTGGTTGAGAGTCCGCCTGCCGATGCAGGGGACACGGGTTCGTGCCCCGGTCCGGGAAGATCCCACATGCCGCAGAGCGGCTGGGCCCGTGAGCCATGGCCGCTGAGCCTGCGCGTCCGGAGCCTGTGCTCCACAACGGGAGAGGCCACGACAGTGAGAGGCCCGCGTACCGCAAAAAAAAAAAAAAAAAATGTAACCATTTGGAAATGTTCAGACCATTCTTAACTCACCAACCCTTAAAACACACAGATACAAGCAGCTGGCTAGATTTGGCACACTGGTTGTAGTTTGCTAAGACCTATTTTTAAAGTATCAAAAATGGTCTAAAATATGTTATTAGTAGTGATTTTAATTGTAATAATAGCATCCATAATCACAGTCCCTGAAAGCCACATGTTAAAGCTTGTGCAATCACTTCACATGCGTTACCTTGTGTGATTCAGCCGACTCCCCGCCTCCCAACTATCATTTCAAGTGCTTTTCCATCTGGAGCTTGCGGGTGGGAACCGATCTGATTAAACTCAATGAGGACAGAATCAGCTTTTGTCCGAGGTGTTCATAAAAGGCACATGATTTGTGGGATCAGCTGGCACGGGCATGATGGCCAAGCAGCCCTGTGCACTGTCTTCTTGACATTGCCCTCGACAAGACAGGATTTAGAGAAAAACAACAAGCAATATACAATACCACGTAATCCTCAGAAGGAGTGTCAAGGATAAAAGACGTGTGGCCAGGTTTCCAGTGTGGACTTTAGACTTTCCCTGGTTTGCATTGATGATCCTCTACCGAGTAGCGGGTTTTAAAGATTGCTGAACAGGTACAGCTTATATCACAGACACTCCTGTGCGTTTTTTTTGGAAGCCCCAAGCAAAGCACGCCCAAACTCTTCTTGCAGAAATCATCCTCATGTGTGAGACAGTCGACATCGTCAAATTAAGTATTGAGTATCGAAGAAAAGAAAAAGTAGGTCAGGAAACAGTTGCCCTGCAGAACCTCAAAATTGATGTTATAGAGAAAAAGAATGGATGAGATGTCCAGTGTCATCTCATCAAAGTGCCAGGAGACGGGAGATGAGTAAAGGCCATGGCAGAAGACGCATCACTGGTTTCTGGATGTTGAAGGTGGAGCAAGTTTTAACCCCAAGGTCGGAAGATCCAGATCTCCGGCCTCTTCACCCACCAGCGATCTTCCTGTGGTCGTTAACCTGTTTTCCCCTCTACTCCACACCCAGGAGTTTGAAATTGGACCGGAAGAGCTCTAAGATACTGGCCAGGTATAACCATCGCTATGATGCCTGTCTTTTCTCCAACTCCTGCTTTTAGAAATTAGCACACGAAGGACTCGATTCCCGTTACCTGGTCTGTACTTCTTGAAATAGCAGCAGTGTAACTATTCCATAGAAAATATCTTGAAAAGACGTGATCATTATGGGATGTGATGAAGGTGCTACCTGTTGTTACAGTGGCGGCCATACTCAGTACAGAAATATATCAGAAGAACATGTTGTACGCCTTAAGTGTACACAGTGTTACAGGGCAGTATCTTCAGTAAGGAAAACGCTCATGGAAAATATCTCAGCGAGGGCCTGCTTCTTTTGTGTGTGACCCGTACAAACTTGACCAACGTAAACCGTGAGGACGCTGGAATGACCAGTGGAAATCACTTCTTCAGGCGACGTCATTTCTTCTTTTGCTCACCTATGCTATCTCTGTACAATGAGAGTGCACTGATCGGTTTTAAAGGGAGTTAAAATATTCCAAATTGTGGTAAAATACACATAACATACAAGTTAACCGTTGTAACTGTTTTGAAGTGTACGGTTCGGTGGCATTGAGTACCTTCCCACTGTTGTGCAAGCATCCCCACCGTCCATCTCCAGAACTCTCATCTCACTCAACTGAAACTCTGGCCCCATGAAACACTACCTCCCCATTCTCCTTCCCAGGCCCAGGCACCCACCGTTCTACTTTCTGCCTCTATGATTTTGACTATTTTCGGCACCTCGTATAAATGGAATCATACCACTGTGTCCTTTTGTGACTGTCTTATTACTCAAGGTTAGCCAAGGGAATTCTGTAAAGCTTGTTTCACAAGGCATAGAATTATAGAATGCAATAACCCCAATTTAGAACCCTTTAGAACAAGATTGGGGAGAATTTATTTTTCTAAAATCCAGTGATGGGTTCCTAGTTGTGCAAAGATGAACAACATAATTAAGATGCACGCATTCCTCCTTCAAATGGTGTCTACTTCCTGTAAAAAAAAAAAAAAAAAAAAAAAAGGTGGGGACAGATTTCACAGTATAGTCTGGGGATTTAATTAGGAATTTAGTACTGAGAGAGGGAATGCTTTCCAATTAAAAAAACTAGGGCACAGGGTAATAACAAATAAAAACGATTTAAAAGTACTTTGGAAACATCCCCTGATCTATCTGTGTAATGTGATCATGGTGAGCTTGGTGTTTATGGAGCAGCTGCTTCCAGTAATAGCCACATGTGCTCAGTCCAGAGCAACAGCATAACGTCCTCTTAATGTCGGCATCTTCTTAAGCGGTCGTCCCATTTTTGTCCTTATAGGAAAAGCCTTATCAGGCGTGCTATTTAGGAAAGATACGGAACAGCTAGAGTTCCGCGGCATCGTGAAGGGATAGTCTTTCCTGAACTTAAGACACAAAAAGAACCAATTATTTTAATTGGTTAATTTGAATACGCAGACGATTCATAGTTCTCAAAATAAAATATACCATCAACAGAGAGAAAAGCCAAGAATCTGTGAAGACTATTCACCCCAAATGTTTATGACGACTCTCAAGAATATATTATAATACGCTCATATGTATAAGAATATACGTGTATTATATGTCTATGACACACAGTTGACTTGAAGACCAAAGCAGGGAGTAGAGGCTGGGGACATCACATCATCCTAAAGACATCCCGCTAAAAATCCATAATAATCTGAAACTTGCATTCCAATGCTGACGACAGTCTTCACATACCTAAAGGTTACATGACAGTAAATGAACATACGTGTTTGTAAGAGTTTATAAAAGTACACGCAGGCACAGATAACGACAGATCAAAAAGAAGAGGGAAAAAACCTCCACAGAAAACAGGAAATGCATAGCACTTAGACATACGTGTTTGTAAGAGTTTATAAAAGTACACGCAGGCACAGATAATGACATCAAAAAGAAGAGGGAAAAAACCTCCACAGAAAACAGGAAATGCATAGCACTTAGAAGACAAAAACCTGAATGGCAGTAACATTCCATGTGCATTACCATGGACAGGGAAACTCAAGTTAAAACATGAATAAGACTCCCTCAAGTTGGGCAAAAATTTAAGTCAGGTAGTCTCAAGCACCGAGGAAATCGTGAAGCAGAAATGGATCTCCGTACTGTTACAGGGCGTGTGGATTGACCAAACCACTTTGGGAAGACTTCTCGAAGCATCAGTTGAGTTGAAGATGCACTCAGCTCTCCAGCCAGCTGTCTACTCCACAGAAGCTCAGGCCATGTGCACAGAGTATGGACAAGAATGTTCACAGTAACTTGCTCGTAATAATGAAAAATTAGAAACTACCCACGATGGAATAATTATAAGTAAAATAAATAAACTGTAGTTATAGGTATCAGTTTAATGAGTCTCAAGTTGAATGACGAATAAAAGAAGTGACCTTCAGCATGATACCATTTGCTTAAGTTTTAAAAATGAATAGGTAGGTGGTAGATAGATAGATGATGGATAGATGTAGGTAGGTATGTAGAGACATATAAATAGATGAGAGATGAGATAGATGATAGGTAGATGGATAGATATAGGGAAGGAGAGAAAGAAACAGGAAGAAAGAAAAGAGAAGGAAGGAAGGAGGGTGGTTGGATAGACATGTACATGATGGATGGATAGATGTAGGTAGGTAGGTAGATCAGATAGATAGAACTAGATGATAGGGGCTTCCCTGGTGGCGCAGTGGTTGAGAGTCCGCCTGCCAGTGCAGGGGACATGGGTTTGTGCCCCGGTCTGGGAGGATCCCACATGCCGTGGGGCGGCTGGGCCTGTGAGCCATGGCGGCTGAGCCTGTGCGTCCGGAGCCTGTGCTCCGCAGCGGGAGAGGCCACAGCAGTGAGAGGCCCGTGTACCGCAAAAAAAAAAAAAAAAAAGAACTAGATGATAGATGAGATAGATGATTGAGATAGATGATAGATAGATGGGTAGATATATGGAAGGGAGGAAGGAAGGAGAGATGGATGGATGGATAGATAGATATAAATAGATGATAGATTAGATAGATGGTAGGTGGATAGATACATGGAAGGAAAGAAAGAAACAAAAATGAATAGATAAATATTGATAGAAAGGCAGACACATATGTATTAGAATGATAAGACAATTCAGAGATCCAGGACACTGAAAACCAAATTGAGTTTGCTGGGAAGAGAAGAAGGGAAATGAAATTGAGGGCAAGTACACAGGGGACTTCAAAATACAGTACTTCTCTAATGTGCTATTATGTTTTAAAAACCAACATAAAGAAGGCATGAGGAACTTCCCTGGTAGCACAGTGTTTAAGACTCCGTGCTCCCAATGCAGGGGGCCTGGGTTTGATCCCTGGTTAGGGAACTAGATCCCATATGCATGCCACAACTAAGAGTTCGCATGTCACAACTAAGGAGCCCGCCAGCTGCAGCTAAGGAGCCCACATGCCACAACCAAGGAGCTGGTGAGCCACAACTAAGGATCCTGGCTGCCGTCACTAAGACCCGGTGCAACCAAATAAATAAGTAAATAAGGCATGAAGGAGTTACGGCAAAACTGATCACACCATTCGTTCCTCCACCCACTTCAGAACTCTTTTCACCCCCTCCCTGCACATACAAGGCTACATTCCAAAAATATCAAACAGCTCAAGTTATCTTTTCAAAACCATATTTTTAGAACAGGAGGAAAATTGCATGCATTATTTTCCTCATGTGACATAGTTTCTCCTAAGTTTCAACTGCCATGAGAAATATCCAATTAATAATTTCCTATTTTCCTCTTTCATTCATTTCATGGTTTTTTCTGTTTAAATGTCATTTTTATATATCAGCAAACACTCTATCAAGCAATAAATAGTAGAGATCTTCCCATTTGAAAATGTAAAGTTTTTTTTTTTTAAGGACTAAGGCCCCTGGGAATCTCGGACATATGTTCAGACACGTGGGCATATGCTCATGTACTTAGATAAAGAGATTCAGTCGTGGCAGTTGAGTTGCACTGATTTCATTCCTAGCATCAGTTGCAGGAGTGTAAGTATCCATTATCCATGAATTTAACAAACCTACATCCTTGTCCATGGTATCTTTCTATTCTTACTAAGTCACTTCTTTCCCATGATCAGATGTTCTAGTCTGGACTTTCTCTTCCTTTCTCTGAGTAGAGTAATCTTGACAGTGGAGTGATGAACATATCTAATGCTTCATACAGTGTAAAGGAGTATAAAATTGGATGTTTCAGGGAGTATGTGTGAGAAGAGAACACAGATGTCCTGTGACAAGGAGCCTAGAAATGGTACCAGCTCATACAGGCCCTTGTCAGGTCATTATTGTTTGAAAACGAAGAATGCAAGAGACTTGTTAACTGCATGTACTGTTTATATACATACAACACACAGGTACACATATGTCTATATATCTCTTCTTTGCCTCTTTTTATATACGTACATTTATTATATACTTTATATTATTGTATATTTCATATATTATATGTTAATATATATATTTTGTATTGTATATTAACAAATTGATAATTATATTGTAATTATGTTACATATAATGTATAATTATAATATATAACACTATATAATTTATAATTACATATAATGTTTATAACTATAATATATAAGGTATAATTACATATAATATGTAGAATTATACATGTATATAGAATATAGTACACAATAATGTATATATAATAATTAGTATGTTGATTAATATTTTTGCACAGAATTTAGAGTGTTTCACATCACGTAGCTTTCTAAGTATGCTACATTTGCTAACTTCACAATTTAATCTTTACAACAGCCACGAGCCAGAAGTTACTCTTAACACCCGTTTTTACAGTGAGCACCGATGCCCAGAGAGGCATCTGTACCAAGTAAGAAGTGCTGAGTGCAAGCAGTGTTTTGATTCTAGGCAGTGTGGTCCAGAGATCCTCCCCCAGCCAGCACGTGCTGTCAGAAGTCACCACTGGTTTCCACTTCTCCCCAAGAGCGAGATGGCGCCTCAAGAGGATACAGATATCCACAGAAATCCGCCATGTTGAACTTAGCATTCAAGATTCATCCTCACCCTGTAAATTCAACATCCATTCCTGCTCTTACATGTACGGAAGCAAATCTCTGTATAATAGTTGCACGTGCACCTCAGAGCCAAAAGAGGATGACAGAAGATGCTCTGTAGATCTTGTTTCTCTTGCTAGGGATACAGATGTTGCAAACGAAAAACGTGAGACGCCTCTAAGTTAATCGCCAAAGAGCGTCACCAATAGCCTTGGATCTGTTTAAGTAGCTCCTGTATGGAACGTTGTTGACGTATTGAATATTTTAAGCCCCATTGTTAGCATCCTCATGCACAGCTACATTCATCATCATTGGCCAAGTAATGGGAAGTGTTTTGCTAGCTACCAAAGTGCTGTGTTCCCATTTCAGAACGTCTTGTGCTCTTAACGTATTTTCTTAGTGATGCTTCCAAGTTGCGATGGGGAACAGGGTCTTTGGCAGTCAGGAAGCCCGTGTCTCGTTGTAGCCTCTTCTTCAGGTGGAGACGTCTTCACCCTTCTTAAAACAGACACTGAGGGCTTCCCTGGTGGCGCAGTGGTTGAGAGTCCGCCTGCGGATGCAGGGGACACGGGTTCGTGCCCCGGTCCGGGAGGGTCCCACGTGCCGTGGAGCGGCTGGGCCCGTGAGCCATGGCCGCTGAGCCTGCGCGTCCGGAGCCTGTGCTCCGCAGCGGGAGAGGCCACAACAGTGAGAGGCCCGCGTACCGCAAAAAAAAAAAAAAAAAAAGACACCAATACGTAAAGCTCAAATGACCAAGACTTCGCTTCATTTACTGAAACCAAATGAAACATCAATATCCCTTTTTAGGATAATAATTGCACTTACAGTCACCTCTGAATTTTGTATGAGCAATTCCAAAATGGGAAAACAAGAAGATCCTGTTGATACGTTCAGATCTTGAGACTCTGACCAAGGAGCTTCACTAGAAAAGAAAGAATTTGTTGCAACTTGAAAGGTGATCCCGCTTATCTTAAATGGGTGTTGGTTATCCAGGTGAACTGGAATGGCAGGATGCGTGTAAAGAATCATTGGAAATAGCTGGTGTCTTTGGTTGGGTTCCCTCGAAGAAGAACCTGAGACAGGAATTTGAGTGCCATTGATTCACTGAGGGAAAAACCAGCAAGGAAGGTGCAGAGGAATGAGAAAGGACCAGCCCCTGGTAAAATAGAGCCTTGGTCTGATGTCATGGTGTCAGGGCCCCTGGAGCACAGATTGTACCATCCGGCTTTGAAGCAAGAAGGACCACCATTTGTAGCCCCCACGTCAGGAGGTCTTTGGCTGTGGGGTCTTCAGGGTGGGTAGGTAGGGGGCAACTTTGCAGGCAGGGCAACTTATTCTCCACCAAGGGCAGTTCTCTACAGAGTAGAGCAGCTGTGACCTGTTAATAGCACCCAGTTCCGACGGCTGGAAGAGATCTCCATCTGCCCTGTAAAGATCTGGGCAAGGGGTCAAAACAGCATCGATCCCCCTACTAACTCCTGCAAGTAGAAATCTCTTTAAACGTTCATTTAAAATAATACTTCTCACGCTGTGATTCCTAATACTTACCACTCGGAAATTCTCCTGTGTTCAATTCAGATTAGGTGATGGCTTATGCTGGTCATCGTTGTATCTATTTAAGGTCATGAATTCTGAATCTTTCGCTTATATCCCAACTGTAAGGTAAGGATTTGTTTTAAAAAGTTCTGTTGTTTTTTTTTTTTAAAGATTTATTGGTCTAGTTTCAAACCCTGGGGTTCCTTTTGTACACGTATTTTCCAGGCTTATAAGTCCTCATTACTAAGCTGGAGCTGACGCTTAGAATAATGATTTCTCAATGAGAAGCTGAACTGGATTTATTAGCAGGTTTTATAAATCAAGTGCAAAATATATAGTTCAAACTTCTAAAGCACAGATTTATGGATCCTTGCAATAAATCCCCATAAAGTCCTATTTTTTTCACTAATCTGGTCAACTGCTGGGTAGACATGTCTTGTCTTTTAATCCATTTCATATTCATAATTAGAACTCATTATTTCAGTAAAAATCTGTTGATTTATGGTTATCCTAAACGCATGCATTTGGAGGAGTTTGGAAGCCTGCCCGCATATTGACAGTTACAGAGGAGAACTAATGCAATCACCAGGAGAATGCCTGAAAAATGTACAATAATAATACTGGATCCCAGACGTCAAGGACAAGGCAGAATTTAAAACAGCCCCGCTTCCATTCTCAAAAAGGTACCACTTAGTAATTATTATTAGGAGGGAGTCATTCGGCTTTATCACTGTATAATGTTCTATAATGGACTTAACACTTTTATGCCTACGTCTTTATTTCACTCTGACACTAGGAAATAGGCAGGGTGCCTGTAATTCTTTTTACAGACAAGTCGATGAAACCAAGGCTCTGATGCTCGAGGCATTACCCAAGGTCACATAGATGGTTTGGAGATCGTCTCCTTGCCCCAGGTCCTGGCCTCCAGCCTTCCTCAGGCTCCCACCCCAGCACGTTTTAGGGTGGACGTGAATGGTCGCTGCACGAGGGAAACTCTCTCTAGGGCAACTGTGATCTCTCCTTCAAAGTCTCCGTACACAGAGAGTCCTACTGCCGATCAAAACTCTGAAATTTCACTCCTTCGTGTTGAGTACCTTCCTCCATCGACCCTGGGAGGGAACAGTGTGTAAACAGGTCACCGTCCACACAAAACCGTGTTCCAGTTGGTTGTATGACTCATCCCTCTCAGCCAGGATTCATTTATTAGGGTTGACAGGACCAACAGGGATGCCCGGGGAGGAACCCCAGGAGCCTGGCTACTGGGGAGCTGGTTCGATAGCTGTCACACAGTCCACCAGGAAGAAATACGGATTTAACTTTCCAGAAGGGATTAAAGACTTTGTTAATATTGTGAAACATTAAGGGAACGTTTTAAAATTTTAATCGATGGTTAATGCCATTATGGGAAGGCCGCACACGAGGGGACTGTCAGAGAATGGTGTTCGATATTCTCTGTAAACGACTAACCGTTTAAAGGAGAGAAATGAGGAGGAAAGGAATTAGAATTCGGGAGTGTCTGGGTTAACAGGAATTTGAATAAGGTGACTATATAATTTCACCATTCCACTAGGTCTCTTGAGAGAAATGGGGACACAAAAACAAAAGCATAAATTTATTAATTTGATGATTAATTGTTTAAAAAGTTATTGACTGCGAAATAAATTTTATTGAATTGATGGAGCTATATATTCTCTTAAAAAGGATTTCTTCTCACACACATAACACTAAAAATATTTCTTAACAGAGAGTAATCCTAAGGGTCCTCATCACAAGGAAAAAAAAATTATATATATATGTGTGTGTGTGTATATATATATATATATATATATATATATATATATACACATATATATGTTTCTTGCATTTTAGTTCTCAATAAAATGGTGGATTAGCCTGCTTGGGTTGCCATAATAAAGTACCACAAACTGGGTGGCTTAATAAAATAGAAACTTATTTTCTCACGGTCTGGAGGTTGAATGTCTAAGAACAAGGTGTGGGCAGGGCTGGTCCCTCCTGAGGCCTCTCTCCTTGGTGTGTAGATGGCCGTCTCCTCCCTGTGTCCTCACATGGTCATCCCTCCTTGTGTATCTGTGTCCTAATCTCCTCTCCTTATAAGGACACTAGTCCTGTGGGATCAGGGCCCACCCTAATGACTTCATTTAACCTGTAACACATGGGAACAGTACGTAGTAACCCCCACTGAATGCAGCTACAAAATCTGGACAGGTAGCTGAAGACCCTAACCGTGAAATGGACAGTACGTATCTATCAGAATGGCCGAACACAAATAAATAGCAGTGGATTTATACTATAGCATTAATGGCGAAACTACCATCACAGGAATTCACAGAATATTTATATGCACTAAGACAGAGCCTGCCTTTCTCCAGCACACATTTGCCATATTCGCAATAATGTCCTGTTGCTACCCTGAACCTGGCCCTGATGGCTTCACGTATAGTCTGGGTCCTGGCAGCAGCCGTGGCTCAGCTGGTATACCAAATAACCACTACTACTGGACACCATCATCGGAGACCAGAAAGAGTCCACACCGCCAGCTTCTGCCCCAACACAAGTTGCATTATTAGCCAGCGCCGTGCGTACTGCCCTTCAAAGGAGGTGCTCATGACTTTGCACCTGGAAAGGGTTGGGGAAAGAGGTTCTGCAGCTTGCCCCTCGAATGTAACTGTATGTTTGAGCGATGAGTCTGCAGATCACCTCTGTATTGCACGTAGAACCAGCAGAAAAATCACGGCAGAATCTGGGAACTTCAGGGTGGTGCTCAACCGCACCTGTCCTAGCTCATTTTAATGCAGCTGTGGGCAGTGTTTGGCATCGTTTACTGGAAATGAGAAGTCTGTAATAGAGACTTCCGCGGTGGTCCGGCGGTGAAGACTCCGTGCTTCCACTGCAGAGAGTGTGGGTTCAGTCCCTGGTCAGGAAACCCAAGATCCCGCATGCCGCGGTGCGGCCAAAAAAAAACAAAGTCTATGATGGATGCTAAATTGAGGATGCTGAGGCAACAGTCAAAATCAAAATCATGCAAGTTTTTAACTTGCAGAGTGTCCTCTGCAAACCAGAAAGAATGGTTACCAGATGGAAAAGGGATTGGAAAGAGTAGAATATCGTGAAATACCCAAGATCAGTGGTTCTTAACCTTTGGGGGAATAGATGTTAATTATGATTTGAGAATTTGCTGAAAGTTACTGAGAGCTCCCCAAGAAGAATGCACCTACACTCAACGTTTTGCCTAGAATCGCAGAGTTCAGGCCATCCTGAATTCTAGCCATTGATTCCTTAGGACGGTAGCTCTTCAAAGATGGTTATGGCATTTTATTGTTACTACTGTTGTTACGATAATTTAGTGTCACTACTGTCATTTAGCAGGCGGCAGCCAGGAATGATAAAAAGTGCTGCAGTGTCCATAACATTGAAACAGAACGTAATTTTAAAAAAGCAAAAAAGAATTGTACCATTTCCCACACAACTTTGAAATATCCCTCTAAGTATTTGTTTACATAAAAAAGCTCTCCATAATTATCTGAACCTAGAACCTAACTGCATTTTATATCTAAATTCAAGGCGTTTTTTTTTATTTTTTTTTTTTTTGCACAGTTACAATAGGCACTGAATTTTCCAAGAGCACAGCTGCCAAGTAATTAGAGGGAAAATTGTAGTTTATTTGTTTGGAAACTTACCAAGCGTCATTAACAATTTTAGAAGAATTCCAACACTGCTCATGGTAGTTGAGTCACTGACACAAGCAGTTTAACCCCCAAAGCTTTGGACCACTTCATTATGTCATGGTGAAAATACGCACTATATTATCACATATTACTTTCCATTTATGTCTTTTTTATACTGTAATTAGGGAATTTACTGTTATTATTAAATAATAAGTTATAGCATAATGAGTAAGAGTGGTGGTTTCATATGTCATCATTTATAACCTCTGCGGTCTTGGGCAATTCCTTTACCTTTGTGCCTCAGTTTCCTGATCTATAGAATGATGATAAAAAACGACTTACCTCTTAGAGCTTTTGAGAATTAAGTGAGTTACTATTTTGTGTGTAAAACATTTGTGCCTGACACCTAGTAAACACTATATAAAGTTAGCCATCAATATCGTTATCATTAGTTATTAATATGAATTAATAATGTGAGAATAAGAGGTGTATTTCAAATATTTTATGTAACAATATGCAAGCAATATATAAAATACTGTCTATACATGGGAGATTTTTGTCTCTTAAGGTTTAGAACAACTCTTCTCAGAATTTAGGTAGACCCATGTTGAGAGGTTTTAGGAAAATTGCCTTGTAGTGAGAGATTTAATTTTTTTTTAAGTCCTACCTTTAACAAGACAGGCATACTTTACTCCTCTTTCATGAAATTTGTTTTGTTCTTGACATCATTGAAATGTTCCTCCAACCTAGAACATTCTTCTTTTCTTTGACTCGGTACGTGAGTCCATTTCCTTCACATTTACTAAGCGTTGATTGAAAGGGTTTTTGTTACCAGAGATGTCTTTTGCCTTCAGTATTGAAAAACAGTTTTGCTCCAACAAAAGAAACTTCCTGGAGTCCCCTGCAAACAACGGCCATGCCACTTTCCTGCACGGGGCTATTCATGACGTCTGTGGTTACCGTGTCTGCTTGCCTCACGTGCCACTGGGATTGCAACCTCGCCCACCAACAGTGTATTAAAATCAATCATTTTCTTCCTCTGTGTTCTCCTAGGGTCCCCAATGCACCCAACCTACTAAAATGGTGATATTTCAGCATCTCGGTGTGGCACAGTCTGTCTTGATGAGAAGCAAATATGATCTTCGATTTCTGCTGGTAAAAGTTGGCAACCTTTAGACCAAAGAGATTCTGAGAAATGGCATGGATTAAATAACTTCTTGTTATAAAACTCAAATCATGCATTGTTTTCTTGGCTCTGTTTTAGGAAATAGAACCAGGGAATTTTGTTAGTTATGTATATTCACCTTCCTGAAGGAATATAGATTGCTTACGGTTTTTTTCCTATTCTTTGGTTCTCATCAGCTTAAGTAATTCCTTTTTGCCCTCCGTCAACCCAAATGAGTCTTCTTTAGAATCTCTAAGCTGCAATATAGGATGTGGATACTGTTTCATGATCCTTGAAGTGTGTAGATCCACGGTCTTTCAGTATCAGGGAAGAGTGAACTCTAATTACTCATGAGAAAAAAAAAATCCCACAGTATCTCCTGCCCAACTTCTCATCAAACCCATTCTGAAGAATTAACTTTAATGAGGATTAATTAAAAGAGAAGTAGCCCACCTACCTTCTAGATTTCTGAAACATCAAGGATTTGCTGTTCTCTGTTTATTTGGACAACATTTTCTTGAATGGCACCAAATGGCAGAGAAGTTTAGCTTGGATACTGTGTCATCTGCTCCTGTTTAGGATACGGCACATGGAGACACAGTGCATCTGCTGGACGAGCTCATGGTCTTGGAGAGAAGAATGGACCTAAAGATCTGGGAGCATGGAGAATGCTTTACCTCCCCCGCCCACCATACTGCATGTTGAATGATGGATCTACTGTGAGCTCAGTGGTGCCCAATCCTAGCAGGCAGTATCCTAATTAATTGAAGAAATGCCGTGTTCTCCATTCTCAGAAAAGAGATCATTAAACATTAGTTTACAAACTACTTTACATAGACCATTCTTAAAGCATGCCTTATGTGGCTCTTTTGTTAAGTACAGTGAACATTCGGATAGGCACTTTGTGATGAATGAACCATTGTTTAAAATCTTTGTTACAGTTAAAACTAATTGGGAGCATGAGGTAAATGCCCATAAAACAACAAACAGTAAAAGTCTCAGTATTTACCTGTTCCTTCGGAGCAATTACAAGAAATGCTTCAGGGTAGTATTGGGGTCAGAGCTACCTTGATTAGTAAAAAGCCTCGTAAACAAGGATGGACTCGCAGAATGATTTGGATTTACCTCCAAAGTAAAGAAGAAGAGAAGTTGTTTCACCGAAGAAAAGGATAAAATGACCAACGGCCCTGAAAACAAGAAGGGAATGTTTTGAGAGACCTCACTTAAATCAGACTGATGAAAAAAGAGCCCAGTCATGGAGATGCAGTCAACATGAGTTTGTCCAAGTAGAGTCGTAAAAACTGAAATAGACCTAGACATCTCAAAAGTTGGTTCCATAATTGGACAATGGAAGAGCATAGTAAGGTTTGGAGCAGGCTATTGGCACGTAAATAAAACTTCAGTAAAATTCAGGTCAGAGGTCATTGCCAGTAGACAGAAATAAGAAAAAGTCTGTAGTCAGTGAAGTTCATTGGGAGGCTGCTGGCGTCCTTCACTCAAGAACGTGAGGAGGAGAAGTAAAGGCAGGTTGCACGGACAGGAAGAAGTGTAGGATTTTTGTTGCTACCGAGATGGCAGACTGTTTCTACCAAAGCAACATTCCCGCTGGAGAATACATAAAAATTCTGGATAAGGCGTGGCAAACGTTCTTTAAAACACACAGCAGCCACATAGCACAGGGAGATCAGCTCAGTGCTTTGTGACCACCTAGAGGGGTGGGATAGGGAGGGTGTGAGGGAGACGCAAGAGGGAAGAGATATGGGAACATATGTAGATGTATAGCTGATTCACTTTGTTATAAAGCAGAAACTAACACACCACTGTAAAGCAATTATACTCCAATAAAGATGTTAAAAAAAAAAAGCACATCAGATTATAAGGAAGTGGAAGTAATTAATTGCCAGGGGGATAAATGTAACAGGACAGGGAATAAGAGTGTTCAGAGGACTCAAAACTTCTTTGAGGGGATTAGACATTTCCACTTGTAACAAAGGGAGTACACAAGACCTTGATCTTATACCAAGGATGGAGTAGAAATTGAGATCCCTTTTTGCAGCCAGGATCTCAGAAGGCTCTTCTGCCAGTCAAACATTGCACTAGAAAAGAAAAACCCACCTGCTAAAACAAGGAAGTAAGAAGAAAATGTACGCAGGGGACTTCCCTGGTGGCACAGTGGTTAAGACTCTGTGCTCCCAATGCAGGGGGCCTGGGTTCGATCCCTGATCAGGGAACTAGATCCCACATGCATGCTGCAACTAAGAGTTTGCATGCCACAACTAATGAGCCCTCATGCTGCAACTAAGGAGCCCTCGAGCCGCAACTACGGAGGCCACCTGCCGCAACTAAGACCCGGTGCAACCAAATAAATAAATATTATAAAAAGAAGAAGAAGAAGAAAATTACTCTTCTGATCTGAAATCCAGGTTAGAAAAGTGTTTCCTCCAAGACTTTGTAACTATAGAACTGTCGTTGCAGAGTTTGGGAAGTTAGACCTTACATTTCTTGCACCATTTAAGAAGACACAAGACAATAATAACATGATTACCTTAAAATGCCCTAGTGTGTGAGGACACAGGGTGCCTGGCACCTGGATAGTGACTCTTCCTTAGAAGGATGTATGCTCAAACTGAGCAGAAGGCTTCTCACAGATAAAGCACACATTATCATAAGTACACAAACCCAAATTACAAAACGCACAAGGGGACAAGCTACTAGGAGCAAGAGTTAGCTGTAGAAGCAAACAGCAGGTGAGAGCTCTAAGAAATTAATATCTGCACCATGCCCATCGTCCTGTCCCCAGTAAACTATTATCAATTTCCTTCATCCTACTCCCAATAAAATGTTTGTTTTATACAAATTATAGTAACTTCCTTTGCCCTGTACCTAAAAAATATTTACACCATCTTCCATCACACTAGTCCCAATAAACTCTTTGTACCCACTTCCATATCCTGTCCCCAATAAACTATATCAAATTCTTTCATTATCTTTCTCCAATAAACTCTTTGTACCCACTTCCATCATCCTGTCCCCAATAAACTCTTTCTCCTGGGGATGATTGCATGACTGGGGCAGCTGTACCTTCTGAAACCATGTTCTCACCTACAGCCTCATTGCATCCATTAGCTGCCTCCCTTGGTCCAGCCATACTTGCTTGGACTACCAAGGTTGGCTGAGTCCTGAGATGAGCTGTTTACCAACCTACTGCCAAGAAGCCAGGCAAAGCCACAGCCCTGGTCCAGTGATGGGGACAGAGGGGTCTCCAGTCTTTGAAGGGAAATGAACACCTTGGATGAGAACCTAGCACACAGGGTACTAGTTCAGACCAACTACACGAGACATCGGGCGCTCCATCTTGGACAGTTGTGTAAAGACTCTTGCTTAGATGAAGCAAACGTCCTACCGTAATGTTGTGTCTGTAGATAGACATATAAATCATCACTATTTTTCTATGTTCCTTGTGATTCATCCTCTCCGATTTTATCACGGTCCTTCTATGCCTACTTCTACTCTCCATCTGTTATAGACCCTTCCAGAAATGAGTTCTACATCCTCCCTGCCTGGTGTGTAAACAGTGAGTCCTTTTGTCATAAAACTGTCACCTTCCAGCTTTCAGGAACGTGTCCTGGTTTTGGAATTCTGGAATACATGAGCAAGAAAATATGTGTCTCCAATGCCGTGATTTTATAATAGTCATGACTTATTGCTTCCTTAAACTTTCCAGAACGATCAACACTTACCCTATAGCTCCCTAATGACCTTTGTTTGTTTTTTCAATTTTATACTGAATTGGTAGAAGAAAATCAATCTTCTGTTACCCTGTCACCTTTCCCAGGGAAAAATTGATGCAAAGGCACCTTGAATATTCTTCAGATTGTTGATTTCGTATCTTGAGTGTTGCAGACATAAATTTTGGCTTGTGATTCTCTAATGTCAGAGGGCCTTGAAATCATACGGTTTTTGCTGTTTGGAATGCATTTTAGATTTGGGACTACTATCAGGTATGTTTCAGATTGGCTTTTAAGTGCTCATGGAGTTTATCTCTTGCAAAACTTTCTTAAGGTAGTAAGAGGCAACGCATAGCCTAGCTTTGTTGGTCTTTAAGGGTAATGAAACCTGTTTTAGGTGAAAGAAATGCAAAGTACATGCCCAGGAGAGGTAAAGCCATGGATGTTGGTGTGCAGGGTAAATGATGTTTAGCAGAGTAGGACTGGACAGATTAAAAAGTTTGAAAACTAGTAGGTAAAATGCTGCTAAGTATATAAAAATTCTTTAGGATATATTAGGTGAAAAAATATGGTGCAAATTAATGTATGTAGAAAAGTAACTTTTGTGTTAGAAAGGGGTTAAAAGGATTATCTACTCATGTTTTATTTGCATAAAGGAAACACTGGATGGGTGCATAAAAATCTTACCTGGAGAAAACAAAAGTACGAGCATGAAATATCAAAAGAAACATTCATGAGTTTTGAATTATCTGGATGTCTCACTCATTTTAACATTAAGTGAAATTTAAAAAGTGGTATGTAAAAGTGATTTTTTTAAAAAAGCGGTAGGTTAAATTATTAATTCCTAGAATTCTCGTGGAAATCCATTAGTCGGACGTAATTCTGACTACGGTGGAAGAATTGATTTAAAACAGTTCACAGGGCTTTCCTGGTGGCGCAGTGGTTGAGAGTCCGCCTGCCGATGCAGGGGACGCGGGTTCGTGCCCCGGTCTGGGAAGATCCCACATGCCGCGGAGCAGCTAGGCCCGTGAGCCATGGCCGCTGAGCCTGCGCGTCCAGAGCCTGTGCTCCGCAACGGGAGAGGCCACAACAGTGAGAGGCCCGCGTACCGCAAAAAAAAAAATAAATAAATAAAATAAAGTTCACATTTTGATATTAGGTACAATTCAGACACTTTGCAGAGTCGCTCTTACTCATACAAGGGGGAACTTTGAGTGTTTCCACTTGATTTTAGGCAAACGATCAATTGATATACTATGTTTTTGTAGCTTGAGGTTCTCCACAGAAAATTACTCAGGCAGAATAGATATTCTTGGAAATGAAATTTTGCCCATAAAATCCCAATCGTTGAGGCTGCAGATTCAGAGGTTTCTGACTTTGGCATATTCACAGACTATGTCCACATTCTCTGACAAGCCCTCAAGGGAAAAACGACAGACAGGCATGGACTGTAAGTTGGGTGTCAAGGAAGCTCAGTTTCAGAATAAGTTGGCACTTACGTAAATGCTGAGTCCAACAGAACATGTTCATAATTTTATAGTTCTACCAGAGCATTTTGGTAGAATTTTATAGTTCTCCCAATAACACGACCTAGTGCTTGCTGTAGAAGACATGGTGTTCATTGCAGGTGAAGAGAACAAAGCTTAGTTGGTCTATAACTTCTCTTCAGTGGGGCTGGACAGGATAAAACGAGCCTGGTTAGATAGGAGTGGAAGTCGGGGAGCTCTTGAAAGTGGCCTGCCCAACGTTCATTGTTCTTTCTCTCAAACTGAGTGGTCCTCTTGCTTTGTTCTGAGTGGTAATGTCTCCCAGTAGAAGAGGACCGCATGATGTATCTTCCCTTGAAGCTAGGTGGTATCATTGCTTTGGCTTCCACAAGGGTGCCTTGACCTGAACTGGATTTAGCTGACTTCTCCCTTTTATTCTCTCCTTTTCCCTTCTTCCTGCCTGCGATGGAGACATGGCTGGAGCTACAGCTGACATGTCGTGACCATCAAGGAAAGAGAGACCAAGAGAATGGCACCACATGTAACTTTGACATTCCAGGACCCCTGAGCCAAAGTAGATGCGTGTCTCCCTCCAGAATTCGGGTTAAATGACGACAGAAACAGAATTCATTTAATAATCCCATGAACAAGAGCTATCTTTCCTTCAGTGTCTACTCTGTGTCAGGTCTTTCTCTAGAACCTTCTCCTCTACTAATATATTTAATCCTTACAACATCTTTATGAAGTAGATGCTGTAATTATGCCCATTTGACAGATGAGGAAATGCAGTGTTAGCCCACATTAACACAGGAACTAAGAATTTTGTCATATATCTTTGAAGAGCTTTGCCCAATGGGAAAGTAGAAAATACATAAAGAATGTAACACCTTCTTTGTTTTTGGACCTCAGTTCCAAAAACATATGTGAAACATGAGTCTTGACTCACGACCTACTCTCATCATTAGTCTAGAAAGGGCTCATGCATTTCTTCGTGTGTTTATAGTCGTCAAAGAGGCAACCACACAAAAACGGAACCTTAAAAATAACCTACATACTGTTATCTGGTTCCCCACCCCACCTCCTTCTCTTCCTCTCTCCAGGGAAGCGGCTGTCCTCAATCCTGCGTTCATCCTTTTCTTGTTTTCTTTTGTATGTCGTCTTACTGCATAAATAAATGTTCCTCATACACACACACATACCCAGCATGGCAGAGATGTAAAATTAAAATAAAAGGCAGTGCAGTGGACACGATAAAACAAGGACAGATCAAAAGGAAGGAGCATCTAGACATCCCTGGAGTAGGTTAGCAGCGTCTGGATGAAAGGGTGATATTTAAAAACTGAGCTCCAGAGGAAATTGATGGGGCAGGGGCTTGAGTGGCGCTGGAAGAAGATGGGAAAGTTGGAGGAGAAATAATTACGTGGGGAGGGTGTGGAGTTACAAAATGAGTTGGCTTATCTGAAAAATGGGATTTTTTTTTTTTTTTTCCTGTAAGAAATAACGGAAGTAGGAATAGGACCACATCTTCATCCTCCTGATTTTGGGTTTTTCCACTTACATGTGGTTCTGTCAACGCCTGCTACCGCTCTGAGCCGAGAATCCCTGAACTAAATCTCTATTTGACCTTCATGTGCAGGCTAGGCGGGACTATATTGATATTATTTCAAGCCATTGGTTCCCATGACAACTCCATTTTCCCCCCATATAATTTATTCGCCCCCAGTTCTACAACATAGCTGGGCGTGGCCATTTAACCCAAGGGGCCTTACAAATTATTTAAATCATCTTAAAATGTGATGAGCTCTCATTCACTTAGGCTAAGAACATACTTAATGTGACCTGTAGAAATTATTTTGTTGAGCTGATGCATGTAGGGAGGTGCGATAAAAGCAAACTTCTCCAGCCTCTGGGGGAGTTGTCTCAGCGAAGAATAATTCCTAGAAATGTGGAAAAGCTACAGGGCTCCGTCACGTAAATGACTTCTTGCAGAATAAGAGCAGTTGCAGCTTAAAGTAAATGTTGCTCGTTTTTCCGGTGTCTGTATCTTCCACATTTATTTTCCTGAAAATTGAATGTTCTCCTGAGAGTGACTTTCACGGTTACAGCCGGGGGTAGATGCCTCTAAATCTGCAACCCCTGCTGCAGCCAAGACATCGGGACAAAATAGCACCTGAGAGATGGGTCAGGGATTCTTCCGTGAAGTCATATTCTAGAGGTGAAGAGTTCTCTACAATGTAAGAGGTGCAGTCATAGAAACTCACCTGCTTTTTTTCTTGAATACTAAGCCAGCACTTGTTATTTATCAAGGATGCTACAGATCAGCTGCGCTGGGTATGATACTTACTACAGATGTATGTGCGTCTGAGGGTTATTGATTTTATTATAGAACGCCCTGGGTACGTGAACTAGGAATGCATTTTAGAATTCAGATACGCGGGAGTCTCTTTGAGTAGGGAAGGTAGGTGAGAGCAAGAAGAGTCAGCACGTGAAGCTTATGATGGGGAGGTGATCAGGCAGGACCATTGATCTGTGTATTGTTCACTGGACGAGCCAGAGGTATTAAGGCAAAGAGCCCCAGTGGTTGAAGTTGCTGTCGTGTCTTCCAGGTCAGTACTCTCTGTAGCATAGCTGTGTCTTCGTTCTTCGGATGGTGAACATTTGTCTTTCTGTTCGGAAAACACCAAAACATAGTTCCCATTTGTGAAAAAATAAATGTAAAATTACAACAACATATTATGACAACATTTATTCTAGTTTTATAGGCACCTGCCATCACTGGCAGTTGTCAAAATATTGGAACTCAAATATTAGTGGAATGTCTCACTTGAAAAATACCGATTCTGCGTCTCTTGTATTATGCTGTGTACATTGTTACGGTAGCATAGCTGTGGAGGTGGCTGCTGTTTCTTTGAAGTCCCTTCACATTTGCTTATTTTTTTAATACGTTTCTTCCACACTTTTCCCAAAGGATGGATGATAATAAATCATTCCCATTTTATTTATTAAACTTCTTGCTCTTCTTAGCTAATAAGCTCTGCGACTGCACGCCCATAATCTCATGCCAGAATTCACTGATTTTTGTTTTTCACTTTCCATTTTGAATCAAAAATGAATTGTATTGATTCCCAAGCAGTGTAACCTACTAGCTTCAGTTTTCAATAAGATGAGCGGTTTTATTGACTCTGAAATGAAAAGAAAATTCACAGTTCTGTCAAAGAATTTGGAATTTGAGGGTGTGTTACTTCCACTCCCATTAAAATTCTTCAGTCCATAATATGGATTGAAGACCCACAATGTAGTTCTAAACATTAAACCATAAATTATAACCATTCCATTTTGTGTGAATAGGATATAAATTACAAAACAAAGATTTTACATTTTATATGAATGTTATGTAAATTATAAAATAAAGGTTTTACATAAACATTATATACATTATAAAAATTAAAAGCACCCCGGTACTGAGCATGGGTCTTTGTGGCTCCCAAAACGTGATGAGAGGAAACAGGCTTCAGCTGCAGGTGTAGCGGCTGCAGGGCAGCATTGCCTTGGGGAGATAATCAAAATAACGTCCCCTTAAAGGCATGGCCACCTAGGGGAAAACGGAGCAAGGAGGGAAAACTGATTCCCCATCCCAAATGCTACCACCCCACCACAGTCATCCATTAAAAAGACCACATTTTAGAACAGTCACCGTAGAAAGGGATCTAGACCTAGAAGCTGTGTTCACAAAATGCCGAGAACAGGAAGAAAAATCCAAGGAAACAACAGTGCTGTCAAATGAAGACAGGAGATGTGAACCAGCTGATGAAAATTCTCACTACAAGCAGAAAAGTAAAAGTAGCAGAACTCTCCAGCACGTCCTAATCCCAGGAAATTCCAAGACAACAGTATTTCTACAGAACCCCAATGTGGTCATTGAGCTCCCCCTGGTCTGGCAAACTCCTCCGCATGCCCCGGCTCGCAGCCAGAATTCCAGGTGTCGGCGGTTCCATTGGTTGGCCTTTAAGCCTCTCTTTTTCTGGAAGATGACGCTTCTCCAAACACAAAGCATGTCCAGCATTTGAGGAGAAGATCCAAATATGTAAAACTCAAAGTTGTCTGCTGTGGTTTTTAGCTAAAACGTATAAAACTAGGCAACAAAGAATCTTACTCCATTCCCCTAATGCTTATCAGAGAAGGAATGTCACAGCTGCAGAAGTCTTGAAAAGGAGATGCTGGGCGTTTCCAAAATAATATTTGATAAGAGAGTTTAAGACGCGAGACAATGACGTTATCTTACTTTATTCTTTGTGCATCTCTGAATGGATTCTGGGTGATGTATGATTCATAATTATAGAATGTTTCCATGTGACTAATTCCAGTTTCTCTCTTTTTGTCCTTTCTCCCTCTTCCATATGAATAGTTGTAACTCCCGTTTGTTTCTCTCTCGCTTTCTCTCTTTCTTTAGAAAGCCTTGGTGTTACCCACAAACACTGCAGTTCTTTCCCCGAGCACCTCTAGTTCTACCAAGCCTTGAGAAGTTCCTGGCTGCCTGGGTAAGTTTCATCATACTCACCCGTATTTTACTAAAGTGATGATGGCAAAGGGGAAAGAGGACCCGACCCAGTTGAAGGGTGGCTACAGTGTTGGGCAAAGCCTCTGGTGATGACCAATTAAGACCGTGAACTAGGACGTTCAGCGACGATGCTGATGGTTGTTGGTGAGACAGCACTTCCGTCATCTTTGTGTGTAATTGATGCTGACATACTCCTGATGGCTCCTTAGATATGAAGTCTCATGGGAAACTTGGGAAAGTAACGTGCAATAAAAGGGACTCCAGTCACGGCTGGGTCTTCACTCCCTACGGGGAGTTCAGACCTCAGTCCATTCCCTCGTCGGTCCATCCCCTCGTCAGAACATCAGAGACTCTTGACAGTTACTAACATTGAAAGGATAACTTGAGACTACAAGGACTCTTAGCTCTCATTCTCATCCATATGATAATATGCAAAGAGACATTCCTTTATAAACACATGCTTTAAAAAATTAAATGGAATCATTATTGAAGACCAGTTTATGATATGCACATTCCAATTCAACTTTATATAAATCTAAATTCTATATAAGTTTTATTCATTTTACAATACTGATTTGAGACACATTTTTTGAGTGCGTACTGTGTGCTAAGAACAAACTATTCCTAGGGAAAGCATAATTTTTTTTTAAAAAAAGCCTTCTTTTTTTGTAGCTTGACATTAGTTGAAAGTTGTGAGAACGCTACAATCAGCATACCTTCTGTCCAGATTTATCTAGCGTGATATTTTGCCCCGTTTGTTTTATTTTTGCTCTTCAATATGTTAGTATATTAGGAGTATTAGTCCTTTATCTGTAATAAATAGTGAAAATATTTTCTCCTCATTCGTCTTTGTTTTTGATTTTATTTATGGAATTTTATACCATGTGAAGGTTGTTTTTTTTTTATGTAGTCAGATTTCTCAATCCCTTCTTTTATTAAATCTGGGCTTTGCATCATTGTTAAGAAAGCCATTTCCCTACACCCAGCTCATAAAAGAATTTTCCCACTTTTTCTTCTAGTACTTTTGTGGTTTCATTTCTTTTTAACATTTAGATCTTGGGTCCACTGGGGATTCATTCTTGGGTATGGTGTAAGGAATGGATCTAATTTTTATCTTCTCTCAAATGGCTGCAGACATTTACAATATAGCCATTCATTAAAACATCCATTATTCCCCAAATGATTTGAGATCCGGCTTCATCCGATACTAGATTTCTGTATATCCTTGGGTCTGTTTCTCTTATTTTCTCCTCCATTCCATTCCATTCTTCGTTTTTTTGTGCCATTTCAACATCATCATCATTATAAAGATTTTGTATATTCTACTATCCAGTGTAACTCCACCCCCCTCATAGATCTTCCTTTTCAGTATAAAAACGTGCTTTCTTTTTCCTTTACAGCATTTTTTTTATTGAATATATTTGACGTAAAACATTGTGTACATTTAAGGTGTACAACTTGTTGCTTTGATGCATTTATATAATGTGCTATGATTGCCACTGTAGTGATATTTATCACATTACATAATTATAACACAGTACTGTTGTCTATATTTATTATACTGAACATTAAATCTCTGTGGCTTATTTACTGCTCATTGCACGTTCGTGACCTTAAACAACATCGATCTTATCCCCCAACCCCATTCCCCGGTAACTGCCATTGTACTCTCTGATTTTTACGAGTTTGACATTTTTAGATCCCATGTATAAGATTAATCATACCATACTTGTCTTTCTCTGTCTGACGTATCTCAGTTAGCATAATGTACTCAAAGACCACCTGTGTTGTCACAAATGGCAAGATATCTTCTTTTCTCTTGGCTGAATAACATCCCACAGTTTATATATACCAGACCTTCTTTATTTATTCATCTGCTGATGGGCAGTTGGGTTGTTCCCATGTCTTGGCTATTGTGAATAATGCTGTAGTGAACAGGGAAGTGCATATATCTCTTGGAAATAACTGTTTTCCTTTCCTTTGGGTATATTCCCAAGTAGTGGAATTGCTGGGTCATATAGTAGATATATTTTTAATTTTTTGAGGAGCCTCCCTATTGTTTTCCATGGTGATTGGATAAAACATGCTTTTTTAATGAAAACAATCAGAATTGGTGGGACCCTTTAGGTCCAAAACTGCTGCTGAACTTGGAAGCTTAAAAAAAAAAAAACTTTAGAGGCATCAGCCCACGCGAGCACTCTTCAGTCCACTGACGTCCCTCTGAATGCATTTGTATACATCCACGGGAATACACATCCACGTTCTATATTTGCACTGTACAAACGAACAGCAGTACCTTGATTTCTTAATTACTGATGACACAGGCTGTTAAATTTTCTCCTCTGTAATTGAACAGAACGAGCATTAGGGCTTTAGGTGGAAATGCTTTAGGATTGTCTTTTATAAACAAACGAAGACACGATAGAGAATTATAAGGCTTGCTGATATTCTATTCCACTGTCAAACCAAAAGGTAATTTAATGTTCAGTTAATCTCAGGAGGAGGGACGTGTTGTCTCATGTAGTCCCCTGTTGCCAATTTATATGTATTATACCAAGTAATAACCTCATCTGAACTGTAATGAAGAAGAAGTACATATTTAGCCAAACATTCTGTCTCCAAGTAGCCCATATGTCTAGAACAGATATTTCACGAGAATTTTTAAATGTGTAAGAGAGATTTAGAGTATGTTTTTCGCTGTAAAATGTACTCTCTTAAAAGCTCTCATTAGTTTATTACCATAGGTAAAATTGATCATGAATTGTTAGTAACTAATTTTGAAAATTCCTTTGCAATTAAGATGCTTTAATTCTTATTTTTAATTGTCCCAGTCAATGGATCATTAAAAGCTTTCTGATAAATTTTCTGTTGACAATGACTAGGAATGCGTAAATGCAGTAAAATCCTGACTAATGGAATGGCACTGATCAAACCCCAAAATGTTTTCTTTTTATTTAAAGAGATTTTATAAGGAACAGGAAAATATTTTAGGGTTTAAAAAAATCAGACCCTAAAAGACCAGGATGCCTATTTTGTACTACTTCCTAGTCTTTTCAGTTTTCTTTACTATAAAAAAAATTGAGACTGAATTTTATTCTGAAAATATTACAAATGGATATATATCATTAATGAATTGTCATTAACGTATAGAATGGCCATATCTTCTTTTTTTAAAAAATTAATTAAATTAATTTATTTATTTTTGGCCGAGTTGGGTCTATGTTGCTGCACACGGGCTTTCTCTGGTTGCGGCGAGTGGGGGCTACTCTTCATCGCGGTGCGCGAGCTTCTCATTGCGGTGGCTTCACTTGTTGTGGAGCACGGGCTCTAGGTGAGTGGGCTTCAGTAGTTGCAGCACACAGGCTCAGTAGTTGCAGTACGTGGGCTCAGTAGTTGTGGTGCACGGGCTCAGTTGCTCCATGGCATGTGGGATCTTCCCGGACCAGGGCTCAAACCCGTGTTCCCTGCATGGGCAGCCGGATTCTTAACCACTGTGCCACCAGGGAAGCCACAGAATGGCTGTATTTTCATTTTATAAATATACCTTAATTTCTTTTATAGAACGATATTAATTGTATTTGATCTAGACACATCATTTTTAAAAAAAAATTTGGGGTCATGCTTCCCAGCATGTGGGATCTTACTTCCCCAACTAGGGATTGAACCCGTACCCACCACGTGCAGTGGAAGCGCGGAGTCTTAACCACTGCACCACCAGGGAAGTCCCTAGACACATCATTTTAGAACATGTTGGTGGCATGTAACCCAATAAGGAAAAATACATTTATAAAAACAAGCTAATCTTTTTACGCTTATGACTTACAGAATTGGAAAATTGCTTCGATAGTAGGATAAACCAATAAGAAAATGAAAGAGTACATTTTCAATTGGGTATTTTTTTCCGGAAAAATATGATTAGCCTTCCTAGTTTCATTCTTGTTAAAGATGCTTATTAGATCATAAATGTCTTAAGCCAGCAAATTTAAAGGTAGGTCAAATAAAAGTGTCCTATGGTACCAGGCTAATTTTGGACAATTTAGCTGTTTATGTTTATCTGCACCATATTTTGCACCTGTCCTACTGGGTTTTGAGTTATTCTGTCCTCTGGCCCGTCATCTACAGGACACTGGACTGGAATTAAGGGATGGATTTCTTGTTCTGAATCAACCTCTAATGATCCCCAATTACCAGTGCCCTGTTTTCTCACCCGTAAAATGACATCTGGGCTGGTCAACATCCCAGACAGTGGATTGGTTTTGTCATCAGGTAGAAATGGCTTCGTCATATTCTTTGCCGAGAAGGAATGAAGGCTTACCTGGAAACAGTATTGACCATTTAGTCTACATGGGAGCTGAAAGATGATCTAGTGGTGTGCGCCCCAAACACCTGCTCCCGATGACCCCACATGTTGACTCTGTGTGTGTGCGTGCGTGTGCGTGTGTGTGTAGAAGGGAAGTTTGCCATATATGTGTACGTCTATTCCTCAAGTACCTATTCTGTTGATTTGTTTCTCTGTCTTAATGCCAATATTATTCTGTCGTGATTTTTATAGCTTGAATAAGTCTTGAAACCAGGTAGTGAGAGACCTCCAAACTGGTTCTTCTTTGTTAAGGTGTTTTGTTTTGTTTTTAGTTATTCTAGGTTCTTTAAATTTACATACAAATTTTAGAATACGTTTGCCATTTTGACAAAAAGATATCCTGCTGAGATTTTGACTAGGATTGTGTTGAATCTATAGATTGATTTGGGGAGAGCTGACATCTTGGCAATACATAATGTTCCAACCCATGAACAAAGTAACCTTTTCATTTCTTTAGGTGTTCTTCAAATTCTCTCAGCAATTTTCCTGTAGTTTTCAGTACACAGGTCTTGCACACCTTTGTCCAAATTATCCCAACGTATTTCATACATTTGATGCTGTTGTAACTGAGGTTGTATTTTTCATTTCAGTTTTTGAGTGTTCATTGCTAGTATATAGAAATATAATTTAGATATTCATCTTTTATCTTACAGCCATGCTAAATGCACATAATAGTTCTAGTAGTTGTGTATATACCATTGGATTTTCTACACAGATGATCATGTCATCTGCAAATGCAGTTTTAGTTCTTCCTTTCCAATCTGGAGGTTTAAAAACTTTTCTTCCTTGTTTTACTGGGTAGAATCTTCAGTGCATTGGTGAATAGAAGGGCTGAGAGTGCTTCCACACACTGTCTGCTGAGCCGAAGTGTCAGACACAGCCATTTCACACGAGAAACCCTGGTCTGAAGAGTGCAAGGTGCAAGGCCTCTGCACTCGGCACCCTATGAGCAAGTGAAACTACACTAAGCACAAAGGAGAAAAAAAAGACTGGCCTCCTTGGAGAGCAGGCATCAAGTGCAATCCCTCCGGTCCTATTCTTGGACAGTGGCCACGTTGTTTCAAGGGCCCTGATGACTAATTGATACTTCAGTGGCTGGCCAGATATGTAGTTGGATCACATCCTGAGGTGACCTTGATGGGGCATTCTGTACAGCCGTGTGGCCGACAGGGTCTTGGTGCTCCATCTGGGTGTCAGGCCTGAGCCTCGGAGGTGGGAGGGCCGAGTTCAGGACATTGGACCACCAGAGACCTCCCAGCCCCTCATAATATCAATCACCAAGAACTCTCCCAGAGAGCTCCGTCTCAACGCTAAGACCCAGCTCCACCCAACTGCCGGCAAGCTCCAGTGCTGGACGCCCCATGCCAAACAACTAGCAAGACAGGAACACGACCCCACCCATTAGCAGAGGCGCTGCCTAAAATCATACTAAGTTCACAGACACCCCAAAACACACCACCTGATGCAGCCCTGCCCACCAGAAAGACAAGATCCAGCCCCACCCACCAGAACACAGGCACCAGTCCCCTCCACCAGGAAGCCTACACAAGCAACTGAACCAACCATACCCACTGGGGGCAAACACCAAAAACAACAGGAACTACGAACCTGCAGCCTGTGAAAACGAGACCCCAAACACAGTAAGATAAGCAAAATGAGAAGACAGAGAAACACACAGCAGATGGAGAAGCAAGATAAAAACCCACCAGAGCTAACAAATGAAGAGGAAATAGGCAGTCTACCTGAAAAAGAATTCAGAATAATGATAGTAAAGATGATCCAAAATCTTGGAAATAGAATAGACAAAATGCTAGAAACATTTAACAAGGATCTAGAAGAACTAAAGAGCAAACAAACAATGATGAACAACACAATAAATGAAATTTAAAATTCTCTAGAAGGAATCAATAGCAGAATAACTGAGGCAGAAGAACGGATAAGTGACCTGGAAGATAAAATAGTGGAAATAACTACTGCAGAGCAGAATAAAGAAAAAAGAATGAAAAGAATTGAGGACAGTCTCAGAGACCTCTGGGACAACATTAAATGTACCAACATTCGCATTATAGGGGTCCCAGAAGAAGAAGAGAAAAAGAAAGGGACTGAGAAAATACTTGAAGAGATTATAGTTGAAAACTTCCCTAACATGGGAAAGGAAATAATCAAGTCCAGGAAGCACAGAGAGTCCCATACAGGATAAATCCAAGGACAAACACGGCAAGACACATATTAATCAAACTATCAAAAATTAAATACAAAGAAAAAATATTGAAAGCAGCAAGGTAAAAGCATCAAATAACATACAAGGGAATCCCCATAAGGTTAACAGCTGATCTTTCAGCAGAAACTCTGCAAGCCAGAAGGGAGTGGCTGGACATATTTAAAGTGATGAAAGGGAAAAACCTACAAACAAGATTACTCTACCCAGCAAGGATCTCATTCAGATTTGATGGAGAAATTAAAACCTTTACAGACAAGCAAAAGCTGAGAGAGTTCAGCACCACCAAACCAGCTTTACAACAAATGCTAAAGGAACTTCTCTAGGCAGGAAACACAAGAGGAGCAAAAGACTTACAATAACAAACCCAAAACACTTAAGAAAATGGTAATAGAAACATACATATCGATTATTACCTTAAATGTAGATGGATTAAGTGCTCCAACCAAAAGACATAGACTGGCTGAATGGATATAAAAACAAAATCCGTATATATGCTGTCTACACGAGACCCACTTCAGACCTAGGGATGCATACAGACTGAAAGTGAGGGCATGGAAAAGGATATTCCATGCAAATGGAAATCAAAGCTGGAGTAGCAATACTCATATCAGACAAAACAGACTTTAAAATAAAGACTATTACAAGAGACAAGAAAGGACACTACATAATGATCGAGGGATCAATCAAAGAAGAAGATATGACAGTTGTAAATATATATATGCACCCAACATAGGAGCACCTCAGTACATAGGCAAATGCTAACAGCCATAAAAGGGGAAATCGATAGTAACACAGTCATAGTAGGGGACTTTATCACTCCACTTACACCAATGGACAGATCATCCAGACAGAAAAGTGATGTGTCTCAGGGACAACAGCTCGGTGCTTTGTGACCATCTAGAGGTGTGGGATGGGGAGGGTTGGGGGGAGACGCAAGAGGGAGGGGATATGGGGATATATGTATATGTATAGCTGATTCACTTTGTTATACAGCAGCAACTAACACAACAATGTAAAGCAATTATACTCCAATAAAGATGTTAAAACAAAAACACCAAACAGCAGGTTCAGACTCAGTCTTCAATAATTTCATAATTTTGTAACGATGCACAGAATCGTGTAGAGATGAACAGTAACGGATAAAGGGCTTTCACAGCTGTGACTTCAGCCGGGATTGATGAGAAAATGCTACTGGAGGGAGAAAAGGAAAATGAATATTTATTAATAGAATAAAGTGTCAGGGGCTTAAAATCTAAGGAGATCCATCATTTCATATCCAAGGCTGGATGCATTCAAAACAGAGGGTTCAATACAACGACCCCATGGCTGAGCCATAGACCAGAGAATTTCACAGGCGCAGCCGTCATTCGGACCATGGGGGACGTTCTGGAGATGTTATTCCTGTTTCATCCTCTGTTAACACCATCTGAACAGGGCAACATCACATGAGTTATCACTTCAAGGATGCTGTGACAACAGCACGTTTTGCCTTCACGTTTTAGAATACCCAGAGCTATGCGGTCTGGTCATTCACCCAGAAATTAATATATCATGTCTGCATACTTTCTCTGTATATGGTAGTGACAGTCTCTGTGCTGACAGCTTCGGAATTATTAATAAGATTTTTTTCCCTCCCATGACCTCATCAGTTCTCCCCTGTACCTTATAAGTGCAGTGCTTAGCCAGGCAACAGAACCTTTTCAAATCTTCTTGCATATTTTGTCCCCATAGATCCCCTTCCCTGTGCTGCTTCTGTTTCGGTCAGTTAAGACTCAGATAAGACCGTTTCCTTTTGGTGAAACGTTACTCACTGGACCTGAACATCTTAAAAAAATTAAAACTGGGAATCCAAAAAAAAAAAAAAAAAAGTGCTGAGAGCAAACATAGTTGGCTTGTTTCTGATTTTATGGGCGAAGAATCCACCATTAAGAACGCTATTAGTTGTATGTTTTATGTAGATGCCTTTTATTGTGTGGAGCACTTGCCCTTCTTCTTTTATTTATTTATTTTTTTGCAGTATGCGGGCTTCTCACTATTGTGGCCTCTCCCGTTGCAGAGCACAGGCTCCGGACGCGCAGGCTCAGCGGCCATGGCTCACGGGCCCAGCCGCTGCGCGGCGTGTGGGATCTTCCCGGACCGGGGCACGAACCCGTGTCCCGTGCATCGGCAGGCGGACTCTCAACCACTGCGCCACCAGGGAAGCCCGCCTGCCCTTCTTTTTTTTGAGCATAATTTAAAAAATTAGGACTACATTTTGAATTTCAGCAAATTTTTTTGAAAATATTAAGATGATCTTTTTTTCTTTTTTAACTAGTTAATAGGACATTGATTTTGAATGTTAAAACACACAGTTTTGAAATGATCCTCCTTGGTCACGATATATTATCCTTTTGACGCTGTTTTAATACAGTTTGCTAAACATGCATTTAGAGCTTCTGACTCTGTGTTTATGAGGAATATTGGTCTGTCGTTTCCTGTTCTGCGCTCTGTCCAGTTTTGTAGCACAGTATGTTTCCATTTTTCCAGTCGTAGGCGGCAGCATATACTATTGTTGTCATGTTTCAGTTTTACATGTATTATAAACTTCACAGTACATTCCTATCACTTGTGTTTAAACCATCATTTTTTTTTTAATTGGGGTACTGTTGTTTTACTGTGTTGTGTTTCTGCTGTACCGCGAAGTGGAGTTCCCTGTGCTCTACAGCAGGTTCTCATTAGTTATCTGTTTTATACATATTAGTGTATATATGTCAATCCCAATCTTCCAATTCATCCTACACCCCCCCTTTCCCCCCTTGGTGTCCATACATTTGTTCTCTACATCTGTGTCTCTATTTCTGCTTTGCAAACTGGTTCATCTGTACCATTTTTCAAGATTCCACATATATGTATTAATATACGATATTCGTTTTCCTCTTTCTGACTTACTTCACTCTGTAGGACAGTCTCTAGGTCCATCCACGTCTCTACAAATGATGCAATTTCATTCCTTTTTATGGCTGAGTGATACTCGATTGTATATATGTACCATAGGTTCTTTATCCATTCGTCTGTCAGTGGACACTTAGGTTGCTTCCGTGACCTGGCTATTGTAAAGAGTGCTGCAGTGAATGTTGAGAGGCATGTGTCTTTTTGAATTATGTAAACCATCAGTTATTTTTTAAGATATTTAAATAAGAAAAAAATACAGGTTTATCAAGGAGCTACTATTGTGTTCCTCACTCTTTTATGTAAATGCAGGTGTCCATCTAATATCATTTTTCTTACGCCTGAAGGAATTCTTTGGACATTTATTGTAGTGCTGGTCTGCTGGTCATGAATTCTTTCTGGATTTATATATATGTCTTTTCTCCACCGTTGTTTGACTTAAAGATATTTTTGCTGGGTATAGAACTGTACGTGACTGGTTTTGTTGTGGTTTTTTAGTACCTTAGATATGTTTGTTACATAGTTAAGAAGTCTAAAGTTATTCTGATCTTTATCTTTTATACAAAACATGCTTCTTTCCTCTGGTGCTTGTGAAGACTTTGTCACTGGTTTTGAGCAATTTGTTCATCATGTGTCTTGGTAACATTTTTCTCGATTCTTGTACTCAGAGTTTGTTGAGATTCTTGGATCTATGTAGGCTTCTAGCTTTTTTTAAGTTTTGAAAATTTCTGGCCATTTATTCAAATTATTTTTCAGTCCTCTTCCGTTTCCTTTGTGTATTCCAAACAGCAATATATAAGGATACTTGATGCTGTACTACAGTTAATTTATGCTTTTGTTTCTGTCTATGTACAGTTGACCTTTAAAGAACTTGAGGGTTAGGGGCACTGACTCCTGGGTAACCCCCTATAACTTTATAATTGGCTGTCCATATCCATTGTTCTGCATCTGCTGATTCAATCCACCAAACATCATGGAGCACTGTAGTATTTAGTGAAAAAAAAAAATCCACTTATAAGTGGCCCCCGAACAGTTCAAACTCAGGTTGTTCAAGGGCCAACTGTTTTTCATTTTGGGTAGTGTCTGTTGCTATACTTCAAATTCTCAAATGTTTGAATGTATTGATAGAACATTGTAGATTTTACCACTTCGGAGTTGAGTAATTATTATTCCTATAAAAATGTTAGGTTTTATTCTGGGCTGTAGTTAAGCTATTTGGAGGGAGATTGAGCTCTTCAAGTCTTGCTTGGCACGTTTGGCAGGCAGACCCTGAGCAGTGCTCAGGCTACGGTGAATGATTTCCTTCTTACCACGGCTGCGCCTTCCTCAACACTCTGCAATGTCTTATGGTTTGTGGGATTTTTTTCCTTCCAGCCGATGGGGACAGGCAGTATTTGTGGTCCTCTGTGAGCACTGAGCAGTGCTCTACCGAGTCCTTTTGGAGGTGCATATCCCCATCCGTGGGTCATATGCATGCAATGTGTTAGTCATATGTGTTCGCTCGTCAGTCATCTGCTAAATACCCGGTGGGGGGACCCTGCAATCCTTTGGGGTTCTCTGTGCAGCTCTCGCTTCTCCTGCAAACTCTATCTTGGCAACTCTCATTGCCTTGTTCTCTCTAAACTCTCAGGTCCATCACCTCAAATCACGGCGTCTGCTGGGTTCTGCCTGGATCTCCTCCTGGCACCATGACCTAGAGTCCCCCTCAGTGCAGCAGCTTCACCATCAGAGCGCTCATCTCATTTATTCCCCATCTTTCTGGAATCACTAGTACCCATTCGTTGATATCCAGTGTCCTGAAAGCCATTGCTTTACTTTTTGTTTCTGTTGGGAAAGTAACTCCGCAAGAAGTAGAAGTCTTAACTTTCTACACCCCAAGTAATATAATTCCTCGTTAGGAGAAGATCTCTGTAACATTTGATCTGGCTATGAGGATTATTGACTTTCTGTATTTGAGAGCATTTTTTACACCAGTAGTAACAGTGCAGTACATCTCTGCATTCCCAGATGCAGAGATGTATCTGCTACTGTCTTCAGGCCCAGTTTCCCTTGGTTTTAGAGAAGGAATGTGGAGGAAGGGTTAGGAGGCTGTAGAGTCAGGGTCCAGAATCTGTGGGTTTGTATCATGGCTCCCAGACTCACCTGCTGTGTTCCCCTGGGGAACTTCCCAAAGCTCTCCACGCCTGCATTTTCTTATGCATAATGTAGGAGTAACAGTAAAACTGCCTTGTAAGGCAATTGTGAGCGCTGTTTGTAAGACATTTGGGCCAGTGGCTGCCACTTAATAAGTACCACGTATGGTTGTTAAAAAACAACAAAAAAAAAGGTAAATCCAAAAAGGAATTACAAATGTTGCAGCGATATAATGGGAAAGTACTGTCTGTGATTTCAGAAACCATTATGTAGACAAATAGCTCTCTCATTCCGGTTGTAATGGTTTTATCAATAAATTATGCTTAAATCTTTTATAGCATTATATCACATCAGTATTTTTTTTAAATGAGTCATCTTGACAAGACTGAAATTAAATCATTAATCTTATTTTTAATTCAGAATTCTAATGATACTTGCTAAATACATAGAGTAATTACCAACCCTCCAGCTACTCACTAACAAAAGAAAAAAAGAAAAGGTTTTTTTTTTGTGTTTGTGTGGATAAAGGATGAACATGTACTTAAAAGGGAAATGTTAAATGATCTGACGGAAGAATCAGGTCAGTGTCCAGAAACTCAAACATTTGGTGGATTCAGGAGAGCACATTTTCTAAGATTTGCTGTTTGAAATTGAATGTATAGCAATTGAAACTGGATGTGTATTATGTGTTTCCCAGGAGGGCAGGACAGAATGGTGAGGTTTCCCAACCATGATGGTATAATCCAAACGTGGGAAGAACTAGGGGTAGCATTTTAATTACCCAATCACTTTTTTTTTTATTAACTTATTTTTATTTATTTAATTTCTTTTTTTAACTTGCTATTTTATACTGGCGTATAGTTGATTAACAATGTTCTGTTAGTTTCAGGCGTACAACAAAGTGATTCAGTTATACATGTACATGTATCTATTTGTTCAGATTCTTGTCCCAGAGTTACCCAGTCACTTTCTGCCTTGAATCCTTTTGCATATCAAGCTTAATCCTGACATCTGCATAACGTCTTTATAATTCCAATTCAGTGGTTATAAGACAACATCATCCAGATGTAGCATACTTATGGATTTAGAGGAGACGTGAGTTCAAGGTACTTACCTCAGGTGATCAGAAAGAACTGGACACATGGGTTGGGAAAACAGGGTGCTATAGTAGGACACTTACTTGGGCATTTTCTCTTGTCTGTATTCTGAAAGGCCGGTGTTCTTGCAGCAGGAAGTTTGGGTTTATGTAAGTTCTGATTCTCCAGTCTCAAGAGGCAAGGTGCTGGTTATCGAATGCTACATGAGCTCAGAGAAATAGGAGAAGGCAGGCCTGCCTTTGTAATGTGTCATCTTGACTTTGCTCAGTGGCTTTTCCCAGAAATCCCTTCCCTGTATGAATCACCACAAAGGAGATCATCCTTGGGGGAGGGGGGAGGGAAGCAGCCGCCATTTTGCGCGTCACCCCCGTTGTCTCTGATCTACTGAGTCACCGTGTTGGTTGGTGTGAAGCAGCGGCTGGGTCTGCACGTCCTCCACTTTCTCCGGCTCCCTCCGCAGCTTCTCCAAGTCGCAGGTCAGGCGTGGATGTCTGTCAGCTCCCTGAGGAGGGGCCCCGCGTTCTGCAGGAAGCCCTCATCGCCAGGGTCGAGGCGGCAATCATGACCAGCGTCGGTCCACCCTTGTGTGGTTCCGCTAGTGCTTGTGGGCTCAGCCTGCTTCCCATCCCTCCCACCTGGGGCTCCTCTTCCCTTCCTGACTGCTGCCATGTGGGCTTCCGGCTCCAGCTGGAAGCATCGGACGCAGAGACAACAGCCTCATGGCAGCAGCTCGCCCAGCCCTGCAGGGGTGTCAGCAAAGCTCTGGAACAAATCCCTCTAACTGCGTGTAACTCTACAACGCCTGTGACGTGTTGGAGAGAAGTATAGCTTATATGTAGAATCAGTTTATCTGTATCTATAGGATATATTGGATAGGGAGATATATATGTGTGTGTGTATATATATATACGATGTAGATATAAAATATAGAGAATATATGTGGTACATAGATAGATGGATATGCCTTATATATATAAGGTTGGCCAGAAAGTTGGTTCAGATTTTTCCATAACATCTTAAGGAAAAACCCGAACAAACCTTTTGGCCAACCCAGTATTTATATGGGATATGTGTAATATCTATATCTTTCTATATCCTATATATATCCATCAGCCTATGAATCTACATATCTATAGATATACTTATATGATTATATATTATCTATCAATATATTGTTGATATTGATACCATCTATAGGTGTATCTTATATCAAAGCTCTGTAACAAAGTTACATGCATTCTATATGCGGTGTGCTTCTGTGATAGCACCCTGTTTGATTTTTAGGAATAGAAAAAAAGTAGGAGTCACAGTCAACAGATACATAAGCATCCTGCCCCGGCAGTGAGAGTAAATACCTTCCTTTCATTGCCGTGCAGCTTGAGACTCTCGTTAAGCCCACACATCGAATGAAAGTACACGCCGGGGTGGGTTTATTTTTCCACGATTTCGAAAGAGAAATGATCGCCACTGGAGGTAGCGCTGGGATGCTTTAGTTTAATAAATAATGAAAAGAGAAACGCTTTTGAGTGTCTGAAGAATGCATTTTTTTCACGCTAGACAATATTCTTTAGATTCATTGGTTTATATTCTTCAAGAAACAACAAAGAAGAGGATTTTCTTCCTACTCCTTTAAAAGTAAACACATGGTAAAATGAAGGCAATCATGAATTATAGATTTGTTTAAAAGAGCCAGAAATTAGATAATGAGAGTGACTGTCTTTAAAGATTTTTATCTTTCTGCATTTCTTAAAAAAATAAGAGGAAAAAAATAAATAGGGATGTCCATGTCTTTGGATCAGGAAGTAGCCAAAGGTAGAAGGTGACAACTCAGCGTCTCATATTTCCAAAAAGGGGAGTCGCTTGGCTGTGATTCAGAAAGGCAAATCCCTTTCTTTCCTTTTTTTTTTTTTTGTTCTTATTGCTGTGGCAACTTTAAGTCCAGAGTTTGTCTCTCATCTCTGACACACGTCTCATGTGTCCTAGCACCAAAGATTGATGACGCTTTAATAGGCACGACAGTTCCTACAAGACCAGAATAGCTAGTCAGATGTTTAAGAGGGGAATCCCCAAATCTTCAGTGTTTCAGAAAATAGTTTCCGTTAAAGAGGTGCTTCTCAAATTTTAATGGGCACATGAGTCACCTGGGAAACTTATCCAGATGCAGATTCTGTAATAGATGGAAGAGGCATCCTAAGCTTCTGCATCTCTTACAGGCTGCCAGGCAATGGCAATGCTACTGGTCCAGGAGGCATACTTCTTAATAGCAAAACCTTAAAGACCGTGGGTTCATAAGTTCCTTAAATGTGTTTCTTTTCTTTTCTTTGCTTTGCTTTTTGCAGTATGCGGGCCTCTCACTGCCGTGGCCTCTTCCGCTGCGGAGCACAGGCTCCAGACGCGCAGGCCCAGTGGCCATGGCTCACGGGCCCAGCCGCTCCGCGGCATGTGGGATCCCCCCGGACCGGGGCACGAACCCGTGTCCCCCGCATCGGCAGGCGGACTCTCAACCACTGCGCCATCAGGGAAGCCCTGTTTCTTTTCTTTTTAAATTTTATTTACCTTATTATTTATTTGTTTGCGCGGGTCTTAGTTGCGGCCGGCAGGCTTCTCAGTTGCAGCTTGCCGGCTCCTTAGTTGTGGCGTGCAAACTCTCAGTTGCGGCATGCATGGGGTTCTAGTTCCCTGACCAAGGATCGAACCTGGGCCCCCTGCATTGGGAGTACAGAGTCCTAACCACTTTGCCACCAGGGAAGTCCCAATGTATTTCTTTTTAAGTGAGGGGTATGGTGAGTAAATTATATCATAAGTAGTATCTTCAAGGCATATTTATTTGCCATTGTAGGGTGGCACTGCTTTTACGAATGTTTTAAACTTTTTCTCTGTGACTTCACAATAAAGGATTTGGGATTGTGATGAATAGTTTGGATATTCTTTACTTCTTCTACAGCTGACTTAGATGTGCATTGCAAAGCTTTCTTTGTAATTCATGGTAAAATGTGTACCTGTTTTCTTCAATTAAGAAGCCAATTTATCTACCTATCCCCATGCAGAATTTTCAAGACTAGGGTTTAAAAGAAACTGTCACAAAACATGTTTGATTTTCAAACACTCTTTAGTTACATTCCAGTACCCCAAAGTGAAATGGAAATTTAACAATTATTCTGTTAATTCAGAGCCCAAGCCATGTTGAGACCTGAATTATGAGGTAAGGTTATTTTGACACAAATCAAATTAACAGCCGAAGGCTTAAGAAAAAAGCAACAGATTGGCCATAGAAAAGGCAAAGGGGAAGAAAAAAATGTGCTTTATAAAAGACAAAGCAAATTCACAAACCACAGTGATATTTAGAAACAAGATAACAGATTAAGAATAAACACATATGAAATCCAGGCTGCTTCCATAATCTGTTGGTGATTTAAATTTAAAGATAACTCTAAAAATGCCTCTGTAAAGATGGAAGTTCCTCATTTATTTTCTTTGAAAATCTAATAATGCTTCCATGAGTCCCATAATTTCTATGGTATTTTGCAAGCAGTTGGCAGTAAACACAAGGTAGAAAAAACAGTGATACTTCTTTAAAAAGTGGTGATAATATTCAAGTCTGTAATGGTAATTGGATTGAGGATGGTATTCATTAATTAATTATCCTTTAGTTTTCATAAAGGATCACAAAGAGCAAATAACCTGTGATGTATAAATTTTTAAAATATGTATTTTTTCTTCTTAAAGGGTAAAGAGAAATGAGATTCTAGTATGGTTCCCACTTGGGGGATGCAAGTATGTGTAACATTTGAAAATCAAAGACGTGGTTCTAATTTTCAATTTAATGGCATGACTCCACCTAAACCGTGGATGATGTGTTTGAGCCTATCTTTCAAGGAATCACGCTATCCTGCATAACAGCCAAGGTTCCTTCTACATCTTAATTCTGTGGCTTCTATTCAGTAAGCCTGCGATGGGATCTGAGAATTTGCTTTTATAACAAGTTGCCAGGACCATTTTCATATTGCTGATGTAGAGACCACAGTTTGAGAACTACTGTTTTATATCATAGCATCTCCAATTGGTTGCTTAGAAGTTCTTACCCTTTTTGTGTGTTGGCGTGTGTATGCAGGAAGTAATTACCAATTCGCAGTTCTCAATTTTCCTCTTCTTGTTCTTGTATGATACAAATTATAAATACATACCTATGTGTGCTGTAGAAGAAAATAAAGGAAAAAAAAAGGAAGAGAAATGGCTTCAATATAAAGAGAAACCTTCCGTTGCTTTAGAAATACATAAATTGGTAGCTGAGGCTTTCTATCGAAGGAAGAGCTCATAGAAAAATCTTCAGAGGATTTGTAACCATTTAAGAGAAAAACGCTGCCTAAGATTTCATTACATCTTAAAATGAATTGATGTTGCCCCTCCTAACATACCACTTTGGGTATTAAAATATTCCATTTTCAATGAAGAAATCTGGTATGATTCAAGGTACCATGAAGGACAATCAGTTCTTAACATCTCTTGGCCCCAGGGAATTCACAGCAGGGGTTGTATCCAAAAACTGGTCCCGCAGAACACGATTGATGAGACCATGCCCGATGCCATATATCTGGATATGTGGCAATGGCCCATCCTGATCCGGACTGCTTTCTAGAGTTTCGTTCCTTTACAGAAAGGGGAGTTTTCTCATAGGCGGAGAGAAACGGTTCGTGAATTTACTGGCTTAAAACAACACAACTTTATTATCTTACATTTCTGGAGGTCGAGATTCTGACATGGGTCTCGCCAGGCTAAAAATCGAGGCGTTGGCAAAATTTTATTCCTTTTAGAGGCTCTAAGGGAGAATTTACTGCATTGTCTTTCCCAGTTTCCAAAAGGTGCCTCCGTTCTTTGGCTCAGGGGGACCTTGCTTCATTTTCATAACCAGCAACAGAACTTGGATTCCTTCTCACTCTGAATCACCCCCTTGCCCCCCTCTTATCTTTATAAGATCCCTGTGGTCACGCTGGGGACACCAGTATAACCCAAGGTAATCTCTCCAACTCAAGATCCTGAGCTTAATCAAAATTGCAAAGTCTCAAAAATAAATGCAAAGTCTCTTCTGCCATGTAAAGTAATATATTCACACATTTTAGGGATCAGGGCGCAAGTGTCTTTGGGGTCCCCAGTTTCCTGCCTGCCACAAACTGAAACATAACCAGCCAGTCTTAGGAAAGAATGAGATAGGGCCATGTCTTTAATCTCATCCCTTTCCCAACAGATTCTAGTAGGATATGGCAGGCTTTGGCAAAGAGCAAGCGGGTTTGTTTGCTTCACATTACCTCATTAATTCACTTTTGCTGGCTTCTCTCCTGATAAATGGTGTTCTATAGATCCATGAAAGAACTAGTTGGCAGAATTAGCTGTCACCTCTTACCTCATTTGACTTCTGTTTTGGATAGAAAAGAGGCTGTTGAGAAGAGACAGCCTATAATTTGCTTCATTCTTATATAATTTTTAACATATAATTTTATATAACTACAGTTGATTTATAATATCATGTTAGTATGTGATGTACACAGTGTTTCAGTTTTATATATATATATATGTGTGTGTATATATATATGCACGCACACACACACACACACACACACGCACATACTCTTCTCCAGATGTTTTTCCATTCTAGGTTATTACAAGATATTGAATATACTTCCCTGTGCTTCACAGTAGGACCTTGTTGTTTACCTATTTTATACATAGTAGTTTGTATCTGCTAATCCCAAACTCCTAATTTATCCCTCCCCTCCACCTTTTCCCTTTGGAAGCCATAAGTTTGCTTTCTATGTCTATGAGTCTGTTTCTGTATTGTAAATAAGTTCATTTGTGTCATATTTTAGATTCCACATATAAGTGATAGCTTATGATATTTATCTTTCTCTGACTTACTTTACTTGTATATATGTATTTTTAATCAAAACTGGATCATACTGTACATACTGTGCCTTTCCCTGTTTTCCTCACTTAATATATTCTGACCCTCCATGTCAGTTTAGAGCTCTTTCATTATTGGATGAGTACACAGTATTCTGTTATATATCTGTGCAAGCATATATAGGAAATAAATATCCCCTCTCCTTGACACTCAAGTAGTTTTCTACATATTTTTTAAAATTTATTTATTTTGGCTGTGCCGGGTCTTAGTTGCAGCATGAGGGATCTTTTAGTTGCAGCATGTGGACTTCCTAGTTGCGGCATGCAGACTCCTTAGTTGCGGCACGCGGGCTTCTTAGTTGCAGCGTGTATGCGGGATCTAGTTCCCTGACCCAGGCTCCCTGCATTGGGAGCGTGGAGTCTTACCCACTGGGCCACCAGCAAAGTCCCTATATATTGTTTTAACTTGACAAAATATCTTAATGTCTTAAACGTGTCTCCTTGCTTAATTTTTCAAAAATTTCTTGAATAATCTATAAAACGTATTCATCCAAGTGGATTTTAAAACACTTCTTCAAGTTAGTACTTTGATATTTTGGATGAATTTGCATTAATTTGCTTTCAGTGGAATTCATCTTTATAATATTAAGACCTTCCTAGACCTGCAGGAGCTATCTCTCCCTATCTAGTCAGGGATTTTTATTCAGTCAGGTCTTTTTTTTTTTTTTTTGTCTTCCCCCTGAGTTAGGAATCCATCTTTCTTCATATAGATCCTGAAACTTATTAATTTTGTTCCTCTCTCTATTTGTAGCTATTGTAACATTTTAACATTATGTTTCCTAACTGATTAGGGGTTGAACATAAACAAACATTGATTTTCTGTTTTATAATAGTAACAGTAACTATTACTGTTACTATTTTTTTAACACTGAACTCTTTTATCACTGGGCTTCATCATGAACATATATCATTTTGACTATTTTAAGTTGAGCCTTTTGGTTAAGTATTAGACCATCTTCATATATCAGTGATTTTGCTTCTCCTATCAGATGTGTCCCATTATCATTTTCTGAAGAAAAATTATAAACAAAAGCAGAGTGAGAATGCTTGTCATATCATTGATTGACATTAAGGGAAAATGTCTGGTGTTTCACCTTTAACATGACTATACTTTTGAAATAAGTATTTTTTGAAATCATGTTAGGAAGTTTCCTTCTCTTGCTATTTTATTAAGATGGATATGGATATTAGGTATGGATATTGAATTTTATCAAATTTAGGTATGGATATTGAATTTTATCAATAGGTATGGATATTGAATTTTATCAAAAATTAGGTATGGATATTGAATTTTATCAAATTTATTAATGTTATCTAATTTGTAAAGGAAACTGCTTACTCTTTCTGCCATGTGCCATTTATACATTGAGCTATATATTTGGATTTTGGAATATTGACCTGCCTTGCAGTCCTGAATTAAGCCATGTTTGGTAATGACATTGTTCTTTTAATAGTATTATTACTTTCTCTATTCTTGGAAATTTATAAACACATAGGAATCCTGTGCTTCTTCAAAATTTAAAACAACTCATTATATATTATGACATAATTCTCTGACAGCCTTCTCAGTTCCTTTTGGAGTCATTGGTCTAAATCTTGGGTCTTCTTGAGTCAATTTTGATAATTTATGTTTCAGCAAAAATAATACCCCAATTCATCCTCATTTCCAAATGTTCTATAATATGTGAAAGATCTTTGGTGTTTTAATTTCTCTATTTGATATTTAATTTCCTTCCCTCTTTTTGGATATCTGTTAAGTTTAAAAACAAATATTTTATAGTTATATATCTGACATTATATTTTGTCATTTGTTCCCTAGAAAGTCGTACCTTATGTGTCTGTTTTTGTGCCACTACCATACTGTTTTGATGACTGTAGCTTTGTAGTATAGTCTGAAGTGAGGGAACCTGATTCCTCCAGCTCTATTCTTCTTTCTCAAGATTGTTTTGGCTATTTGGAGTCTTTTGTGTTTCTATATAAATTGTAAAATTACTTGTTCTAGTTCTGTGAAAAATGCCATTGGTGATTTGATAAGGATTACATTGAATCTGTAGATTGCGTTGGGCAGCTTGGTCATGTTAACAATCTTGATTCTTCCAATCCAAGAACATGGTATATCTTTGCATCTGTTTTGTGTCATCTTCAATTTCTTACGTCAGTGTCTTGTAGTTTTTAAAGTACAGATCTTTTGCCTCCTTAAGTAGGTTTATTTTATTTCCTAAAATAAAAAGGTATTTTATTCTTTTTGATGTGATGATAAATGGGATTGTTTCCTTAATTACCCTTTCTGATATTTTGTTGTTAGTGTATAGAAATGTAGCAGATTTCTCTGCATTAATTTTGTATCCTGCAACTTTACCAAATTTCTTGATGAGCTCTAGTAGTTTTCTGGTGGTGCCTTTAGGATTTTCTGTGTATAGTATCATGTCCTCTGCAAACACTGACAGTTTTAACTCTTACATTCCAGTTTGGATTCCTTTTATTTCTTTTTCTCCTCTGATTGCTATGACTAGGACTTCCAAAACTATGTTGAAGAAAAGTGGCAAGAGTAGGCATCCTTGTCTTGTTCCGATCTTACAGGAAATGTTTTCAGTTTTTCACCATTGAGCATGATGTTAGCTGTGAGTTTGTCACATACGACCTTTTGCAGCAACATAGATGGACCTAGAGATTGTCATACTAAGTAAAGTAAGTCAGCCAGAGAAAGACAGTATCACATAATATCACGTTTATGTGGAATCTAAAAATGATACAAATGAACTTATTTATAAAACAGAAATAGACTCACATAGAAAACAAACCTATGTTTACCAAAGGTGAAACTGGTGGGGAGGGATAAATTAGGAGTTTGGAATTAGCAGATACACATTATATATAAAATAAACAACAGGAATGTACTGTGTAGCACAGGAAAGTATATTCAATATCTTGTAATAACCTAGAATGGAAAAGAATCTGAAAGAGAATATCTGAACCACTTTGCTCTATACCTGAAAGTAACACAACATTGTAAATCGACTCTACGTCAATAAAATTTTTTTTGAATGTTCAAAATAATCATATCTAACATGATTTTTTTAATTTTTAAAAATATTTATTTATTTATTTGGTGGCATCGGGTCTTAGTTGCAGCACACGGGATCTTTGTTGCGGCATGTGGGATCTTCATTGCAGCACACAGGCTTCTCTCTAGTTTTGGCGTGTGGGTTTTCTCTTACTTGTTGTGGCATGCAGGCTCCAGGGTCTGTGGGCTCTGTAGCTGTCGCTCGCGGGTTCCAGAGCACGTGGGCTCTGTAGTTTGCGGCAGGCAGACTTCTCTCTAGTTGAGGTGCGTGAGCTCAGTAGTTGTGGCACGTGGGTTTAGTTACCCCGTGGCATGTGGGATCTTAGTTCCCCGACCAGGGAGAGAACCTGCATCCCCTGCATTGGAAGGTGAATTCTTTACCACTGGACCACCAGGGAAGTCCCATAGCATGATTTTATAAAAATACATTGTCCTCTTCTCTAATTCATTAACTTACATTATTATTTACATTAATTCTTTCTATTTGTTCTCCTCTGTCTTTAACGTTCTTAAATGGATGCTGAATTGCCTATCTTCATTTATTTTTGCTAATACAGGCAGAGCTCATTTTATTGTCCTTCACAGATACTGCACTTTTTACAAATGGCAGGTTTGTGGCAACCCTGCCTCGAGCAAGTCCATGGGGGCCATTTTTCCAACATTTGCTCATGCCTCTGTGTCACATTTTGGTAATTTTAACAATATTTGAAACTTTTTCATCATGACTGCATTTGCTGTGGTATCTGTGATCAGTGAGCTTTGATGTTACTACTGTGACTTGCTGAAGGCTCAGAAGATGGTGAGCATTTTTTAGCAATAAAGCATTTTTAAAAAATTTTTATTGAAATATAGTTGATTTATAGTGTTGTGTTTCAGGTGTACAGCAAAGTGATTCAGCTATACAGATTCATACATATCTATTCTTTTAGATTCTTTTCCATTATAGGTTATAACAAGGTATCAAATATAGTTCCCTGTGCTATACAGAAGGTCCTTTTGTTGTTTATTTTATATATAGTAGTGTGTATATTTTAATCCTAAACTCCTAAATTATCCCTCCCCCCTTTTCCCCTTTGATAACCATAAGTTTGTCTTCTCTGTCTGAGTCTGTTTTTGTTTTGTAAATGAGTTCATTTGTATCATATTTTAGATTCCACATATAAGTGATATCATACGGTATTGGTCTTTCTCTGTCTGACTTCATTTAGTGTGATAACCTCTGGGTCCATTCGTGTTGCTGGAAATTGCATTATTTCATTCTTTTCTATGGCTGAGTGATATTCTACTGTACGTGTGTATGTATATATATAAATACACATTTTTAAATTAAAGTGTATACTTTTTTTAGGCATAATGCTATAGCACACTTAACAGACTACAGTCTAGTGCAAACGTAACTTTTATATGCACTGAGAAACAAAAAATCTGTGTGACTTGCTTTACTGCTGTGCTCTAGAACTGAACCCACGCTATCTCTGAGATATGGCTGTAAACCTGTTCAAAGCTGTGCTATTTTCAGGGAGCCCGACCTGCTGGGCATGCTATCAGTTAAATATAAAGTTCTCACACTGTTGACTTTTCCTCTTCTGATGCAGTTTTAATATTCAGCTTCTGTCCAGTCTCGCCTCCTTCTTAATCTCCACATTTTTGCCAGAATCTTAATAATTCCAATCATCATGGGTAATATACACTTAAATTCTCCATTACCTGCAAGACATCACTTAAATTCTTCAGTATCTTATAGTCTGTCCTTTCTGATCTGACCTGACCTACTGGTTGACCTTCAAGCCCTACAACCTCTATGTGAATCCTACTCTCAAGCTTTATGGGTGGTGAATTTCATTCTTCAGATGGACCACAAAACCTCTTCCCCAACCTTTGCACTTGAAAGAATGTTATTCACCAAGAGTCAGCCCCATCGTTCAGTCATGTATGAACTCTTCTGCCCTCCCTATCAGAGCTAAGCACTTTCTGCTTTCTTCCAGACGCGACCACCCTGCTCCTACTTCCCCTGTATCATTTCCACACCGTGCTTCACTTTCTCCTCTTTTCTTTTCCCTCCCATCTCTCCTGATCCTTTGATGTATCCTCACCTCCTAACAGAGGGACAGCTGAACAGAAGATTTAAGAATCCATTTTTCGTTGAAAGAACACACCAGCCACGATTCGCTCATCCCACCATGTCTCATGATATCCTTCCTGGTTCTGCTCCATCATCTCCCATGTAATCATGCCCGAAGGTACAGGTACTGAGCAGATAATCCAAATCCCGTGAGAATGCCGTTACACGGCCTTTTTGACTTAATAATGGTTTAGCTCCCTCTTGGACAGGACCAGTCCCTGGCATCTTTGTGAACTTGGTCGTAGAGCCGAAACCAGAGGTGACTTTTCAGTCCCCGCAGTGTAAGGAGGCAAAGCTGAGCCCCACGATTGGCTGATCTGAAGATATCATTAAGGTGTAAGGATTAAAGTCCGTTCCCCTGAAACATACTCTGATATTTTGCCCATTAACAGCTGATTGCCTTCTCTCCCCTTTCCTACCAAGCCTTCCCTGTCCCATCTATTCCTGCACCCCTCTGCCTGGGCTGCCCGGAGCCCATACCTGCTATGTTGGCTGCACCCCCAGCCCCAGTCTCCTAGGTAAACCAGAAAAACCTGCTCCAGGAAGGTGGAGCTCTCAGACCATCCAAACAAGAAAGGAATAATCAAAATATATTAAGAGGCAGTTTAAAAAATTCAGTTTAAGGAAGAAGAAGAAGCGGAAGGGGAAGGGGAAGAAGGAGGGGGGCAGGGGAAGGGGAAGGAGAAGAGGGAGAAGGAGAGCTCTTAGCTCTGTTGCTAATCGGAGTACAGATCGGCATCATTTTAGGAGGACAGCTTTTCAGCAGTGTGCTTCAGCAGCTGGACCACTGTTGCTTGTCAACACTGTAGATGAATCAAGGTGGCCGTCCTCTTAATTGTGAGCATCATGGCCCATCTCCTGGAAACCGCTGACATCACAGACGGCAGGGCTACAGCACCATGACATCACTATGGGCTGGGACTTGCCCCAACTGAGAGGTGAGAGAGGCCTCTCAGCCTGGGTCCTGTCCAGCCCAGCGGAAGGTTCAGGACAGGTGTCAGCTCACCTGCGCTGGGACCTGTTGTAGAAAATGATCATTGTAGGATACAGGAAGTAGAAACCACTCTTTTCCTCCCATGGGTGGTGGTAGACATCCATGGGGGCACAGAAATGGAAGAAAATTCATAGAAACTGTGTTTATGGATGGAGGCTGCTCAAGGATTGGGCACACTCCAGACTGGATGCTCATCAAAGATGTTTATATTGGATTCCCAGAAGGATCTTCATTTCAAATGGTACCGTCCCTTGTGCCATCTGTCGTGGCAGTGGGAATATGTAGGTGAAGAGATTGAAGCCGGAAGACCCTTTACCACTAGAAAACAGACTCTGAAGGAGTCCCCCTCCTTCACAAAGTTCATCTCCATATGCAAAGTTATGGTACATTCCTCACAACTTACGGTCTGATGTGGATACATGATCATTAACTCAAGTCCGTACGTTATTCCTATTTCCTTTTTACCAAACATCCCTTGTCTGTTCTAGCATCCTGTCCGGGACACCTCATTCCATTCAGTCCTCAGTCACCTTAGGCTCCTCTTGTCTGTGACAGTTTCTCAGATGACCTTGACAGTTTGGAGAAGGACTTCTCAGGTATTTCGTAGGATGTCACTCAGTTGGGATTTTTCTCATGTTATAATCAGGGTTGTAAGGTTTGGAAGAAAGGCAGCTACAGTTTTCATCACATCCTAGGAAGGGTACAGTGTATCAACGTGATATCACAATTGCTGTTAAACTTCGTAACCTGGCTGAGGTGGTATGTTAGGTTTCTCCACCGTAAAGTTACTGTTTTTTGTTTAATAATATATTTGATACACACAGAATATGCAAAGAAGAAAGTTATATTAGCTGTAGTTGTGCCACTGTTACCTGTTGGGTATATATATTTTTAGTTACCCCTATAGGGGTAAATGTATCTGTGTCTGTATCTCTATATTTGTATCCAGCCAATAGTTTTCACTTATTTTGTTAATTCATATACTGAACCTTTGGTCTACGTCATTAGCTGTCCTGAAACATCTTCATTGAACAGGTGCCTTGAAGTTCAACTCATTTTTCTTTTAACAGTTCTCCATTTGGGGCGTTCAGCTTCTGACAGTCTCTTCACTGTTAATAAATAGAACGTGAAGGAACATACAATTAAATCTTTGCCCACATCAGCGATTGTTTGCTTAAGATGTGTTTCTTGGAATGGAATTGCTAGGTCAAAGGATATTCATTTGCTTCAAGCCTTTGCTGTATATTTCCTTCCGGAAAGTTTGTAACAACTTGCCTCCCATCAGAAGCCCTTAGATATGCTTATTTCCCCTGGACGACACCAGTATTTAATGTTAATATAGTGTGTATATTAATTGAATATATAGGTACATATAGCAGAGAATTATATGTGTATATATGTGAAATTGGTTCTGTTTCTCTGGAGAATCCTGACCAAAGCATCCTGTAATCTTCCCCTAAGCTAACCCTAGCATGACTTAGGTATGCCAAGGGATAAACCACGGGAAAAGACCTGCAGAATAATGAACTAGCATATTTGCCAACTTCCCCATTTATTTCTCAGACCAACTCAGATTGCTGTCTGGAAACCCAAAACACAAGCCAGATGTGACTCATGCCCTCTTCTGATGATATTTTCCAAACAAAACCACGTATTGCCGTCAGCAAGTCCGAGCTAACATGTGATTATGCCTGTGTGGGTTGCAGGATGTATGTACGATTTCAGTGCAAACAGGTAGCTCTTGGGCTGTCACTGGTGGTTCTGATAATTGCAGTACCAGGTCCCCAAGCGCTGCACCAGTTCTTTGGCCATTTCCATGGTGCCTGAAAGGAGAATTTGCCCCATGTGGCTGGCTAGGTAGCAGGAAGGCATTTGGCTATTATAATGCCACAGGCATAAGAAAAGTGTTTGGGACAAATCAGACTTAAAGGATTGTCAGGAAATTTGCAGGGTCATCATTTACCTTTCCGTTAACAAGCAGGTGTCCTTACTTTCATGGTTACAAGCAGTGTCGCTTTCAAAAATGCCTCCTGGCCCTAAATCTGAAAATGCTTCCATCATGGATGAATAACAGTTCATCTTGTCAACCCGTTTTATTACTGAATGGATCACTTTCACTTTATAGCTCATGGTAACTCATGAAATGCCTTCTTTACAAGGAAAATTCTCAGGGAAAAAAAACTCTTTCTTTTTTTTAATGTCTTCGAGTTATTTAGTATGATCTAGAGGTCTTGAAACTAAAGACAGAACTATATATTGAATTCTCGCTAGAGTTCGTTTCTGTCTCTTTAAACATTTTAAAATTGATTTAATGATGAATTGTTGATTTCCAACTGTTGAGAAAATAGTTGATCTCCAGCTGTTGAGAAAATAGTTTCCATCCTGGAAATTGGAGCGTTTTCGTTTTGTTTTGTTTTGTTTTGTTGCGGTACGCGGACCTCTCCCTGTTGTGGCCTCTCCCTTTGCGGAGCACAGGCTCCGGACGCGCAGGCTCAGCGGCCATGGCTCACGGGCCCAGCCGCTCCGCGGCATGTGGGATCTTCCAGGACCGGGGCACGAACCCGTGTCCCCTGCATTGGCAGGCGGACTCCCAACCACTGTGCCACCAGGGAAGCCCTAGAGCGTTTTTTAACCTAAAATTTGTGTTTAGAAAAGTTTTGAACTGGCATCCTACATCAATTAACTCACCCCAGCTAAGCACCTGAATAGTAAAAATAAATTAATATTAATTAGTGCCAACAGCCCATAATCATACTTTTAAATACAGTTTTTATTTTCCGTTGAATGCTCTTTTGAATTCCTGAGCTTTTAGTTTTTTTTTTATAACAGATTCAACTTTTCCCCTTTTTGCTCTCTGATGAAAACTACAGGTGGTGGTAAGGTTGACAAGCAGTTCTGCCAACATCAGGTGAAGTGCCGGAGCACTGAGTGGAGATGAGAACTCTGGGAGGGGGATGAGGAAAGTTAATTTCTAGGACAAACTTCACCACTAGAACACTGTCCTTTCCATTAGCTAATAGATGTCTCTGAAACACAGTTTCCTCATTCCTCAAATGAATATGTGCTTTACTACTATCAAAATTGAGAGTTAACACAGACATAGAGAACAGACTTGTGGTTACCAAGGAGGGGCGTCGGGGAGGGATGGACTGGGAGTGTGGGCTTCACAGATGCAAACTATTATGTTTAGAATGGGTCAACAACAAGACCCTACTGTACAGCACAGAGAACTATATGCAGTATCCTGTGATAAACCATAATGGAAAAGAATAGGAAAAAGAATGTATGAATATGTATAGCTGAGTCAGTTTGCTATGCAGCAGAAATTAACAACAGTATAAATCAACTAGACTTCAGTAAAATAATTTTTTTTTTAAACTGAGAGTTAAGGGCTTCCCTGGTGGCGCAGTGGTTGAGAGTCCGCCTGCCGATGCAGGGGGCACGGGTTCCTGCCCCAGTCCGGGAGGATCCCACGTGCCGCAGAGCGGCTAGGCCCGTGAGCCATGGCCGCTGAGCCTGCGCGTCCGGAGCCTGTGCTCCGCAACGGGAGAGGCCACAACAGTGAGAGGCCCGCGTACCTCAAAAAACAAAACAAAAACAAAAACAACAAAAAAACTGAGCGTTAAAATGAGATAATGGTTATAAAGTACTTTGTTAAAAAGTGCTTTACGTTTGTAGGATAGCATTACTGTTTTTCAACTGAAACTGATAAGTGAACTTAGTACAATTTAAAAATACATTTTTCTTAACCTATTTTCAGTAATTTTTAAGATTACCAATAATGCTGTTAGTATTGCTATATCATGATTAGAATTTGAATATCATGGGGTCAATCTTATGTCTGTTGTTATTTTTAAATTTTTTTTAGTTTGGGGGAAGTATTAAAATGGAATCTGAACTTTGGTAAATGTCAAATTCTCCTAATGCTCTTTGGGAATTTTCAGTTTATTAATGCAAGTTTAAGATCATTTGTTAAACAGTAGCACAGTGGCTATATTTTGTAAGAATGAGTGGTTGTATATATGTCAGAATTTGAACACAGACCATTAACTCGACTTGAGTACTCTTCTTACGCGTATAGAAAAATCTCTGCAGGACATGTCCAAAAAACAAGAGCTAACATTTTACTTAATGGTGAAAGTCTGGATTCTTTCCCCCAAGGGTTGGAAACATGACAGGGTTTTTTTTGCCACTTCTGTTCAACGTTGTGCTGGACATTACAGCCAGGGCAGTTAAAGGAGAAAATAATACGAAAGGCATGCAGACTAGTAAAGGAAGAAGTAAGATGATTTTTATTTGAAGATGTCATGATCCTGTATATAGAAAATTCTGTGGATATAAGATCAACATAAAAACTCAATCAAATTTCTGTACATTTTCAATGAAACACAAAATTAAGAAAACAATTCCCATTTATGATAGCATTGAAAATAAGTGCCTAGGAATAAATTATATGAAAAATATACAACTTACACTCTGAAAACTACAAAACATTGCTGAAGGAAAGCCAGGAAGACCCCAGTAAGTGGAAAGATATCTGTGTTCATGATTTGGAAGACTTCATATTGTTAAGGTAAGCAGTACTCACCAAAGTGATCTACAGATTCATTGAAATCCCCATCAAAATCTCAGTGGCCCATATCAGTAATGGGAAAAGTTGATTCTAAAATCCATATGGACTCGTAAGGAACCAGGATAGACAAAGCACTCTTCAAAAAGAAGAACAAAGCTGAAGGACTCACATGTCCATCAATGGATAAATAGTTAAACAAGTGTGGTCTCCCTGTGCAGTGGAAGATTATTCAGCCATAAAAAGAGATGAAGAATTAACTCATGCTACCATTTGGACGTTTCCTCAAAGCATTATGCTAAATGAAGAAGCTGGTCACAAAAGACCACATATGGTGGGATTCTATTTATATGAAACGTCTAGAACAGGGAAATCGATGGACATGTTAAGTGTATTAGTGGTTGCCTAGGTTTGGGAAGAGGTGTAATGAGGAGTTGCAGCCAAAGTGTATAGGTTTTCTTTTTCAGATGATGAAAATATTCTAAAATTTACTGTGATGATTGAGCGATTCTTCTGATGTACTAGAGATCATTGATTTGTACTTTAAATGGGTGAATTGTGTGGTACATGAATTATATCTCAATAAAGGTGTTACCAGAAAAACCACCAAAAGCAAAAACCTGCGGAAATCAAAGAGTTCTGTAGCTTGGATCACTTTTTATAATTGATTCAGTTCTTGGTGTTTTATTTTTCCTCTTGTATCCCACAGCTTATATTAAGCTGAGACAGAGGACAAATTCTGGAAACTTCAGCTTCTTTTACTTTATTAGGATAAGTGAACCAATTCCTTCCTGCTTGAATTTGGAGAAAAAATTTCCTATTTGAGAGTACGGAGTTCTGGTCAACACGATGAATTGATGGTTAAATGTGTATAGAGTGATTGTTTACTCAGCGTGCTGTGCTGAGGGCTTTTGACGATACTAAATAACTAAATGAACAAAGAGAAGCATCTTTGCCCTCAAATCCTGTATGAATAGGCAAAGAGATATGTCTTGTTAAAAATCTGTCTTTTAATTTCAGTATAGCTTATTTTTGAATGCACAAATTGTACATTTAGAGTGGCTAAATCAATAACTCAGTATGGCACCCAGTTTTATGTCTTGCTTTGAAGGTTGTCTCCACTTCAGCACTGTGCTTGTAAAATGAGCCCTGTTCCCTTCTAGAATTTCTACCCTCATATTTAAATGTATATAAGGAATAAAATAAGCCATAGGTAAATAGATGGAAATGAAAATATCTATCATCTGTCTATCTGTCTGTCTATCTACACACAGATGCTATTTAGTATATAGTCTGTGTATATATAGTATATAGTTACTATATATAGTAACAAATATAGTTTAATAAGCATATACACTCATATATATGCATGTACATATGCACATATATGTATTTCCCCTTGATGGCCCCATCACTAGCCCACTATTATTTGTTAAATGTACTCTCTTCCTCACCGATTTAGGATGTTCTCTTTGACATATACTAAACTCCACTTCGTGTGTCAGTCTACTTATGGCCTCTGTCCTGTCTGTTGCTCTCTGCATATATTCCTGTACCGACATCAAGTAGCTCTAATAAATGTAGCCTTATAAATATGTCTGAATATCTCGAGGGGCTGGTCCTTCCTCATTAGTCTGAGAATTAGCTTTTCTAGTTTCAAAGTAATCCTGTTGGCATTTCTATTGAGATCACCTTCAATTTACAAATTAATTTCAGGAGATTGACATCTTTACAATACTGAGTCAAGGAAAAATAACATGTTTTTCTACTTATTTAATTCTTATTTATGTGTCAATAATGTTTCAACATTTTTCTCTCTATATATTGTACATGGCTTGTTAAGTTAATTTTGAGGTACTTTATGGTAATATGAGTTATCTTCCTGTCAGTTTATTCCCTAACATATTATTACTCATATCTGGGGAAAATATTGAATTTCTGTGTTAACATCAAAAATAACCATGTTCCTTTAATGTCTTAATATCTTCATTTTTATTTTCTGGTTGATTCTCTTAGGTTTTTGTTATAAAACTCACCCATCAAAAAATAATGACTTCACCTCCTCTTTTATAATAGGTACATATTTTATTTCTTTCTCCAATGTATTGTGTTCGATAGTCATTCTACAATAACGTCAAGCATTAATATTCTTAGTCACCACGAAAGCAAATAAAGAAAATGTGGTCTCTCAAAGGCTCAAGACAGGCAAGGTAGAAATGAAACAACAGGCACATTGGTGGAGCTGCAGAAATAAATGAAAGAATGAGGGTTGGTCGTTCTGTGCAAGAAAGAATCTTAATGCTGTTTTGATTGTATGAGTCTTGTTTGTTCTTTTTTCCTTCTAAGGTGGCTTTCATCTCTTTGGTGGTTTATTTCCTTATTCCCGTCTCCCCACCTTCTTGCTAGCATCAGACTTTCTGATGAACTCCCTTGCTGGCAGTATGACCCTGGAGAATTTTCTTAGCTTTTCTGTGTTTCCTTCTCCAAGAACAAGGGACCCATCATTTTTTTTTTTTAATTTTTGGAAATCCAGGTTTCATGTTCAGCCTGCAGGCATGACTCATGATGGGGGTCTGTGGAAATTTTCATATATTAAAGAGAAAGGTTATTATAAAAAATAGAGGGAGAGAGAAAGCTTATTTTTTTTCCCTCTAGTTTTCATTATTTATTTTCTTTATGGAAATTTTAAGGAAGGAGAGTCTTTACTAAACCACCTTTGGCCAGAAAGTTCAATAAATGCTTGTTGACCAAAATGCGTAAGCACGTTAATTTTGCATAAACCCAAGGACTCATTAAAAATAGTGCTATCAAAAGTATAGATTCCTGGCACAAGCCAAGTTTCTGGGAGCTTATACCCTCTTTTTATTGGAGTGAATCTCAGGGTAGAGTGATAGGAAGGATAACTCAGATGACCTTGTCTATTTTCTTGCCAACACCGCTTCCAATGAATGTGTTTTGGAAACCAACATTATCTAGACAGTGTCAAATGTGTAAATTTTAAAAAGAAAAACATGTAAAGCATGACAGTGACTGTGTTTACTGAATGCTTAGGCTGGGAGCTGTACTGTCTAAAGGAAAGGATTCATGGACTTCATGTGCTAACTTTCTTTGTTCCAAGTCCTTTGGTGTCTCTTGGGAAACATTTCCTTTTCCTCATGTTAAATGGATCATATCTAGCAGATCAGTTTTGTCTGTAGATCAGGAAAGAACTAAGTGGTAAGATCTGTAGCTCAGTACATTTTTTTTTATAGATTATCGATTCAAAACTAATAGCACTAAGTGTTAGTAAATATTTTTAAAGTACAAAACTGCTGTTGAGGAAAGAATTTTCAAGGATATATATATATATATTTTTTTTTTTTTTTTTTTTTGAGACTAGCATCACCAGACTTTGCCAGTCAGTAAGTCAACTCCGAAAGAGTAAGGGGTGAGAGGGTCTGGTCCAAAGATCAAGATTAACTGAGAAAGGATGAGGAATCAGGGGAAGTAAGACAGAGGTCACAGAGCTCCACCCAAAGCTGGTATCAAGTGGACAGCATTTCTACCATGAGAGATGGAGAGTCCTGGCCAATCACCTGCACAACTACATTAGTTTTACATGAGCAGCCGTGTTGTCTCTCCAGTTGACTACGGCTGCTGCATTACCCCTCCACACGAGTGCAAATATATGACCAGAGTCATTGCAAGTCTTGTTTCTAGAATTCCCTATGAGCACCAAGTTCATGGAGAAAACAGTTTCCACCTCACAGTAGATGATCTCCATGTTTCTATTTAGTCCTGATAAAGATGGACTAGAGTGTAACATGTAGGGAATACTGAAGGGGAAAACTTTTTATGGCATCATAGTCATTGACTGGAAAGATGATCATTTACTCCATGTGAATTTAACTAAAAATGTCACGGCTGAGTTGAAGACTTCTATGTTTGCGCATGGTAATTCTTAGAGGGGCGGGTGGTGTTGGAAGCCAGGTGGGTACCATTCCATGCAGAAGAAGAAGCCTTTGGAAGGGATGTTCTCCTCTGTAATGAATGGAGACAGGGAGAGATGAATCTCAACTCTCTTCTGAGGGGAAATGCTCTCAGACCAGTCACAACCTGGAAGGATGTGGAGCCCAGGGGGGAGACAGTAAGGCAAACACAGTGGTCGAAATCAAGGAAAGCTCCTAAAAAAGTGCAGCCCCAGCTTTTCATGGAGGTGCAAAATCTGGGTTTCAACCTTAAATAATTAAAACAGCACCGAGTAACTCAGAGCAAGGGTAGTCGAAACCTGGTGGACATAGCAGTAGCTGGGTGACCTCTCTCATTGTTCGCTTTCGTTATTTTCAAAATGGAACTATGCATATCTCCGTTACACATTATTTCTGAAGATTTAAATAGACCGTATTTGAGAAGCTTCTGACAGACATCAACACCTCAGGAAATAGAGGTGTCTCCTCGCCCAGCATCCTGAAACTTGGTTCAAAAATGCTGATTTGTTTCAAACCTATTCTTAGAAGTTGCATCGGGTACTTTCGTGAGGCTAATTGGACTTTGAAAGCAAACCTGCCAATGACGAGGCTCAGAGCTGATACAGTCCCTGCAGACATCAGGCTTTTATGGCTTTTACCTCACTCAAGCTCTTCCCTCACTCAAAGGAGATGTTCGTAAATATTTAATGGCTGCAAGAGAGGTGGTGAATCATCCTTGCTTAAGATGCAATGAGATAATGCTCTCGACCCTGTAAACAGACTGATGAACAAGACATATTTTTCCTGCCTTTGTAGAGATTAAACTGTACTGGGGGCATTCTGCTGGTTCATATGGAGAGTACCCCAGAACACATTTGAGGAACACCTAACAGGGTGTCAGGGCACATCCCCCTAGGACAGTAGGAAAGGCTTCTTATGAGGGATGATGTATCTGTAAAGAGAAAGAATAAGGATGGGCCTGGTGGATGAGGGAAGAGGAAAGAGTGACCCAGACAGCTAGTATGGACCAAAGCTTTGGGTGGAAGGGACCTTGCTGTACTTTTCTTTTTCGGCTTAACCAATAGATATTCATTTTTTCATAATTCTGGAAGCCAGAAGTTCAAGATCAAGATGTCAAAGGCTTGGTTTCTTCTTTTTCTTTTTGTTTCAAAACGAGGTATAATTGACATATAACATCATATTCGTTTCAGGTGTACAACATAATAATTTGATATGTGTATATATTGTGACATCGTTACCCCCGGAAGTCTAGTTAACATCCATCACCACACAGTTACAGATTTTTTTTCTTGCGATGAGAACTTTTACCGTCTACCATCTGAGCAACTTTCAAATATATCATAGTCTTGATAACTGTAGTCACCATGCTGTACACTGTATCTCCAGGACTAGTTTATTTTCCTTTTTATAACGTTTTAAAATTTATTTTATTGAAGTAGAGTTGATTTACAATGTTGTGTTAATTTCTGCTGTATAGCAGAGTGACTCGGTTATACATATGTATGTTCTTTTTTCATATTCTTTTCCGTGATGGTTTATCACAGGATATTGGATATAGCTCCCTGTGCTCTACAGTAGGTCCTTGTTGTCTATCCATCCTATATATACTAGTTTGCATCTGCTCATCCCAAATTCCCAGTCGACCCCTCCCCCACCCCTCTCCCCCTTGGCAACCACAAGTCTGTTCTCTATGTCTGTGAGTCTGTCTCTGTATCATAGATAAGTTCATTGGCGTCATATTTTAGATGTGGTTAGATTTCTACAAATCCGCAGTATATAATAGTTTATCTAGGATGAATTAAGACCTAATGACATACATTAGGTTAGGGGTATCTTGGACTTGAGTGAATCTTCAAAATCTTACTTATTTACTTTTCCCGAAACACAACTGAATAAGGAAATCAGTGACACTTCATCAATCATAAAATAATGGTTGGAAATGGCCTGTTTCTGTTTTCATTTGTGTTTCTGTTTTGATTAATCACAAATGGCCTGTTTCTGTTTTCATAAGTTCATTTGTGTCATATTTTAGATTCCACGTAGAAGTGATACCATATGATGTCTGTCTTTCTCTGTCTGACTGACTTCACTTAGTATGATCATCTCTGGGTCCATCTATGTTGCTGCACATGGCATTATTTCATTCTTCTTTATGGCTGAGTAATATTCCATCGTATATTTCTACCACATCTTCTTTATACATTTATCTGTCGACGGACATTTAGGTTATTTCCATGTCCTGGCTATTGTAAATAGTGCTGCAATGAACATTGAGGGGCACGTATCTTTTCAAACCGTTTTTCTCTGGATGTATGCCCAGGAGTGGGACTGCTGGATCATATGGTAATTCTATTTTTAGTATTTAGAGGAACCTCCAAATAACTAAAAATAGAAATCTCCATAGTGTCTGCACCAATTTACATTCCCACCAACAGAGTAGGAGGGTTCCCTTTTGCTCCACACCCTCTCCAGTTTTTATTGTTTGTAGACATTTTGATGATGGCCATTCTGACCGGTGTGAGGTGATACCTCATTGTAGTTTTGATTTGCATTTCTCTAGTAATTAGCAATGTTGAGCATCTTTTCATGTGCCTCTTGGCCATCTGTATGTCTTGTTTGGAGAGATGTCTATTTAGGTCTTGTGTCCATTTTTGGATTGCGTTGTTCATGTTTTTGTTGTTAAGTTGTAGGAGCTGTTTGTATATTTTGGAAACTAAGCCCCTGTTGATCACATCGTTTGCAAATATTTTCTCCCAGCAGGACTAGTTTATTTTATAACTGAAAGTTTGTACCTTTTGACCCCCTTCAGAGCCATCATGCGCTCCCCACTCCCTGAAACCACCAGTCTGTTCCCTGTATCCATGAGTTTGTTGTTTTGTTTTGTTTAGATTCTATATATAAGAGAGATCACACAGTAATTGTCTTTCTCTGAGTTATTTCACTTAGTGTAATGCCCTCCAAGTCCATCCATGTTGTCACAAATGATTTCTTGTTTCTCACACTGAATCAAATTCCTGTGTGTGTGTGTGTGTGTGTGTGTATTTACATTTTCTTTACCCATTCCTCCATCAGTGAGTACTTAGATTATTTCCATCCATAATTGTGTGAGTCTTGAAATATTATTGTTATGCCTTTAGCAAATGCCTCTCCGATGCTGTGAGTTTATGCCCTGGCTCCAGCACTTCGTAATTGGCGGTCCCAGTTGCATTACCCTCCTTATTGGTTGTAGGGCTTAGAATCCTGACCAGTATATGGTAACAGTGTAAGTGTGAGTTCCTGCTCTCATTCATGTGTCCATTCATTCATGGATTTAATGAGGTTTCTGAGCAACCAGTAAGAGCTGGATATGAAGGATGTACCAGTGAGGAAGGTCCTGCCGCTGTCTTTGAGGTCCTCACATTTGTGAGGAAGATGTTCTTGTAAATGACTGGTGTGCTTTCTAAGTTCAAGTAGTTAAGAATACCTAAAGTGTGAAGTGAGAGGCAAAGGGCCCAGGAGGTGAACGTGGAGACATAAACAGGTGAAAGAGTCAATGGTTGGGGTCGGAGAATTACACGGGGATTAGGACAAAACTCCGCCTGTGAAGGAAGGGTTGCACTTCTCAGAGGGATGCAGGGAAGCATTCTTAGTGAATGGATTGGAGTGACAAGAACAGAGATTGTTGGAGAATGACTGCTCTGAGGTGCTAAATATAGAATCAGATTGCTTATGAGGAATAAAAAAAGCAACAGGCAAGGAAGCGATAGGCTGAGATGGATGAATAGCATGCAGATGTAGAGAGAGAGTTTGTGGAATTCAGAAATACTCTACCGAGATGGAGATTCGCTTGTAATGGGTAGAAAGAAACAGCGAAACTTGGAGAGATCAACTTGGTACTTTGGAAGATAATTTGACACACTGTACATGAATGCAAAGGAAATGGATGATTTTTTTTTTTTTTTTTTTTAGTGAAATGAGAGGAATTTATTTGATTTCACGAGGCTAAAATGTCTTCTAGAACCTTACTTTAAACTCCAAATAATATAGTGGGAACTTAGGAAAATAAAGACCAATGGAAGACAGGAAAATATTGAACACATCATAGAAGACATTTTTCTAAGCTGAGAAAATAATTGAGTTTGGTGACTAAGAAGGCTCACCCAGAATTGATGGAAAAGGCAAGAATAACCTGTATGCATTCGAGCAGGAAATATACATGACCTAAAAAATGGAAGGAAAAGATAGATTATCCTCAGGGTTTTTCCACAACAAATACCAAAAGATTATTTAAAAATAATGCAGAGCCTTTAAGGAAAATGGTTGTATGGTGTCATGTGTACTTGCAGTTCATCTCTGAAAATAAAACAAAGTGAGGGTGCAAAAAGGTCAATAATTTAAATGTCGACTGTTGGTACATGTTCGAATAAATCATATCATATCAACTTAGTGGGTTGTTATATATCAAAAATAAAGACTGTGAAAGGCATATACAAGTTTAGAAAATGTCATATACTATATTAAGTATTAAATAAATTCAATTTGATATAAAGATGACAGAATATCAAAACATGCTTGAAAAAATTGTGGGATGAAAAATAGGCATGACTTAATAGTAATTTTATATCATGGAACTTACTATGCTGTTTTTCCCCCGTTCTTAATTATCTGAAATGTAAAGCTTTCCACATTTAGACTGCGTTAATTTAATACAGGAAAATCGCACTTTAATATTTGATTTATTTATGTTTCATTTATCAGCAGTTAATAGATATTTACTCAAATGGCCGTCGAAATAAAGATCATTTTACTCTAAAGGTGTTCATGCCTAGAAGGGAAATTGGAGGGACTTCCCTGGTGGCGCAGTGGTTAAGAATCTGCCTGCCAGAATACTCTATGACATAAATCACAGCAAGATCCTTTATGACCCACCTCCTAGAGAAATTGAAATAAAAACAAAAATAAATGGGACCTAATGAAACTTAAAAGCTTTTGCACAGCAAAGGAAACCATAAACAAGGCGAAAAGACAACCCTCAGAATGGGAGAAAATATTTGGAAACGAAGCAACTGACAAAGGATTAATCTCCAAAATTTACAAGCAGCTCATGCAGCTCAATATCAAAAAAACAAGCAGCCCAATCCAAAAATGGGCAGAAGACCTAAATAAACGTTTCTCCAAAGAAGATATACAGACTGCCAACAAACACATGAAAGGATGCTCAACATCATTAATCATTAGAGAAGTGCAAATCAAAACTACAATGAGGGCTTCCCTGGTGGCACAGTGGTTGAGAGTCCACCTGCCGATGCAGGGGACATGGGTTCGTGCCCCGGTCTGGGAAGATCCTACATGCCGCGGAGCGGCTGGGCCCGTGAGCCATGGCCGCTGAGCCTGCGCGTCCGGAGCCTGTGCTCCGCAACGGGAGAGGCCACAGCAGTGAGAGGCCCGTGTACTGCAAAGAAAAAAAAAAACAAAAAAAAAAAACTACAATGAGGTATCACCTCACACCGGTCAGAATGGCCATCATAAAAAATCTATAAACAATAAATGCTGGAGAGGGTGTGGAGAAAAGGGAACCCTCTTGCACTGTTGGTAGGAATGTAAATTGATACAGCCACTATGGAGAACAGTATGGAGGTTCCTTAAAAAACTAAGAATAGAATTCCCATATGACCCAGCAATCCCACTACTGGGCATATACCCTGAGAAAACCATAATTCAAAAGGGGTCACGTACCACAATGTTCACTGCAGCTCTATTTACAATAGCCAGGACATGGAAGCAACCTAAGTGTCCATCAACAGATGAATGGGTAAAGAAGATGTGGCACATATATACAATGGAATATTACTCAGCCATAAAAAGAAACGAAATTGAGTTATTTGTAGTGAGGTGGATGGACCTAGAGTCTGTCATACAGAGTGAAGTAAGTCAGAAAGAGAAAAACAAATACTGTATGCTAACACATATATATGGAATCTAGCAAAAAAAATGGTTCTGAAGAACCTAGGGGCAAGAGATGGGAATAAAGACACAGATATACTAGAGAATGGACTTGAGGACACAGGGAGGGGGAAGGGTAAGCTGGGACGAAGTGAGAGAGTGGCATGGACATATATACACTACCAAATGTAAAACAGATAGCTAGTGGGAAGCAGCCGCATAGCACAGGGAGATCAGCTCGGTGCTCTGTGACCACCTAGAGGGGTGGGATAGGGAGGATAGGAGGGAGATGCAAGAGGGAGGGGATATGGGGATATATGTATGTTTATAGCTGATTCACTTTGTTATACAGCAGAAAGCAACACACCATTGTAAAAATTAAACTCCAATAAAGATGTTAAAATAAATTAAAAAAAAAAAAAAGAATCTGCCTGCCAATGCAGGGGACATGGGTTAGAGCCCTGGTCCAGGAACATCCCACATGCCGTGGAGCAGCTAAGCCTGCGTGCCACAAGTACAGAGCCTGCACTCTAGAGCCCATGAGCCACAACTACCGAGCCCGCGTGCCGCAACTACTGAAGCCCGCTCACCTAGAGCCCATGCTCCGCAACAAGAAAAGCTACCACAATGTGAAGCCCGCACACCGCAATGAAGAGTAGACACTCCTCGCCACAACTAGAGAAAGCCTGCATGCCGCAACAAAGACCCAATGCAGCCAGAAATAAATAAATTAATTTATTAAAAAAAAAGAAAAAAGACATTGGACCTGGTTGTCAGGTTGTCACCGGCCTAACTACATGAACACCTGCCCACTTCTTTCTTCCTTTTGACACTGACGGCCCCTATGCTTGTGTCTCGTGTCTGGTTCTTTCTTCCCTGTTTACCAGCACCTTTACTTTTTTCCTCTTCTCCTTGCCCCTACTGTCTACCTCTTAACCTCTCCTACTAACTCCTAAGCCTGGGCGTCCTCACTGTGTTGCATGCCACGATCCCCTTCCGACCTCATGTTCCTTCTGCATTCTTACAGACGCAGCTGTAATTCTTCCAGATCTCATTTTCAAAGAGTTATCTAGTTGAGATGTCCGAAAGGAGCATATTACTCGCCTGTCTCGCCCCTGCACCCCATTCTACATCTGAGGTATCCAAGCTCTCTTTTACTCTTGGGTCAGATTCCCTCCTCTGGTCCAATCAACAGTATTCAGGGCATTAAAACAAAACTCTTCATAGCAGGTCCTTCAAACAGGGGATTGTAGACAGGGCCGTGAGCATGGTAGTCACCGAGAATGAAAATCAATGGATAAAACCATCGACATTTTAGTAATAGACCTTTAGTTATTATTTAGTACTCACGATGAATCATCCTGTCATCGCTTAAGGCATCGCACGGCAAGGGAGCAAAACAAATGCTGGCTTCAAGTCACATCTGGTTCTTTTCTCCCGTCTTTTTTCCCCCTTGAAACCACTGGGTGATTTTTAAAAGTATATGTTCATTGGATTCATGAATTCCTGAAAATAACTATAATACTCTTTATTGAATAATGCGCTGTATGCATGTCACTCATTTAATTACTCTAAATATCTCAGGAGGCTGGGACTTCCCTAGTGGTCCAGTGGTTAAGAATCCGCCTTCCAGTGCAGGGGACGCGGCTTCGATCCCTGGCTGGGGAACTAAGATCCCACGTGCCACAGGGCAACTAAGCCTGAGCGCTGCAACTACTGAGCCCACGTGCTCTGGAGCCCGTGCACCACAGCTAGAGAGAAGTCTGAACGCCGCAATGAAGATCCTGCGTGCCGCAACTAAGACCTGACACAAATAATTAATTAAAGGAATAAGTACTTAAAAAAAAAATCTCAGGAGGCTAACAGTATTGGGATCACGGCCAAGTCGTGGCTAGAGCTCAGGGTTCGTTTACTTGCCAAGTGTGGTCCTTCTATGTATTCCCCATCAGGTCACAAACACATACCACGTCAGTATCCTCTGTGCACTCTTGACTATAGGAAATGAAGTTGCTAATCACTTTCTTAGAGAAAAATTGGTATGACTTGGACCTAGTGCAGAGTGAGAGATGATGGCACCTACTTGTGAGTCAAGACAAAGGCAGAGCAGTAATTAGCCAGGCATATCAAGATGGGCGTATATTCCGTGTCTTTGGGGCACCTTCGTGTGTGCTCAGTAAAAAGGGAGTGTGTACGGTAAGTGCATGTGGATGGCCTCCCATCATTTTATCTTTGCTCTTTCAAATTCCCTTCGTATAGACTTCCCTGGTGGTCCAGTGGTTAAGACTCCACGCTTCCAATGCAGGGGGCGTGGGTTCGATCCCTGGTCGGGGAGCTGAGATCCCGCATGCCACCCGGCACGGCCAAAAAATAAAATAAAAATTTTAAAAAAAGTAAACAACTTCGCTCTGTAACTACACAGGCCCTACAATGCCATGATAAAGCAAAACCAAGGAAGAACCTGAAGCAACAACAAAGTACTACTTCAGGTTTGAGTCATCCCTTGAAGAAAATGTCAGTCAACCAATTAGTGGAAATAAGCTAAACGGAATGAGTTTCCCCAGTACAGAGGACAAGGCAAACAACTGGAGATTAAACTCTACGTGCATAAAAACTGTAGGATAGAACATTGGAGATAATTGTCCAAATAACTCAGACGTTACACAAAAGAGTTTGCCAGAAATAGCAACTTCGTATGTTGACCCTGCCGTATTTTATCTTGAATTAAAGGAAATAAAACACCCATATGGATATGATATTTTCTTCTACAGGTGACTTAGATCCATCTTAAAATGTTTTCTTTAATACGAAGGGCAAGGTTCTGCAATCAGAAAGAACAGAAAGATGAGAGATGAGAAAGTATTTTGAGTTTTAACACCTTGTCTGCTGCGAACAAAATTGCAACCTTGAGAGAGCTAAGTAAGCCTCTGGGTCCCATTTTATTTCTAACTGTAACCAAAGACTAACACGGCTTTGGGTACCAGCTAACCTGTCTGCCTGCAATAAAAGGAACAAGGGATTTAATGAAAAGATGCTCCATATCATCTGTCATCAGAGAAGTGGAAATTAAAACAAGGGTAAGACACCGTTACACACCTATTCGAATGGCCAAAATCTGCAACACAGACAACACCAGGTGTTGGTGAGGATGTGAAGCAATAGGAACGCTTGTTCACTGGTAGTGAGAATGCAGAATGGTGCAGCCATTTGAAATGTCATGAATGTCCAAACTGCCTCATTCATCTTGGTCCTTTATTCCTTTGTTGGCCTTTGACCAGGCTATTTACAACTCTCTACATTATAGCAAATTGATAGCAGTGCAAATAATTCCTGCCCAAAGCAATGTAAATTATGTCCAGTGGAATGCAAATGCTTCTCACCGTGTAGAATTTGCCAGTGCGATGTTTTTTCTTCCGATGTGCCAGCTTGGCTAAGCCACACAGCAGCCAACGCATGCAAGCAGGTGGTCAATTTGACATCCATTTGGAAATTCATTGCAGCATTCTTTATCGCACAGTAGATGTCCAAAGGTACAACACAACTGTGTGTCTTACTAATTCCCTCATTCACGGGTAAGCTGTTTGGTACTTGCTTAGTTTACATCTTAATGAAAGTCATGAATGTACCTTTCAATTTTGCTGGTGTTCTCTGGACCCCGAACACAAGGGGAATTGGCACTTAGAGAATCTCAGCTGGTCCTGTTGTTTCCTCATGAGAAAGGTTAGAGGCAGTGTGGGAGAGGTGAGAGAGCTCACCTCAGTGCTGCAGGCTTGAAGGAAATGACCAACAGCTGCCTGGGGAAAGGCACGGACACCACAGGCCTCCTGCACTCCTCCTAGGAAGAAAAATATTAAACCGCTGATAGAAGGTGCAGCAAAACCTGTCACCCCCAGGGCCCAGGCAAAAACCCTTTTTTAGCTGGGTCAAGAGGGCAGACAGACCCTCTCATCCTGTCGAGGATCCTGTGTTGATAACAAGCAGAGCTCTGCTATCTTCAGGTATCGGGCATCAACTCTGTCCCACCCAAGACCAAACATCAATGCCAGGTGAAGCCCAGACATCCATGGGCTGCCATGGAAAGGAAGCCAGGGATGCTGAGAATGTCTCAGGTGCAAACTTTGTGAGCATAGGACCTGCCTAACTGTGAGGCTGGATGACGAAGACAGAGCACTACACCTTCCCCTCACCCTGCCCATCCCTGCCATGAGCTTAGCGTCTATGATCACGCAACATCGATGGAATACTGGAAGAAAATGAAGAGCATGGAGATATCCCCTCTATGAGGGGAAGGAGGGTAGGGAAGCCGAAAGCTGAAGGCAAAACAGAAGCCAGGAGAAAGCCATCCAGCCTCCTCGATTCCTGCCTAAGCACATAATAAGAGCCCTCACCCCCAGACGCATTTGAATCTTGTGGTGTCCTGAAGTTATCTCAAACCCAGCTCTCTTCAGCCCCGACATTACAGGGCAAAATACAATTTATTTCCACCTTTACGTGGTCTAGCTTCATTTGCATATGACCCATTCTTAGAAGGCTCCCCACTTGGTTTCACGCTCTCCTGTCGCCATCTTGCAATGCATGATGATGTTTGATCCACGGGCTCCCCATTTTCATTTTGCCCTGATCCCTGAAAATGATGGAGCTGATCCTGGTCTCTGCGAGAGCCACCATTCAACCAGTTAAAACACATGTTTTCCATACCGCGATCAGGAAACCCTGAGCGTCTACGAGACCCTTTCAAGGGGTCCTTGGGACAAAACACTTCTCGTAATAACTCTCAGACACTGTTGCCTTTTCTCCCCCCTCATTCCCTCGTGAGGTGACAGTAAAGTTTTCCAGAGGCTGCATGCCATGTGATATTATAACAGATTGAATGCAGAAGCAGATGTGAGGCTCCAGCTGTCTTTTACCAAGCTCACTTGGGAGATTTGCACAAACACAAAGCAGTGGGGCCCTAATCACTATTTCTTAAAATATCGTCATTTTTAATGAAAAATGTAATTTATGTTAGCATACAGAGAGTTCATTGTATTATATGTAAAGTCAATAGACTAATAAGTAAATATTTTTTAACGTGTCTAGGTTTTCACTTCTACTTTGGGAAATATCGATAAATATAACGGACATTAAAGGTGGTGTTTGAGGTCCTCAGTCACTTTTAAGAGGGTAAAGTGGTTCCCTAGGTCAAAAGTGATGGAGACTGCTGACTTAGAGCAGGTGGCTTCCTGCCTGCTCCCTAAAATAAAAATTGGGGAAAGGTTCAATTCTGTCTTGCCAGGCTGATTTGTGTTGACTTTGAGACTCTATGGATGAGCCCTGATAAGACCTTCAGAAAGGACGCCTCCCTTCTTAGCTCTGAATGCCCCATCCTTTCTAATTCTGCGAGACACAAATGCCATGTTCTGGAGCTTGCAGAAGAGTTGCCTGTTTCTCTTCTGTGCTCTCGGAGAAGGTAGGTGGGGATGATAGGCATCAAGACCCAGCGCCAGGTGAGCTGAGATGGGCAGGGGAAGGGGGCGGGATCTTGTGTGTGGGTAAATGTGGGTTTTTCCGCACACACCCATAAAACAGTAAGACGATTACAGGTGTTGGAGCCCAGGGCAGGCCACCCCCAGAATGTGCCTCCATGGCATACTGATTATTTTTAATTAAAGTTACTTAAGAAATGGCCGATACAAGGGGGACATGCTGACCCTTCTCTCAGTCTCCCTGAAGCAGGAGAGACATCTCCCCAGTGAAAGGTGCCCCCCAGCCACCATTTGGAGATAGAAGGATACCCTTATCCCCAGAGACAGGGGAAGTTGGTTGAGAAGCCTGTAAAACAAACCTTGTAACGTCATTAACCGACCACCCCAAGCCCCGACTCTGCTTAGATTCTTCACTAAGGAAGCACCCAAAGCCCAGGCTTCTTTGTCCCAACACAGGTATAGAATTGAGGAGTCACATGACAGTATGACTTTCACCAGGTATTGGTGAGTGTGATTAATTGTAGTTGTTGTATCAAAGAATTCCGTCTCTCAGTGACTCAACCCTGCCAACATTGACTCTCCCTTGGATGCCTAGACGTCTACCGTTTTTCTCTACACGCGGCTTCTCGTAAGATAATGTGCGCACGCATCGCAGGGAGGGTTTTGTTGTGATGAAAACTCTGAGCACGTGTAAGATGAGGTTGAGCGTCTGCTTTGTTTAAAATGAGCTCCCAGACGGTGCTGATGTTACAGCCCACGGACCGGATTTTGAACATCAAGGTTACAAGCAAAGTAATGCGGGTCTCTTTAGCAGATGGTCTTGCTGTGCTCCCAGGAAAAGCAAATGGCGACGCTCAGCACCTAACCAGCGTCTGCGGCGTAGATACTTACGTGTTAATATTTATTGGGGGTCTTTTTTTCAATGTAGGTATGTTAGGTGCATGCAGTTAGCTTGGAAAGAACGTTCTCAGCTGTGAAAACGATTTTCATATCGCAAGTTAAGGAAAAGAGAGTCAAATCTTGCTACCCTTAAAATTGTAAGAGCTGTACAGTAGAAACGAACACAACATGGTAAAGCAGCTATACTCCAATAAAAATCAATAATATATTTTTTAAAAAAATTGTAAGGCCTGCCCCGTAGAGATTCACTCAAAGTGCATAACATGTTCCATAGTTTTCAGCTATGTCCAGAAAATTCCCTCTACAAAAAAGTCCATGCTTCCTCTCTGTGCCAAGAGCTAGGGGTTTAGAAGTCTGTAAATACCCTCTAAAAAAAAGTCCATGCTTCCTCTCTGTGCCAAGAGCTAGGGGTTTAGAAGTCTGTAAATGCGGAATCAGCAAGCCCAATGAATTTGAATATGGCTCTTCAAGAAGATTGTTTTAACCTGTGTTTGTACAACTAATTAAAACATGGTTCTATTTTATAAAACATAAAAATTAAATATGGACGGCCTCTGAAGAGAGCAGTTTACATCTAAATTTTTTAAACTTAACCTTTCAGTGATTTACATTTTATTTTCCCATCTAAGCCCAGAAAGGTTTGATTAAAATTTTATCTACTTGGCTATCTGCTATTTTATGCCAGTATTATCCCCTGGGACACTTTTCTCTTTTGATGATCCCTTAAAAGAAAACCTGCAATGATAACAGATGGATAAAGTTGAAGGGTTTTTACAACGAGGCAGTTTTCTCCAGTGGAACAACTGTTACACTTGCACAAAATTTCGAGTGGGAAAATCCAAAGTAGAGTTTGGAGGGGGGGGGATGTTAAACTAGGGAGCAGGTGCTGCCTGTATCTCATGATGAGTTTGGAGGATGTACAGTAAGTCCTCTACATACGAACGAGTTCCGTTCCAAGAGAGCATTTGTAAGTCCAGCAACGTCAGCCTAGGTACCCAGCTAACACCATGGGCTATGTAGTACTGTACGGTAACAGGTTTATAATACTTTTCATACATATAACACATAAAAAACAAACACAATAAGGAAAACATATTTATCTTACAGCACAGTACCTGGAAAAGCACAGCAGTCCAGTACAGTAGCTGGCATCCAGGGGCTGGCATCGAGGGAACAGGCAAGAAGAATTACTGACTGCAGGAGGGAGAGGAGGTGGGAGATGTAGAGCTGAAGGATCGTCAGCAATAGTAGATGGAGGGCGAGCTGCAATGTCACTCACTCCTGACGTTGCTGGCACAGGTTCTGGTTCCTTGCTGGAACCAGACGCACATTCGCATCTTTGAAAGTTCGCAACTTGAAGGTTCCTACGTAAGGGACTTACTGTATAGCGATGCACAGAACGCACATGTGCACTTGTGCTGAATGCCACCACCCAGGAGCTCAGAGTTCCTTTTCTGTTAATTTTTATTTTTTATTGGAGTGTAAGTGCTTTACAACGTTGTGTTAGTTTCTGCTGCACAGCGAAGTGAATCAGCCACACGAATACACACATCCCCTCCCTCCTGGACCTCCCTCCGCCCACCCCTCCATCCAATCCCACTAGACTATCACAGAACACCAAGCTGGGCTCCCTGCGCTATACAGCAGGTTCCCACTAGCTATCTGTTTTACACATGGTAGTGTGTGTATGTCAAATCTAATCACCCAATGCATCCCACCCCTCCCTTCCCTCTCTGTGTCCACACGTCCGTTCTCTACGTCTGCCTTTCTGTTCCTGCCCTGCAAATAGGTTCATCTGTACCATTTTTCTAGATTCCACATATATGCATTAATATACGATATTTGTTTTTCTGACTTACTTCACTCTGTATGACAGACTCTAGGTCCATCCACATCTCTGCAAATGACCCAATTTCATTTATTTTTATGGCTGAGTAATATTCCATTGTATATATGTACCACACCTTCTTCATCCATTCATCTGTTGATGGACATTTAGTTTGCTTCCACGTCCTGGCTATTGTAAATAGGGCTGCAATGAACATTGGGGTGCATGTGTCTTTTTGAATTATGGTTTACTCAGGGTATATGCCCAGTAGTGGGATTGCTGGGTCGTATGGTAGTTCTGTTTTTAGTTTAAGGACCCTCCATACTGTTCTCCATGGTGGCTGTATCAATTTACATTTCCACCAATGGTGCAAGAGGGTTCCCTTTTCTCTCCACCCTCTCCAGCATTTATTGTTTGTAGATTTTCTGTTGATGGCCATTCAGACCAGTGTGAGGTGATACCTCATTGTGGTTTTGATTTGCATTTCTCTAATGGATGTTGAGCATCCTTTCGTTTGCCTCTTGGTCATCTGTATGTCTCAGAGTTCCTTGATATACTTATTGGAACGTGGAAATGACAGAGCCTATGATGGAAGGACGGAGTGTACTACTTCTGCATCTAGATGTGCTTGTTATGGAGCCTGTCTTAAATCAAGTGGGATGAGAAGTCATATGATATGGGATCCTTTGCTAGCCATTGCACTTGGCACCAATCTAAATACCCCATTGCCTCTCTGAGAAAACCTTCGGGGGTGCAGGAACTCCATTGCAGAAAATCTACTGGCCTTGAAAAGGTAAAATGTGGCTTCCGAATCCTGAAATATACAGAGAAATTTCATTGAAATGTGCAGGACTACAGCAGACCCATTTCCTCCTGAGTAGAATACTTTTTGTTTTTTTTGTTTTAACTTATGGAGTCTGAGGATGGCAGTACTGATAAAGGGCAAGGTATTTATTTTAGGGAATTTTTATAAAAAAGCAAACGGCTAAATAATTAAACGAGAATATGCATAAGGAGGTGGTTAGTAGATTGAACTTTATTTTTAAATTTATTTTTTGATTGAAGTATAGTTGATTTACAATATGTTGTATTACTTTCTGCTGTACAGCAGAGTGACTCAGTTATGTATGTTCTTTTTCATATTCTTTTCCATGATAGTTTATCACAGGATATTGAATATAGTTCCCTGTGCCATATAGTAGGACCTTGATGTTTATCCGTTCTATATATACTAGTTTGCATCTGCTAATCCAAAACTCCCACTCCATCCCTCCCCCACTCCCCTCCCCCATGGCAACCACTAGTCTGGTCTCTATGTCTGTGAGTCTGTTTCTGTTTAGTAGATCAGTTCATTTGTGTCATATTTTAGATTCCACATGTAAGTGATACCATATGGTATTTGTCTTTTTCCATCTGACTTACTTCACTTAGTAGGATAACCTCTAGGTCCATCCATGTCCCTGCAAATGGCTATTTCATTCTCCTTTATGGCTGAGTACTATTCCATTGTGTATATACCACATCTTCTTTATCCATTCGTCTGTCAACGGACATTAGGTTGTTTCCATATCTTGGCTATTGTCAGTAGTGCTGCTATGAACATTGGGGTGCATGTATCTCTTTGAATTATACTTTTGTCCAGATATAGGCCCAGAAGTGGGATCGCTGGGTCATATGGCGACTCTTATGTGTCTGTCTTATTCAGTAGGCTGAGCTCCTATATGGAAAACAAGCAGTGGCCTAGATTTGGCTTGTTGCCTATCATCTGTGGACCTCTTCTCTTGTTTTAGAGTGAAAGTCTGTTAGAGCACTGGCCTTCTGAGCCATGTCGTTGATTGACTCTCCCTTTTATTTTTTAATCTATTTATTGAAGTATAGTTGTTTTACAGTGTTAATTCCTGCTATACAGTAAAGCGACTCAGTTGTAGATACTCTTCTTCTTTCTTTTTTTCCCCATACATCATTACTGGAATATAATTGCTTCACAATACTGTGTTAGTTTCTGAAAAACTACAAATAGAGCCACCATACGACCCAGCAATCCCACTACTGGGCATATACCCTGAGAAAACCATAATTCAAAAAGAGTCATGTACCACAATGTTCATTGCAGCCGTATTTACAATAGCCAAGACATGGAAGCAACCTAAGTAAGTGTCCATTGAAAGAGGAATGGATAAAGAAGATGGGGCACGTATATTCTTTTTCATCTTCTTTTCCATTATGATTTATCAGAGGATATTGAATGGAGTTTCCTGTGCTGTGCAGGAGGACCTTGTTGTTTATCCATCCTATTTATAATAGTTTGCATCTGCTAATCCCGTGTTTCCAGTCCATCCCTCCCCCACCCCCTCCCCCTTGGCAACCACAAGTCTGACTGAACTTATTTTATTTTATTTTTTTGTGCTACGCGGGCCTCTCACTGTTGTGGCCTCTCCCGTTGCGGAGCACAGGCTCCGGACGCACAGGCTCAGCGGCCATGGCTCACGGGCCCAGCCGCTCTGCGGCATGTGGGATCCTCCCGGACCGGGGCACGAACCAGTGTCCCCTGCATCGGCAGGCGGACTCTCAACCAATGCACCACCAGGGAAGCCCTGAACTTACTTTAAATGGAGGAAATTCAGGATGGACCTGTATCCAACCAAAGTGGGTTTCATAACGTGACAAACATTAGAAAGAAAGAAAACAAAAACTACTTCCCTGCTGCTTTGTCTGTCCTGAAGAGGAGTTTTTTATTTCTTGGTAGTACTTCACACTGATAACGTAAAAAGAGGCAACCATTATTGTGACAGAGAATTAAAGACAGCTTAGATCCTTCAGCCTCCTGCAGAAAAGAATTAATGGGAACAAGGGAAAAATAACAGGAAAATGGTACTGTTTTAAAAAACACATGGAAGTCCCCCAACATAGAAAAAACTTAGGTAGCATTCTTTGCCAGGACATTTTTTTTGGTAGGGCATGGACATCATAAAATGCATTCTCTTAAAATCCCAGGCATGTGCTAGTAGCCGAGTAGAGTATGTGTCATGCATAATGTGAGTATGATTTTAAGTAATGTAGGCAGCTTTTCCTTTCTTACACAAAATGTTCCTAAAAATTAACACATTTGTTTTTTCTGGGTTTTTTTTTCTATTTATTTATTTATTTGGCTGTGCCAGGTCTTAGTTGCAGCATGCGGGATCTTCATTGCTGCATGCGGGATCTTTAATTACGGCATGTGAACTCTTAGTTGCGGCATGCATGCAGTATCTAGTCCACTGACCACGGATCGAACCCCGGCCCCATGCATTGGGAGCACACAGTCTTAACCACTGGACCACCAGGGAAGTCCCACACAGCATTTGAACGTGAGAAAATCAGATAACAAACTCCACGCTGAAAAGAGAACTGTAGGTCCATAAAACAAAAAATGAACATTGAAATATTTATTTTAGGCAAAATCACCAGTAACAGTAGACCAGCATTTCACACTTTTTTGGTTTTTTGGTGTTCATTTCCGTCAGAATGGCACACACCATTGGCAAATCTGAGTCCCAAAAGCTGGAGATTCCATTTTTTCATCTCGCTGAATGATGTTCACATTGGTCTTCAATCTCATTAACTTTTTGAAACATGTACATCTTTTTTTTTTTTGTGTGGCTCTGCTGCGTGTCTTGCGGGATCTTCATTCCCCAACCAGGCATTGAACCTGGGCCACGGCAATGAAAGCGCTGAGTCCTAACCACTGGACCGCCAGGAACTTCCCTGTACTTCACATTATAATACTAACACCTTCATGGCTCCCTTTTCTACCCTTTTAAAAACAAAATAATAAGGGCAATAATCAGTAAGATATTTAAAAAACATATCGGCATCACTGTACATGGATGACAACTCTATCAAAAAGTAACCATTGACTGAGAATTCTTCTCTTTGGGAACACATGGTACTGGAGTGTCAGATGATACAGGGAAACCTGTACCTAAATATGTTTTTACATATTTAAAATGTATAAATTATCCAGATATGTGGTCTCTATACAATGCATGCATAAATATAGATATATAAATAAACAGGATACATATGTATTAGGGTATTTTAATAATAGTATTTTTAAAATTCTTCTTAAACAGCGAAGTGTTAATGTTCTGGTTACCAGTAGCATCAAGGGCTGTATCTTTTCACACTCGACTAAGGATCTGTATGTCAGCATTTCCCATCAAATTCTCATCGGGTCTTCTTCACTGTGGGTCACGTGATGATCTGTGACGCGATCTCCGTGGTCAGGAAGTGTAACCTCCTGGTTGACTAAAATCTAGGTTGTAAGTTCCACTGTGGAGCGTGAGTTGGACTCAAGTCTATCAGAAATGTCGAGCTGAAGGGCAGAAAACAATTGGTCCCCCAAAGAGAAACAGCTGTAGTTACTGGGATAAACTAGATGGAACCAAGACGGGTATCCACCAGACACAACCAGTCAGTGACAGCGACAGGGCAAGGATGCATACCCGCTGACCTGACACTGAACAGCCCCATGAACAAGGAAGGAAAGGCAAGACATGAGGTGATGCAGGACTTGTGTGGGAAAGGAAAGAAGTGTTGCACCCAACGCTGAGAGCTTGGAAATGTAGGTCAAGGCCAGATGATGGAAGAATTGAAAGTCAGACTTGGGAGATTAATGATTAACATCCCCCAGCAGAGTGGGGCATTTGTTACAACGGATGAGCCTACCCTGACGTATCATCATCACCCAGAGTCTGTAGGTTCCGTTCGGGTTCGCTCTTGGTGCTGTACAGTCTGTGGGTTTGGGCAAATGTGTATAATGACAAACAGACTGATAACTCCTTTGGTCAACCTCCTATGCTGGACAGACTTTAAGGAAACCACCCCAATAATCCTGGACTTCTTGACTTCCGGCCTTTGTATCCTTGTATCCGCCAGTGCCCCCAGGCTTATGATGTCACTCCTCTGTTTTTGCAACATAAACTGCATCTTTCTAGCAGACTCCCTCTAGAGACTTTCTCTGTTGCTGATGCTGAAGAAGTCGATGGTCATGCTGGGAGGCCATGTGAGCTGAGGATGGCCCAGAAAAGCAGGTGGCTTCTGGGTGATAACCAGCAAGATGGTGGCCTCTCAAACCAACAGCCACTAGCCAACAGAATCTTACAGTGACCTGCCTGAGCTTGGGAATGGATTCTTCCCCAGTCAGTCCTCCGCATGAGAGCTCAGCCCAGCCCAGCACCTCTACGGAAGCCTCGCCAACCTCTACCAAGAGGATTCATCTGTGCCTGAACTCCTGACCTGCAGAAACTGTGAGATCAGGCGTGCACATTACGTTCGGGCTAAGTCACAGTCTCTTTCAGAGAAGGGAGAGCCCTTTGCTTACTGCCACCAGCTCAGTTCAGTGTGAACCCTGGACACAGTATACTAACGATGTCTTGAATGGGAAGGATGCCTTCAAGGAGCAAAGAAGGGAGAAGTCGTGGGTTGGAAACGAATTGCTTTGCATTCTGCAAAGGGCATCGTCTTGTTTCTAAATGCTTTCTGACGCCAGAGAAATCTCTAAAGTGAAGACAAGTGTAGCATGAACTAATTCGTGTTCATTCAATAGATATCAGTAAAGAGGGAACAGCTTTGGACCTGGGCGTGGAAGATAAGGGTTAGAACCCCAGTGCTTCCATTTATCAACCGCTTGAAACTACCAGCACAGTTAACCTTCTTCAGTCTCCAGCTCCTTATTTGAACAGTGCAGATAATCATACGTCACGGAGAGGCGATTACCCAGAGTAGGCAGTGGGCAGGCACCTCTGAAAGCACTGGAGGTTGTTCTCCGTATCCTAGGAGCTTGATCAAGGTGATTTCACTCCCTTTCTTTCTTCCCAGAAGTATTAAGGAGCAGCATTTTAAAAAATATATGTATTTTTATTTATTGTCTAAGAACACTTAACATGAGATCTACTCTCTTAGCAAATTAAATGTACAATACAGTGTTGTTAGTTCTAGGCACGGTGTTCTATGGTGGATCTCTGACTTTTTAAAAATTTTAATTTTATTGCAGTATAGTTGATCTACAATGTTGTGTTAGTTTCAGGTCTACAGCAAAGTGATTCAGGTATATGTATACATATATCAACACTTTTTAAAGATTATTTTCACATATAGCTTATTACAGAATATTGAGTAGAGTTCCCTGTGCTGTACAGTAGGTCCTTGTTGGTTATCTATCTTATATATAGTAGTGTGTGTGTGTGTGTGTGTGTGTGTGTGTGTATGTGTGTTTGTGTGTGTTTTCATCCCAAGCTCCTGATTTATCCCTCCCCCCAGTGTTTCCCCTTTGGTAACATTAAGTTTTTGGTATCTGTAAGTCTATTTCTGTTCTGTAAATAAGTTCATTTGTATCTTTTTTTCAAATTAGATTCCACATATGAGTGATATCATATGATATTTGTCTTTATCTGACTGACTTCACTCAGTATGACAATCTCTAGGTCCATCCATGTTGCTGCAAATGGCATTATTTCATTCTTTTTTATGGCTGAGTAATATTCCATTATATATATATATATAATATACACACACCACATCTTCTTCGTCCATTCCTCTGTCAGTGGACACTTAGGTTACTTCCACGTCTTGGCTATTGTGAATAGAGCTGCTGTGAACATAGGGGTGCATGGATCCTTTTGGATTATGGTTTTCTCTGGATATATGCACAGGAGTGGGATTGCTGGGTCGTATGGTAACTCTATTTTTAGTTTTTTAAGGACCCTCCATACTGTTCTCCATAGTGGCTGCACCAGTTTACATTCCCACCAACAGTGCAGGAGGGCTCCCTTTTCTTAAGGAGCAGTATTAATTAACTGTAGCAAACCCTCCATTATGGTGCTCTGGAAAACAAGATGAATCTGGGGCCTTCTATTCCAGGCATCCTATTGTTTTCCTTATTATTTTTATTACTCTCCTGCAGAAAGGCAACAAATGGTAAGCTCCCTGCTATGAGGGGTTTTCAGTAGAGGGAGAGAACTCTTCATGTCTATCTCAATGGCTAGTGGTCTCGCAAATTGCAAGATGCAGTATAACTTGGAGTCATTCATTCAGTCATCAACCCAATAACGACACAGTTGACCCTCGAACAACATGGGGCTTAGGGGCAGTGACCCTCTGCACAGTAAAAAGTCTACCTATAACATACAGTTGGGTCCCTGTGTCCCCGGTTGCATCCTGGGATTCAACCAACCTCGGATTACTTAGAACTGTAGTATTTACTGTTGAAAAAAAAATCCATGTATAAGTGGGCTTGCATAGTTCAAACTCATGTTGTTCAAGGTTCAGCTGTATATTGAGAACATCATTTGGGCCAAGCATGGTAATAGACTCTGTGGATTAAAAAAAAATAGAAAATTGGCCATAATTTTTCAAAGGGTTTCGATTGTTCTGACCCTTAACATTTCCCTTTGATTTTATTGTGTATCAGCAATGGAATTCTGCAGCATACCTGGTAAAGGTCCGAGCAGAGTTGGCCAGGATGCTACATTAATCTAAGTATCATTCCTAGTTATAAGATGAATAGGAATTTGATAGCAAAAACCCTATCTTCCTAAACTTAGAGGAAGAATTGAAAGCAGATGGTTTGCATATGTTCCCAGCTTTTGCTCTGAGTCAGTGTGGCCAAATTTTTCATTGATATTCAGTGTCTTTTCACATTCACATCACTTTGGAATATATGCTCTTTAAGGTGATACTTCTAAGAGATTTTTTTGCCCATTTTACTAGTAAGTACAACATACCCGCTTTCATCTAATCCCTTAAACTGAACTTTGGATGAAGTATGTGTACCTGGGTCAACTTAATTCAATTGCTATCATGGTTCACTCAAGAAGGAAAATGAGAATAATCTATTTTTTTTATGGATGAAGGAAGGTAGAGTTCTGCCCTCAATGAATTTACTTTAAAAACAAACACTAAATACAGATGGGAATTAAAGAAAAAAAAAAAAAGCACTCGACAAGATCTATTTAGGGACCCTGAAGCTCTAAAGCATTAGAAAAAAACAGATTTCAAACACGACACACGTTTTCACTGCCACCTGTTTTCGATTCTCACCAAACTGAATAGATTACATTGAATGATTTAATTCCAATGATAAGTAAAACTGAGCAAACACAGAAATCATAGATCAGCTGTCTACTCACGGAAATCCTGTGTTCACTAGAGCATTTCACGTGGAGTTTAAAAGGAATGCACAATGGATTCATCGTGCTCCATCTGCGAAAAATAAAGAAGGTAAATTATCTCGTTTGGAGCTCTCAAGGCACTCCTGGGAGCTTCTAGTTGTTTTTCCAGCCCATTCTGGTTCCATCAATGACTTAAATCCACAGTACCAGGTACCTCGGGGTATATTTGAATGGCAATTTGAGATTTCCTTGTCGTAATAAGATGCCTTTGAGTACTTTCCTTTCATTAAAAAGGAATGGAAGAAAACCTTTTTGAAACAAGGTGAACCATGGTGAGGGAAGGTTAATCTTGACTTCCAAGCTGTACAGTGCCCCCGAAGTCTGGATTTCATACCAGTGGGTATCAAAGGGTAGACTCAGAAGATGTCAATCCCTCCAAAATTTTCCAACGCCATTAGCTCGGGGGCTTTCCCCCTGCAGTCTGTCCTCTTCTGTGAACCCAGCCTGGTCTATCACATCCTCAAAATGATGAGCTCACCGTCTCTCTCCTGTTTTACTTTCTTGGAGAATCTGGGCTGTAGAAAGGCAGTGAAAACATTTACATCTCACTGGTAGAGAGCACTAGATGTTAAAACACTCATTTTACAACTTAACCCACTGCTTCAACGGCACAGCCAAGACTGCAGAGATTAAGTCATAAGTCCCAGGAGCAGTGCAGCTCTAGAACTTCATGAAGAAGAAGGGTCCACTGAAATAAACATCTTTTATATTGCTTCTAGCGAAAGCAGCCCATGCTGGATCTGTCTAGAAGTTCGTTTAAAAAGAAAAAAAAAGAAAAATCAGGGAAGCAAGAGTATAATGGCAAAGAGAGTTACATAATTCTCCAGGTTATTTTTAGAATCATTTCCGTGGTGTGAAAAATAACTGAGGCAGGAATTAATAACGTGCATCCAGCTTCCTAGTAACCCGCTGAGCTTTCCCAGCAGTGGGGTTGCTTCCCCTGCGTCGACAAAAGGAGCCTGGCGGAGGGTCAGCCTTGCTGTAACGTCATGGCTGACAAGGCAGAGCAAAAGTCACGTCGTTTTCACCTCTTATTTCCGAGCTTGGGAGTCGCTGAAAGAAGGGGGAGCGGTGTGCTGATTCAGGCTGCCAGTAGTTTACAGAAGGGTTTCTCGTCACCAGTTTGGGGTCCTCTGTCTTTTCTTGCAGCCATGCTCAACTACTATCCCTGTATTGAGCAGTTCCGGTACCTGCCTTTTATTCACTCTTCTCCAGATAAGGTAGAGAATCGGTAAATATCAGTGCAGTTTCCTGTTGCCCTTTGTCCTCCAGGTGTTCTTGTTCTCCCAAAGCCTGCTTGCGTTGGAGACCAGCAGGCAGGAGCTAATCAACACAGTTGTTCCGTGGCCACCGTTCCGTTTAGGATGTTGCAGGAAAAGACATTACCGTGACCACCAAGCTCTATGTTTCCTAATATTGCGGAAACATTAACTCCACTGATGGGGATGGTGAGGGGCACGTTACAAGAAGAAGCGAGTTTCGTGGTAGAGATGCCAAGTGGGGACAGCCACAGGCAGATGGTAACCGCTGAACAGGACACGGGGAGACTCTCATGGTGAGCATTGCACTGCTCTGATTCCAGAGACCAAAGCCCTGTTACTCAGTAGGGCTGGGAATTCCAGACCAAGTTCCTCCTTTCTCTGGGCGTGCAGATTTTGTGCTCATAGGTCCATCCTGAAAGAAGCAACCCGCACACCTGCAGACATCTGCCTACACCCAAGGGGCTCAGAGAATGCTGAGCGGCTTTCAAACTGTTCTCTTTGTTACCGAAAGTGGGGTCTGGCTGCCCGCTGCTCCAAAGCCAGTAAAGAGGCAAGGTTGGTAGAAAAGGAAGTCTGCTCGGTTTGCAATGTCAGTACCCAGGGAGGAGGGCAGACTTCTGTCCAGAGGCTGACTTCCAGTCCTTCCCTCCCCCACGCCTCTCCCCCGGGCAACCACAAGTCTGTGCTCTATGTCTGTAAGTCTGTTTCTCTCTTGTAGATAAGTTCATTTGTGTTGTATTTTAGATTCTACATATAAGTGATATCATATGGTGTTTGTCTTTCTCTTTCTGACTTACTTCACTTAGTATGATCATCTCTAGGTCCATCCATGTCCCTGCAAATGGCATTATTTCATTCCTTTTTGTGGCTGAGTAATATCCCATTATATATATGTACCACATCTTCTTTATCCATTCATCTGTTGATGGACACTTAGGGTTGCTTCCATGTCTTGGCTGTTGTAAATAGTGCTGCTATGAACATTGGGATGCATGTATCTTTTTGAATTAGACTTTTTGTCTTTTCTGGATATATGCCCAGGACTGGGATTGCTGGATCATATGGTAGCTCTATTTTTAGTCTTCTGAGGAACCTCCATACTGTTCTCCACAGCAGCTGCACCAACTTACATTCCCACCAACAGTGTAGGAGGGTTCAAAGGATACCGAGTTTTGGTCATATACATGACAAATTAAGTCCTAGACATCTACTGTACAGCATAGAGCCTATAGCTAACAATACTGTATTATAGACTTAAAAATGTACTGAAAGGATAAATCTTATGTTCAGTGTTATCACACACAAAAAATAGTAGTAATAAATAGAATGGGAGGAAATTTTTGGAGGTGATGGCTGCATTTATGGCAGAGACTGTGGCGATGGTTTCATGGGGGTAGACACCATCTCCACCTGTCATTAAGTTCTATATATTAAACATGCACAGGGCTTCCCTGGTGGTGCAGGGGTTAAGAATCCACTTGCCAGTGCAGGCGACATGGGTTCGAGCCCTGGTCCGGGAAGATCCCACATGCCGTGGAGCAACTAAGCCTGTGCGCCACAACTACTGAGCCTGCGCTCTAGAGCCTGTGAACCACAACTACGGAGCCCCCATGCCACAACTACTGAAGCCCGCATGCCTAGAGCCCGTGCTCTGCAACAAGAGAAGCCACTGCAATGAGAAGCCCGCACGCCGCAACGAAGAGTAGCCCTCGCTCGCTGCAACTAGAGAAAGCCCGCGCAGCGACGAAGACCCAGCACAGCCAAAAATAAATAAATAGGTAAATAAATAAATATATTAAGAAAATAAAACCAAAAACAAGCCCACGACAGAGGTCTGGGACTGGTCCTTCTTCCCAGCCCCCAGAAGGAACCAACCCCCAAAACACCTTGATCCGTATCTTATATCATATAATATGTGGTTTATATATATGTAGGAGATAACTCTATTTATCTATCTAAAGATGTATATACATATCACGTATATTTATATTATAAACACAAAAGTATATTATCTATTATACGTTATATACACTTTTTATTTTATAGATCACACCTAGGATTTATTTCAAGGGATTGTCTCCCACGTTTGCGGGTGCTGTGACATTCAAAATCGGTAAGGCAGGCTGCAAAGTTAGGCAGGAGCTGATGTTTTAGTCTTGAGACAGGATATCTTCTGTGGGAAATCTCACTTCTGATTTTAAGGCTTTTCAGCTGACCAGGAAAGAACCCCTTCCATTGTCAAGGGTAACCTGCTTTTCCTGCATCTTTTTAAAAAGGTTTATGTTGGCGTATAGTTGCTTTACAACGTAGTGTTAGTTTCAGGTGTACAGCAAAGTGAATCATTTATACATATACATAGATCCACTCTTTGTTAGATTCTTTTCCCATACAGGCCATTAGAGAGTACTGAGTAGAGTTCCCTGTGGTCTACACTAGGTCCTTCTTAGTGATCTAGTTTATATATAGTAGTGTGTATGTGTCAATCCTAATCTCCCAATTTATCCCCCCCACCCGCCACTCTGCTTTTCTTAAAGTCTACTGATTCTGGATGTTAACCACATTGATCAAATACCTTCACAATGACATATAAACTAGTGTTTGATTAGACTACTGGGAACTATAGCCTAACCCAGCTAACATGTGAGGTGATGAATTGTGCCCACCCCCGCCAAATTCACAGGCTGAAGTCCTAAGCCCCAGAAGCTCAGAATGTGGCTTTATTAGGAGATGGGGTCTTTAAAGAGGGGATGAAGGTAAATGAGGTCACTGGGGTGGATCGTGATACAATAGGACTGGTGTCCTTAAAAGAAGAGATTAGGACACAGACGGACACAGGGAGAAGACAGCCATCGACATGCCCAGGAGAGAGGCTTCAGGAGGAACCAGCCCTGCCCACACCTGGATCTCAGACTTCCAGCCTCCAGGACGGAGAGAAATAAATGTCTGTTGTTTAAGGCACCTGGTCTGGAGTACTTTGTTATGACAACCCTAGCAGACTAATGCAACACGTAACACTAACCATTAAACTGTATAACAGACTGTGGGCTACCATACTTAAAATATGTCCAGAATATTAACCACAAACAACAAAGCCTGAACAGAGAGTTTGAGAAAAACAGAAATATACATAAATTTAAATAAGTGAAAAAATTCTCTTTTTCCCTCATAAGGGAAGAAATGCAAATCCAAACGTGGGTGGGAACCCATATTTTTAACCTTCCAATAGATGACTAAAAAATTGATAACACCTAGGAGATGTTTTGATAATAAGTGTGTACAAGTGTGATTCAGCCCCTTGAGAGGAAAATTTGGCAAAGAAGAGTCACACTTAAAAAACAAACAGCACAATCGAAAAATGAACAGAAGACCTAAGTTGACATCTCTCCAAAGAGGACATACAGGTGGCTGAGACGCACATGAAAAGCTGCTCAACATCACTAACTATTAGAGAAATGCAAGTCAGAACTACAGTGAGATATCACCTCACACCAGTTACAAGGGCCACCATCAAAAAATCTACTAACAATAAATGCTGCAGGACTTCCCTGGTGGCACAGTGGTTAAGAATCCACCTGCCTAATGCAGGGGACATGGGTTCGATCCTTGGTCGGGGAAGATCCCACATGCCGTGGAGCAACTAAGCCCCTGTGCCACAACTCCTCAGCCTGTGCTCTAGAGCCTGCAAGCCACAACTACTGAGCCCATGAGCCACAACTACTGAGCCCATGTGCCACAACTACTGAAGCCCGCGTGCCTAGAGCCCACGCTCCCAACAAGAGAAGCCACCGCAATGAGAAGCCCGCGCACCACCCAAAGAGTAGCCCCGACTCGCTGCAACTAGAGAAAGCCCACTCACAGCAACAAAGACCCAACGCAGCCAAAAATAAATAAATAAAAATTTTTAAATGCTGGAGAGGGTGTGGAGAAAGGGAACCCTCTTGCACTGTTGGTGGGAATGTAAATTGACACAGCCACTATGGAGAACAGTATGGAGGTTCCTTAAAAAACTAAAAATAGAACTACCATATGACCCAGCAATCCCACTACTGGGCATATACCCTGAGAAAACCATAATTCAAAAAGAGTCATGTACCACAGTGTTCACTGCAGCACTATTTACAATAGCCAGGACATGGAAGCAACCTAAGTGTCCATCGACAGATGAATGGATAAAGAAGATGTGGTACATATGTATAATGTAGTATTACTCAGCCATAGAAAGAAATGAAACTGGGTCATTTGTAGAGACGTGGATGGACCTAGAGACTGTCATGTGGAGAGTGAAGTGAGTCAGAAAGAGAAAAACAAATATCGTACATTAACACATATGTGGAATCTAGAAAAAACGGTACCTATGAACCAGTTTGCAAGGCAGAAATAGAGACACAGATGTAGAGAACAAATGTATGGACACCAAGGGAGGCAAGGTGGGGGTGGGTGGTGGTGCTGGGATGAATTGGGAGATTGGGATTGACATGTATACACTAATATGTATAAAACAGATAACTAAGGAGAACCTGCTCTATAGCGCAGGGAACTCCTCTTCACTGTACAGTAGACACTAACACAACCTTGTAAAACAACTCTACCCCAATACAAATAAAATTAAAAAAAACGCACATGGCCTGTGAGTCAGCATCTCCTTCCACTTCTAGGGACGCACTCAGAAATACACACACCCATGTGACAGAGAGATCTATGTTTTAGGGTGCATACACCTAAGAACTGTTTTGTAATAGTGCAGAAAAACACGAAAATGACCATTGATGGAAGTCCAATGACAGGCATTCATAAATGGAATATTAGGCAGCCATGAAAAAGATTGCCTGTGTATGTGTGTGCACACATTCACGTGTGTACCGTATGCTAACCTACACTATTTCCCGAAGCTTAGGAGAGAAATTTGTATCAGCCTCTAGAGGACAGTAACTGAATCTGCTCTCCAAGAATGTTTAATTCTTGCTTATATAACTGTGTATTCTTGGACTTTTAATTTTCCCATTTGTGCTCTGACTGTCAGTTACACTGGCCAGTTAAATACTCTTGAATTCCTTCAGTTAACACAACGCCACACTAGGTTCCATTTCAATAAAATAGCCATGGACTTTCTATGGCGGTCTACAGAAGAGACTTGCTGGATTCTGTGGGTGGATTCTGCTCATTTGCATCCCTCTCGCTGAAGTAGTCATTTAAAATTAAATGCTGCTTCACGTGCAAGCCCATGTATGATACAGATAAATCATGAGTTCATCTCTGCACAAAGAAAATCTCACCCTTTCCTTGAAGGTGTGAAATATCCCGGAAACATCCAGTTCTTAAGATTACCCATCCTAACTTCTACCTTTTACATAAGAAACCTACATCCTAACCTCTACCTTTTACATAAGAAACCTACATTTTGAGGCCTGGGTTAAAATTTGCCACGTCCACACACACGGTTATATAACTACTGACTTAATTACTGAGCACACTTTTAAAGCTGTGCTTTATGCTTATAGATACACAAGGAATCATTAGTAGTAAATATGGACCATAAAACATGGGTTAAATAACTACTAAGGGAAAATCGTGAGTTCTTAGCCTTGCGGGTTTTGATCCAGGTTCTAAACATTCTGCCAGGAAGCACAACAAACTTAAAATATTCTCAAGTGCCAACAATTGTCAATGCCGGTGCCGAGGAGACAGGCTGTAATTGTTAAGAACGCACGTGAGGAATGTGCAGAAAATAAAGTACCTGACATCTATGGGGTCATGCTGCGTTAAAAAGTGAAGAGTTCCCAAGGTGGACAGTGCAGGGATGCCAAATTTGAACTCATTACCTTTGGCATTCGGCACAGCTTCTTTGATCAGCCAGACTTGGGATAATGTCTAGATACCAAGTGAGTTTCGGAGGTCGTCGTGCTGTGTAATTCAGGAAATCTGACAGCTTGGCAAGGCGGAAGCAGGATGCTTCTTTCAGAAGTTGAGCCAACTTTTGTCATGGAATCGAGCCGCTCTTTTGCCAAGTTTTGAGCATCCCTGGGCAACCCAGTCACGGCTGAAGTTGGGTCCTGACATGGTGAGTTATGTCTGATTCACTGGAGTTGTGAGTTAACGCTGAAAACTCATACTTGAACACCTAACTAACTCCAGGTCCCTCAGAAAGTGACCTTACTTAGAGATAGGGTCAGTGAAGGTGTATTTAAATTTGGATGAAGTCATTAGGACAGGCTTAGTCCAATAGGACTGCTGTCCTTATACAAAGAACAAATTTGGACACAGACACAGGAAGAATGCAATGTGACTCTGATGGCAGATATCGGGGTGATGCTTCTACAAGCCACGGAACACCAAAGATTGCCAGTAGTCCACCAGAATCTAGGGGAAGGGCACGGAACAGATTCTCTGGCACAGCTCTGGAAGGAACCAACCCTGCCCACACCTAGATCTCAGACTTCTAGCCTCCAGAACTGAGAGAGGATAAATTTCAGCCAGGACTGTGATATCACTCCAGAACGTCTATGGCTGACAGTGAAGAAGGAGAAATCGATTTCCTTGGTCATGGGCAGAACATCTGAATTGCGGATGAGGCTAAGCTCAAGAAATTTCAGGAAAAAACATGCTGGACCTCCCTGGAGAAATTATGTTAGAGCAAAACCTAAATGTGAAAGGTTGACACGGACCCCACCGCCCAGCTGTGTGGAAGTTCACAAAATAGAGCAGTCTCTAGAAGAAAACCATGCTCTTTAGATAAGAATTTAAATGTGCATGCCCAGTGAGATGTTATTATTTCTGGTAGACACAATCTTAGAGAATAAATGAAGCAGTTTCAATGGATGTATGTGAGTTTCCCCTACTGGGAAAAAGGAGAGTATAAAACAAAATATAACCAGGAGACTCACACGTGAGGGTCTGGCAGGAAGTCCGGCATGGTACTGCATTTCTCCCGAAGCTAGCCATCTGCAAAGAGCAGGCACCCAGCCCCGGAGGTCTGGCCCCGTCTCCCCCAGCCCCTGCCAGCAGGGCAGGTGAGTGGTCAGCCTTCAGCTTCTGTATGGGCCCCTCCTGCCGCTCTGTCAGGCCAGGCATCCTTAGGGCTGCCATTATACCAAGCCTGGACACATGCTGGACCCTCAAATTCCCACAGCTCAGCAAATTTTAAGCTGGGACACTACACAAAACTTGATGTTAAAGCAGTTGAGGCTGACAATACAGAATAAAAGAAGAAAGGAATCAGCTTCCTAGGTGCACCTGCATTGCAATTCCACTCTCTGGAATCAGGTGCTGTGGGTCCAGGAGAAACTCTGCGACTAAATGCCCCTTGAAGAGCTATAAAAATGTGGTTCTCAAGTCCTCCACTGCAGAGAGAGTGGTTGCCAGGGGCTCCAGCTGCTGTGCTCCGAAAGCCATCACCTCGTTTGTATGGTGGCCATACTTCCCCCAGACTAGTTGCCCCCTAATGCCTGAGTGTGTCAGGCAGGACAGTTCTGAGGAGACAAAAGACTCCTCTGATGATCACCTTTGGCTTCAAGACCCCCCAGACCGCCTTTCCCAATCTTCTACCCCTTCCTCTCTCTTCTGCTAAAAGTCAGACTTTGCGTTCAGCTCTGCTGGGTCTCCCAGCCTTACCCAGATCCTCTGCCATCTTCCCTCACATGGGTTTTTTCTCCTGAAAACAATCCTTTCCAGTGGAGTCACGTCTTGTTCTGCTTCTGCAAGGGTGCATCTTGGAATCTCCTTCTCAGTGAACCCAGAAGAACCCAGGCATCCTTGTGTTTAAGCACTTCCATGCAAGAAAGCATGTCTGTTTTTCCAGAGGTGGAGCTGTTCTCCATCAAATGAGAAGTTAAGGCTCCATCAATTCAGGGAGAGAAAAAAAAAGCCGTCAACTTTCAAATGACTCTTTTTCTCCGTTCTGGGGCCATGACTGTTTCAAAAATGATTAGGATCCAGTTTGAGTGAAAGCATAAGGCACCCTAGGAATTATTATATCTTTACAGTCACAAGAGAAGTCGGCCTGTGTCTAGGAAAACAAGGTAAGGCAGAGGTCATACATATCAGTATTTTTTTAAAAATAGTCTCAGGTGTAGGGACTTCCCCAGTGGTCCAGAGGTTAAGGCTCCACGCTTCCACTGCAGGGGACATGGGTTCAATCCCTGGTCAGGAAACTAAGATCGTACAAGCCCTGCGGTGCAGCCAATAAAAATTAAAATTAAATAAAAATTCAAAACGTAAAAAAATAGCCTCATGTTTAGAATTAAACCAGTGGCTGAGAGCTAAAGAGAAAGTCCTAGCCCCAGACACAACATAGCATGATTTTTTTCCTTTCTTCCTTCCTTCCTTTCCCTTTCTCTCTCTCTCTCTCTCCCTTTCTTTCTTTCCTTCCTTCCTTCTTCCTTCCTTCCCCTTTCTCTCTCTTTCTTTCTTTCTTTTTCTTTCTTCTTATTATATAAGTACATGTATATGATATGCTGTTTCACAATTTTTAAAGGTTATACTCCATTATAGCTATTGTAAGATATTGGCTATATTCCCCATGTTGTACAATATATCCTTGTAGATTATTTTATACCTAATAATTGTACCTTTCAATCCCCACCCGTATTTGTCCCTCCCCCTTCCCCCTTCCCACTGGTAATCACTGCTTCGTTCTCTGTATCTGTGAGTCTGCTTCTTTTTTGTTACATTCACTAGTTTGTTGTATTTTTTAGATTCCACATGTAAGTGAGATCATACAGTATTTATGCTTCTCTGTCTGACTTATTTCACTTAGCATAATACCGTCCAAGTCCATCTGTGTTGCTGCAAGTGGCATTATTTCATTCTTTTTTATGGCTGAGTAATATTCCATTGTATATATGCAGCACATCTTCTTTATCCATTCATCTATTGATGGACACTTAGTTTGCTTCCATGTCTTGGCAATTGTAAATAATGCTGCTATAAATACGGGGGTGCATGTATCTTTTAAAATCAGTGTTTTAGGGGAATTCGCTGGCAATCCAGTGGTTAGGACTGCACTTTCACTGCTGAAGGCGTGGGCTCAATCTCTGGTTGGGGAACTAAGATCCCACAAGCCACGTGGTGTGACCAAAAATAATAATAATAATGAAATAAAATTAGTGTTTTTGTGTTTTTCGGATATATACCCAGGAATAGAATTGCTGGGTCATATGGTAGCTCTATTTTAGTTTTTTTGAGAAGCCTCCATACTGTTTTGCCACGGTGGCTGTACTAATTTACATAAGGAAAGTTGAAGATTTCCTTTTATAAAATCAAGTAACTTGGGAACATAAGAAATTTTCATAAATAACACAAAGGCTAGTCATGCACAAGCAATTAGAAGTTTTAAAAATTTATGACGTTAAGAGTTGCATAATTAGAGGAGAGCATTATATTTTAGATTTTGGTCGGGGGGTCACGGTCAAAGCATTTACAAGCCTAGATGACCAGAGTTTCAATGCCAAAGCCTTAGCAATGATTCTGCTTATCTATCTGGCTGCTATCTTAATAGCTGCTCCATCAAGGGGACTTGTGTTAGTTCACATAAAGGCCACCGCTCATTTATTAAAAGCCATTGGCATTGTAATATAAGAGAGAGAGAAAAAAATCAATGTGCTCACTTCAAACATCAATAGATTGTTGAAGTCTGGGGGTGAGTATAAAAGGCACATAATTACAGAGACCTTGGATGAGTAGAGGACCTGATATTTAAAACCTATCACATAACCCAGAGAGGGTCCCATGTTCTGAAAGCATGGCTCTTCAGGGAAGTCCTTCCTGTCTGAGTAAGATTCCTGTTTGATCTAAGAAGTAGAAAAAATACTAGTGGAGCAACGTTAACCACTCTGCGTGTTCAGTCCTGGAATAATAATCACAATGAAATAATAATGATAGCTTTATTAAACATATACCCCAGGTCCCTCTGGCAGGGCTCTAAAAATCAACACTATCTGTATAATGACTCTAGGATGGGGGGGCTGTTATTTATCCCAGTTGATAGATGGAGCAGAATAAGTCAGAGAGAAGCAAAGCCTGTTTGGATTCAGAACCAAGGTCTTACACTCTCTGGTTCACGGACGTTGTAATGGGATCATTCATGGACTCCTTAACTATTGCTAATTGTGTGACAGTCATCCCAAAACATAGCAGCTTAAGCATTTATTAAATTAAATCATCCATCATCTCACAGTTTCCACGGGTCAGGAATGTGGGCACAGCTCGGGTGAGTGTGGCATTAGGGTCTCACAAGGGAGCGATCAAGCCTTGGCCGGCTGTGTTCTCATCTGGAGGTTCAAGAGGAGAAGGACCCAGTTAACTTTCCTCGTGGCTGTAGAACTGAACGCTCTGGCCATTTCTGACTCTCAGGCAGAGGCCACGCCCATGTCCTAGAGGCCAGACTTGTTAGCTCACCGTGTGGGCCCAGCATCATGACCCCCTGCTTCTTCAGCATCAGCAAGACAATGTCTCTAAGAGCGTCTGCTAGCAAGATGGAGTGTGATGTAGCATCAGGAAAGAGGGAAGTCACATCCTGAGATCCTGGGCACGCCCAGGCACAGGTCCGTATACAAGAAGGTAGACCAGAAGATGGGGGGTCACTGGGGGTCTTCTTACAATCTGTCCAGCACAGGTGGAGCCCAAGACATCTCCAGTATGTCTTCAACTTCACCAACCCACGGGGAGAGCCTTTCTCTTAGGGAGGACCCATTCTCTCCTTTAAAACTTTCCATGGGTTAAAGTCAGACCCACCCGTGATAACCTTCCTGTAGATGAACTCGAAGTCAGTTAATGTGGAACTGTCTGCAATCCTCCCTTAAAATTTTCCAATGTCTAGAAGCAAATCTCCTTGACCACCGACACTCTATGGAAGGAGATCACACAAAGTTATGAACAGCAGGAAGCGGGGGTCATTGGGGTCACCTTAGAAACAGCCAGTGTTTTGGAAATGTGTGTGCACAAAACCTGAGAATATAAAACTCCAGTCACAACCGTCGATAACGCAACAGTGAATAAAAGAAATAGAGATATTCTTCATGCATAAGTGACTCTAAAAAATGTTTTACCCAAAGATCCTTTATAAAGACACTATGAAAAGATACACTTTAGCCCAGAGTAATAAACATGATAGGAAATACTAGATTCAAGGTGAAAGATAAGGAAAGACCACTATGAGCTGTGGTGGTAAATCTATAAATAAATACGTATTAATTTGCAAAAAAAGTTGTAATACAATATTTAAATTTTATATATATATATATATATAAAAAGAACTTCCCTGGCAGTCCAGTAGTTAAGACTCCATGCTTCCAGTGTAGGGGGTACATGTTCAGTCGCTGGTCAGGGAGCTGAGATTTTACATGCTGGATGGTGCAGCCAAAAATAAATTTTTTTATACTAATATCTAACCTGGAATAGAAATGCCAAATAATACGAATAAGGAATGGGGGTGGGGGTAGGTATTTGACTAGGTGGAGTCTGTTGCCACCCTTGTCTGCTGCAGAAAGAGGATCACCATACTTACGAGCTTTGAGGTTCATTAAGAGATTGGAGGGCATCCCTGGTGGCGCAGTGGTTGGGAGTCCGCCTGCCGATGCAGGGGACACGGGTTCGTGCCCTGGTCCGGGAGGATCCCACATGCCGCAGAGCGGCTGGGCCCGTGAGCCATGGCTGCTGAGCCTGCGCGTCCGAGGCCTGTGCTCCGCAACGGGAGAGGCCACAACAGTGAGAGGCCCGCGTACCGCAAAAAAAAAAAAAAAAAAAAGAGATTGGAAATTTGAATATTTAAAACAACAAGTAGGAAAAAGTAAGGAAACCAAGCCAACAATGAAGAAAATCACCAGACGTCAAGAAGACCGATAGAATGAAGCCAGATACATAGTATCAATAGTGTATATCTGGGCTTCCCTGGTGGCGCGGTGGTTGAGAGTCCGCCTGCCAATGCAGGGGACGTGGGTTCGTGCCCCAGTCCGGGAAGATCCCACATGCCGCGGAGCGGCTGGGCCCGTGAGCCATGGCCGCTGAGCCTGCGTGTCTGGAGCCTGTGCTCCGCAACGGGAGAGGCCACAGCAGTGAGAGGCCCGCATACCGCAAAAAATAAAAATAAAAATAGTGTATATCTGTCAATCCCAGTCTCCCAGTTCATCCCACCCATCCCCCTTCCCCCTTGGTATCCATACATTTGCTCTCTATGTCTGTGTCTCTATTTCTGGTTTGTAAATAAGATCATCTGTACGAATTTTTTTAGATTCCACATATATGCATTAATATATGATATTTGTTTTTCTTTTTCTGACTTACTTCCCTCTGTATGACAGTCTCTAGGTCCATCCACGTCTCTACAAGTGACCCAGTTTCATCTAAAATAGATAACTAATGAGAGCCTACTGTATAGCACAGGGAACTTTCTCAGTGCTCTGTGGTGACCTAAATGGGAAGGAAATCCAAAAAAGAGGGGATATGTGTATACATATAGCTGATTCACTTTGCTGTACAGTAGAAACTAGCACAACATTGTAAAGCAACTGTACTCCAATAAATATTAAAAAAAAAAAAAAAGCCAGATAAAGGGCAGGGGGAGACACGAAAACACAATTTGAAATAGTAGGAATATGTACAATTACGTCAGTCATCACCATAGATATAAAAGCTTAAACCCCTTCGACATAGTAAAAGGCACACATACTCTGCTTGGATTAAAACTAAATAAAATAATAACGCATCTCTAAATGATTTACTGGTGACGTACCTATAACAAAATGACAAAAAGAGTTTGAAAATGGTAGAAATGGAAATCTCACACCCGGAAAAAAAAATAACCAAAATGAAACTGACATACAATTGACTTGAAACCAAAAGCAGGGAATAGAGATTAGGGATATCACATAGTCTGAAAATCATCCTCCTAAAAATCATGGTAATCTCAAACTTGCTTTCTAACGGTGACAACGGTCTTGACGTACATAAAGCTTAAAATGACAGAATCCCCCAAAGGTATTTTTAAAACATATCTTTAGTGGGAGAATTAAATGCATCTCAAGTATTTCGAAAAGGAAACAAAAAACAAAGCAAGGATAAAACCTGGAAGGTTGTAATTAAGAAGCTTAATCTAATTGATAGATTCCCCCAAAGATAGTGAAATATATATATAACCAAAAAAGACGTTACGTATTATTTTTGCAAGGCATCTGCATCATTTACAGAATTTAACCTGTGCTGATCTGAATCATGTGCTACAAAAGACAGCTCAAAAAAAAAATCCAAAGAATCAAAACAAAAGACAGCTCAAAAAAAAAAAAAAAATCCAAAGAATCAAAACAAAAGACAGCTCAAAAACAAAAATCCAAAGAATCAAAACAAAAGACAGCTCAAAAAAAAAAAAAAAACCAAAGAATCAAAACAAAAGACAGCTCAAAAAAAAAAAAATCCAAAGAATCAAAACCATCAAGACATCGTTTACTATCCATTGTACAATTAAATTAAATATCAACAATCAGAAAGTATAAAGTAGGGAATTCCCTGGTGGTCCAATGGTTAGGACTCCGTGCTTCCACTTCCAGGGGCCCAGGTTCAGTCCCTGGTCGGGGAACTAAGATCCTGCAACCTGTGCAATGTGGCCAAAAAAAAGTGTAAAATATATACAGAATCTAAATGTATCATAGTGCCACTGCTACATATGAAAACATGCAGGGCGCACTGGATGGAAGATGGAATGGAGAAAAAATGTTTGAGTCATTATTCGGAAACATGGAAGAATGATTTGAAATGCTTGGTTTGAGGACAAGCCTTCTGGAAACTTAAATTCACACATTTCTCAGGGCAATTATAGCGACTACCTACTGTTACTGTTCATACAGACCTAAAATTATTCAGATTTTCTCATAAATTCTGATTTTCCACAGGTTGGATCATAGTTTCTGAAACATGTTTATCTGTATTGAGTATAGCGTAGCATGGTCAGCATGTTATGTTTCCCTGGGCTCTGGACTTCGAAATCATAGGGAAACAGGGCTGCCCAGTTGTCACTACTTGGGTTATTGATTCATTTTCTTCTCTGATAGAAGCATTTGCTCTTCATTGCTGTGCTTCTCACAAGTTTGCCTGTAGAATCTTCCTTTTCAAAACAAGCATTAGTCTTAGAAACATCTTTTGGGCCCCTCAAACATTGCCTAATAGTCTAGAGAAACCATATGGTACCTGAAAAGTCAGCACCTTTCCTTATAACCTCATCTTATAATAAAAGGAACTGTGGGCTTCCCTGGTGGCTCAGTGGTTGGGAGTCCGCCTGCCGATGCAGGGGACACGGGTTCGTGCCCCGGTCGGGAAAGATCCCACATGCCGCAGAGCGGCTGGGCCCGTGAGCCATGGCCACTGAGCCTGTGCGTCCGGAGCCTGTGCTCCGCAACGGGAGAGGCCACAAGAGTGAGAGGCCCGCGTACCGCAAAAACAACAAATAAACAAAAAAAGGAACAGTGAAAATTCAATTAGAAGTCGAAAAGTATTAACCCAAGCACACTTGATTGTAAGTGTAAGCAATTAAAGAGAAAACAACATTCATTTAATTACTTTCTCTGAAATTAGATTTTCTTCAGAATCCATTTGGTACTTTTCGAAAGCATGATTATTTTCCTATCTCCTTTCTGTATCCAGAAATATATTTGGAGAGTGATTCAGGCGTAGGTGCTCCGGACATTTAATAGCTAAGGGAAGAGGTCAAATTCAAGTTAATAATTGGAGGATATTGGGTGATAATTGCCATCATGCAGGCCATGTACCTGAGTATTTTCCACTTTGTAACCGCAGAATGTAACTGGGATCACCGACAAGCCTGCCCCTAAATCCTCCCGTCTTTTGAGGCACCTCTTGAGGGATCAGGGAGCTCATCCCATATTCTGCCTTGGTGGCCCATCACCATTCTCATAGGGTCGCGGGGCCTTGCAGACTCGGAGCAGTCAGTGCTTGGGGCTGGAGCTGCACTTGCCATGGGTTCTTTGTCACGCACAGCCCCTTCCTCAGTAACTTCAGACTGTGGACAAAAACTGGCGCCTGCCCTGTCAGTAACAAAGGATGTTGCAGCCATCAAGGCATCAACCACCGTAGCTGCCCCAAACTGGGCACCGTGAGGGGACTCGGGATGGAGAAAAGCAGGCTCCTGGCCCAAGATAACTGAGGTGCGTATCAGAGGACTGATTTCAGTGAGCCCAGCCTCTTGCATCTTCCCATACAGAGAAAAATGCTAAATCCGTTTCCTCGAGATGCCTGGTTTCTTTAATCAACAGTAATCTTTTGATGTTCTACCTGGTTTTTGTTGCAAAAACTCCTGTATATCCTGGCTCCCCCCTCACCTCTTAGGGGCAGTCCCTCAGAACTGTTTGAGAGGCTGCGTCTTGGGCTTAAGACCTCAGGAAGTCCGCCAAATAAAACTTAATTCTCAACTTTTAGGTTGTGCATTTTTTTTTCCAGTCGACAAGACCTTCCAATGGAAGGTGTCTTCCAAGACCATGGAAAGTGTAGGGCATTGAGGAGAGCGGACATCAGGACCAATTCCTATGGAATAAATATTGGAAGCTCTGATCTTAACAATCTTTGGTTATCCTTGGCAACTCGGGAATTTCATGCTGACCATGAACTTCTACACTGTCCGCCTCCTTCTACTTGGATGGATGTTCCGCTCCAGCATCTTCCCAAGCTACTCCCCCACCCCGATTCTCGTCCCTGACGTATGTTTTCCCGGCACTCGCCCTCTGACCTGTCCTTGGAAACCCCAGATCCTTCAATGATGGAGGACACTTGATTTTTTGCTTTCTTGTGTCTCTCTCTTTCCAGGTCAGGCCCAGAGATACCACCCTTCACACCCGAGGAGGTATTTATTTCAAGGTATTTCCCTAAACCTGGATTGTGAAGGCAGGAATCGTGACTCTTTTAGACTTTTCTGGTCTCTTGCAACTTCTCAATTTCCAGGGCAGCATGAAGCATGAAGGCATCCACGCAGCACAGAGAAGCATGGGCGGGCATGGCTGTGTGCCCATAAAGCTTTATTGGTGGACGCCAGAATTAAAATTTCATATGATTTTCGTGGGTCAGCAAAGATTCTTATGTTTGTTCTTCACCACCGAAAACGTACAATCCTTTCCAAGCTTGTAGCCATACAGATACAGGTAGATGTTAAACTTTGCCAGGGACCATTGTTTTCCAAACCTTGTTTTTAAGGATAAGGTTCTCCTTTGCTATGATTCTCGACACCCGGTATGTGAAGATCACTGCTGGCTGATTTTTTAAATAACATTAAAAAAATTTTACAACCTGAAGAGGAACAGCATTTCTGTGGTACAATCAGAAAAACAGGATTTGAGACCTAATTCACACACGTTTATTGTGTACCTTCAAGAAACAACTCCTTTGTGAAATGACATGATGATAGTAATACCTCTCTTGCCCAGTTCTGTGGATTTTTCAGCAGAAAACCCAAAGGCACGTAAAGAGAGACCATCTTTGCGCTATGTGCCGTTTCCTGCAAATGCAGAGTCTACGGAAAGGATGTGCCTCGGATACGATTCTTCGATCCTCGAATGAGGAAATGTCTTCCAGTCATTGCTGAAAGCACCCCCAGAGAGACATGGAGTTTGACTCTATTGACTGTCCTTCATTCTGACTTTTATAAGTAGTTAATGGATACGGTATCATTCGCAAGTTTTAGTTGCCACTACGGGATTGCCCCCAAGGTGAAAGTCATTCTGCCAATGCTCTGGTCAGCACTCAATCTTCAATTCAGAGGTTGATGTCAGTTGATAAAGGGGTGCTTAAAGGAACCAGATTTGCCCTAGAAACTTCTGCTTTCCCCGTCCTTGGCCTCGTAAACAACTGCAGATTGCAAGCACCCTCTTTCTCATGATCAACAGACACATCGTTTGAGCATAAATCCATGACTTTGAAAGTTTATGATGCCAGTCTCTCTTGATGTTTTTGTTTTACATTATTGTAATTTTTTTATTAATTAAAAATTTTTTTCATTACCCTTTTATCTTGTGGCTGAAAAAAAAATCTGCCCAACCCCACAGTCAACTTTCCTAGATATTTTAGGCACACACATCACTGAGCCTACTGCTGCAGGTAACTATGGTGATCCTGACGGTTTATGTTGGAATTTATGGCATAGAGCAAACCCATCCTTCCGGGAAATGCATGTTAATTATGTTAAACGCAGTGCCCCACGGGGAATGAAGAGGTATCGGGTTGTCAATTTCTCATGCTGGATGTTTTGTCCGCAGAGTGGAACAGGTAGTGCATTTAGAACAGGGGATGCATGCAATGGTCTTATCTAGCCTAACAGCGATAATCCTTGTTTAAATGAATGACTTAAGTGTTTAAGGCCCAGTGTAACTATGGGTAGAGGTTTCTTCTATTTTTGTCTCTAAATTTTTTCTTTTATTTTTATTTATTATTATTATTTTTTTGTGGTACGCGGGCCTCTCACTGTTGTGGCCTCTCCCGTCGCGGAGCACAGGCTCCGGATGCGCAGGCCCAGCGGCCATGGCTCACGGGCCCAGCTGCTCCACGGCACATGGGATCTTCCCGGACCGGGGCATGAACCCACGTCCCCTGCATCGGCAGGCGGACTCTCAACCACTGCGCCACCAGGGAAGCCCGTCTCTAAATTTCTTAAAGAATGAAATGGGAGGAAGAAAAGCATAAATGTAGGGTGGGAAATCCCACCACATCGAAGTGGAGAAAAACGTTCTTAAATTGAGTTCTTCACATCGTTCTTCATATTTGAGTTTCTGGGGGAAAAAGCTTTAATGTGGTTTATTATTCTTTCTATAGTCTTGAAAGCAAAACTTTTTGTAAATGGTGCACAACACTGAGTTTAAAAGTTTATTTTGTTTGTTTTTTGTTAAATCATTCAAATTGGTTGAAGCTTTTCTTAATGCCCAGACCAAATCAAAACTGACTTAACGGCCAGACCAAATTGGTTATTCAATTTCAAGGTCTACCGAAACAACTTGAGTGTATCTTCCATCCAGATCACTGAAGACCTATTAGGACAGCCAGTCCACTTCTTTAAAAAACAAACAAAACAAAACCTTAATTTTAGCTTTGGGTAAGCTCTGACTTACCCGGAAACAGAATCGACTGTCTTTGGCTTCAGGTTTTCTAAGATAAATCCCCAATACTGTCTTTCAGGGCAGTATTTCTTTGGGCTGTGTATGGATTTGTTTGGGGATTAAACACTTGAGTCTTTCAACCCATGGTTTAGCCAGAAGACTCTTGAGTGTGAGATGGGACTATAAGAGATCGTTTGTCCTCTCCTCCTTATTTTCCAAATCCCAAGGGAAGACACTCTTCCAAATGGTTATAATAAGTTATATGTTTGTTTATGTTGATAGGAAGAGGTGCCATGAAAATGCACAGAGCAATGTGGCCACCAGCTCCAGTGAGATTTGCAAACATTAAAATGAAGCTGGGTTCCTGGTGGCTGTGTAGGTTTCAGAAAACTCTTTTTCTCAGGTAAATGCTGAGTCCTTTTATTTGTCCATCCTTAAAACGGGTAGTGCTCCAGTTCCCAGGTTACATGTGGCCAACTCCATCCATATGGTAACAACCAGTGCAGACTGGGAAAATCTTTTGGTTCCCAGCTAAAACTCACCCACGTGCATTTGAGGGCACTTCTGTAACTTCAAGTCTGCTGCAAATGCAATGTTGCCAAGAGGGAACCAATTTGACAGCAGTAAGAAGCTCATTATTTCAAGATGGTTAAGGGCTCAAACGTTTGGGAAGCAGTGGAAATATTCCGTGACTGATTCTTCTGGTGGAAAATTGCTGTTACACAAAGGTTATCCACACCCTAAAATAAACACATACAATGCACATTACCTACCTATTCTTAACACACACAAAGTGCTGCTATAAGCTCATTGACTTTATCACCATACAGACATATATTTCACTGCGGTTCTACATTGTTGTGGAAATAGAGACAAAATAGCCTCTAGCACATTTTTTGTTTTAAACACATTCGTAGCTTAACTGTAGCTCTCTGATGTTCATCCCCAGTAAGATGGCTAACCATGCACCGTGAATCACAGGTAAATGAGAACACATTTAAAGAAATAATAAGCTTGCCATTAAAAGCAGCAGAAAGATCTTTGATCTCAGTTATTTGCCTTCCCAGAAATATCCCCCATTGAAAAACCAAGGGCTTTGCACAGCTTTTTTAAAAATGTAGGGCTTCCCTGGTGACGCAGTGGTTGAGAGTCCGCCTGCCGATGCAGGGGACACGGGTTCGTGCCCCGGTCCGGGAAGATCCCACGTGCCGTGGAGCGGCTGGGCCCGTGAGCCATGGCCGCTGAGCCTGCGCGTCCGGAGCCTGTGCTCCGCAACGGGAGAGGCCACGGCAGTGGGCGGCCCGCGTACAGCAAAAAAAAAAAAAAAAAAGTAATATCGTTTCCGTATTTTTTTTGAATTTTATTTTATTTTATTTTTTTATACAGCAGTTCTTATTAGTTATCAGTTTTATACATATTGGTGTATATATGTCAACCCCAATCTCCCAATTCATCCCACCACCACCCCACGCCCCCATCCCCTGCTTTCTCCCCTTGGTGTCCATATGTTTGTTCTCTACATCTGTGTCTTTCTGTAAGTGTTTTTAAAACATCAAACTTGACCAACAGAACATTTCTACTGACACTCTATGAAATATGAAAGTAAATATGAATGACCTTGTAGAAGTAGAGCATTGCAATCTGCATAACAGTCCTTGGTCTTCTTGGTGAAAAGCCTCCTGCATTTTATCCTCCGTATCACTGAATGGAAGAAATCAAATTTAGCACATTCCTATAGGTGAGTTCACCAGTTGTTTCCTGCCTGTCTTTTTTTTTTCCCACTCATGCAATGAAATAATCATTAATTGCAAATGTTCAGATTCAATCATGACATTACTTTTACTGAAATGTCTACTTCAATAAGAGAAAGAGGGAGATACTGTAAGAACTGAATGGTGTAAAAGATTTTACTAAAATCAACTGAAATTCTGTGTTGTCATTATTAATCCCTTTAAAGTGTGAGATACATGTTTCAAGTCCTCTCCATCAACAAAACAAACCTCCATAGTCTCACGGAAAAAAAACTGCTTTTAATTTTGTGTTCTTTAATTATCATTTAATATCGTTGGCTTATGATTAAAACTGAAAAGTTTGCCAACCCTCAAGTTAGATTTTGTTTTTATTAATTTTTTTATTTTTGGCTGAGTTCGGTCTTCATTGCTGTGCGCGGGCTTTCTCTAGTTGCAGCGAGCGGGAGCTACTCTTCTTTGCCGTGCGCGGGCTTCTTATTGCAGTGGCTTCTCTTGTTGTGGAGCACGGGCTCTAGGTGCACAGGCTTCAGTAGTTGCAGCACGCAGCCTCAGTAGTTGTGGTGCGTGGGCTTAGTTGCTCCGCGGCATGTGGGATCTTCCCGGACCAGGGCTCAAACCCCTGTCCCCTGCATTGGCAGGTGGGTTCTTAACCACTGCGCCACCAGGGACGTCCCTCGAGTTAGACTGACAGATGTAGAATCTTCTTGTGATGACTCCAGCTGAGTCCGAATATCTGCTGTAACCATGCCTGATTCATCCCCAATTGGAGAGAGGCAGGTCAGCGTTCTCATTCTGGATTGTTTCACTGGAGTAAAGAGCTGTTTCTGGAATCATCAATACACAGAGAGCTTTTGTATGCCTAGAACAATTATCACTTGCATTTTGTCCATTGTGTCGAAATATAAAACTTCTAAAGTAGGCTCTTATAAAATCTTCAGACATTATCCTTAAAAAGAAGAAGTGCAGTCTATAAATTATAGGATGATATTATCGAATGCATTGAACTACCAATGCAACTAATAATACCTTTTCCTTAAACCTATTAATAAAATCCCATGCCTCAGTTGCTCCCTCACCCATATCATCCTCACTCGCATCCTCGAAATCAAAAGAATTTGACCCCATCTCCTTTGGAGAATTGGGGGGTCTCAGGAGAAGACAAGAAACAATCACCAATCACATTATAACCAAATCTGCATTTTTATTTAAATCTAAATGTGCATGTTCACATGGTAGGTTTGATGAAGTTTCATTTTGCAGAGTTACTAACTTTTTAAATTGAAGTATACTTGACTTACAATGTGTTAATTACTGCTCTACAGCAAAATGATTTGGTTATACATATATATACATACTTCTTAAAATATTCTTTTCCATTATGGTATATCACAGAGTATTGAATGTGGTTCCCTGTGCTATAGAGTAGGACCTTGTTGTTTATCCATATATCTATAATTCTATATATAATAGCTTACATCTACTAGCGCCAGTCTCCCCCCACCCCCCTCCCCTTGGCAATCATATGTCTCTTCTCTATGTCTGTGAGTGCATTTCCCCTTCGGAGATAGGTTCATTTGTGTCATATTTTAGATTCCACATATGTTTTATCATATGGTGTTTGTCTTTCTCTTTCTGACTGACTTCACTTAGTATGATCATCTCTAGTTGCATCCATGTTGCTGCAAATGGCATAATTTCATTCTTTTTTATGGCTGAGTAATACTCCATTGTATATATGTACCACATCTTCTTTATCCATTCATCTGTTGATGGACATTTAGGTTGTTTCTGTGTCTTAGCTATTGTAAGTAGTGCTGCTATGAACATAGAGGTGAATGTATTTATTTGAGTTAAAGCTTTGTCTGGATATATGCCCAGGAGTGAGACTGATCATATGTTACCTCTATTTTTAGTTTTTTGAGGAACCTCCATCCTGTTCTCCATAGTGTCTGCACCAATATGCATTCCCACCAACAGTGTAGGAGGGCTTCCTTTTCTCCACACCTTCTCCAGGGTTTGTTATTTGTAGACTTTTTGTTGATGGCCATTCTGACTTGTGTGAGGAGGTTCCTCATTGTAGTTTTGGTTTGCATTTCTGCAATAATTAGCAACGTTGAGCATCTTTTCATGTGCCTCTTGGCCATCTGTATGTCTTCTTTGGAGAAATGTCTACTTAGGTCTTCTGCCCATTTTTCGATCGGGTTGTTTGTCTTATTGCTGCTGAATTGTATGAGCTGTTTATTTTGGAAAATAATCCCTTGTTGGTTGCATCATTGGCAAATATTTTCTCCCATTCCATAGATTGCATTTTCATTTTGTCTCTGCTTTCCTTTGCCATGCAAAAGTTTGTAAGTTTGATTAGGCCTCATTTGTTTATTTTTGTTTTTATTTCTGTCGTCTTGGAAAACTGACCTAAGAAAACATTGGTATGATTTATATCAGAGAATGTTTTGCCTATGCGCTCTCTCTTCTAGGAGTTTTATGGTGTCATGTCTTAATGTTAAAGTCTTTAGGCCATTTTGAGTTTATTTCTGTGTATGGAGTGAGGGCGTGCTCTAACTTCATTGATCGACATGTGACTATCCAACTTTCCCAGCACCACTTGCTAAAGAGACTGTCTTTTTAAATATGAAAACTCAATTACTGGAAAGAATGGTTGCTTTAAAAAAAAGTTCTGGATCCATGCTGAAAGGACACAGATATCAGATTAAAAGGATTTACACAAGACCAGTCACGTTCATGTGAATATTTTACATAATATAATAATAAAACTACCTGGAACAAGGTCAGTTTGTGAAAAACCATCAATACCCAAAGAAACTCGCAAAAGAGAGTTAAGGTCACAAAATTTAGCTATGGGTAGACAGAAGGGATAGATTGGAACTCTTCTATTAATTTGAACAGCTGATGCATCAATTAATTAATTTTTAAGTTCTCGAAGGACATCCTATACAATGAAGGACACCATCTCCTGATTCTCTGCAGGTGTGGCTGACTCAGTTCATTCTGGCTTGAGATCACCAATGGCTCACTCTTTAGGAATTTTGAAACGCGGTTGATAAAGGTAGCCCTCCATTAAAAACTTAATTGTATAATCTTAAAATTAAATACATTATTTAAAATGCTAATAAACGCCTGAAACTCATCAGTGACTAATTATTTTACTGCATTTTGGTCTTCTCCATGCTCTTGAGGTTATTAAGTCTACTATAGCTTCATGGTGGAAATTCTCTGTCATTAAACACTCCTGAACATCTTCCAGTGTCCAAGCTCTGGGACTTCATGTTCACATAGGAAACTGGCCAAGATCCAAGTATTTCACCATGGAAATCATCGATATATCAGGTTTCCCAGAAACCCGATGGTTAAATATTTTTCAGCGTGATGTCATGCTTCACCTGTGTGTTTTCCATGTGTATAAATTATGTTTCTTGAGGACCATGCTTAATACCACTTTGGAACTCATTCAAGTGTCTTGCAGTGTATGGAGCTTGTACACACTAATAAATTCTTCTTCCTTTACTTTTGGCGAGTGGCTACTGATGCTGTTTGAAGAAACTAATATATAATTTGTCCCTTCTCTCATAGATTCGATGCCTTGTAGCAGTATTTATCAAAGTATTGTTAATTATCCACCCATTACCCCTAGGGAGAATTTGTAAACATGTTCTCCAAATTTCCCATCCCCATGTTATTTTAATACCGTGGATCACAGATATTCTCTACATTTGCTTATGGAATATATATACATATATATCCATATATATGGAATATATATATATATATATATATGTCTTATTCTGAGTGTATATATAAATGTACATATATATAACTGAGTGTATATACATATATATATATATATATATATATATATATATTCAAAGAGTAAGATTTTTATTGCCCCTTAAGAACAAGTTTTTACCCCCTTGAAAGTGATACATATCACCCCTGTTGAGAATGCAAATCTTGTAATTTCCATTACTGTTTGTCACTATCATTTCCCATTTCTTTTTCTTTAAATGTTTACTATTTTAATTTTTTTAATTTTTATTTATTAATTTATTTTGGCTGCATTGGGTCTTCGTCGCTGTGTGCAGGCTTTCTCTAGTTGCGGCGAGCGGGGGCTACTCTTCGTTGCGGTGCGCGGGCTTCTTATTGCAGTGGCTTCTCTTGTTGCAGAACGCGCTCTCTAGGCACGCGGGCTTTGGTAGTTGTGGCACGTGGGCTCAGTAGTTGTGGCTCGCGGGCTCTAGAGCACAGGCTCTGTAGTTGTGGCGTACGGACTTAGTTGCTCCATGGCATGTGGGATCTTCCCACCCCAGGGCTCAAATCCGTGTCCCCTGCATTGGCAGGTGGATTCTTAACCACTGCACCATGAGGGAGGTCCCACAGTGATTGTTTATGGCCAAAAGCATCTCAGGCTGGGGACCCCTCAACCTCTGAGTCTCATCCTCCCCCCACCATTATAGGCTTGGGAGGGTAGCTGCAGGGGCCTGGAGACTGGCCAAGGGAAGGCTGTCCTGGAAGGGGCAGCCCCAAGTGCCCATGGACAAATGGACGGGTCTGAGAGAGGCTGAGGTCTGAGGCTGTCCAGGGCTTCTCAAGGGAGAAACAAGATGCATCCTGAAGCCTGGAGGACCTGTGAGGTCCCTGCAAGAAACAGGAGAACTTGCTCAAAGATCTAATCCCTGCTTCCTGCTGCCCGGTCTTAAAAAAAATGTGTGTGTGTGTGTGTGTGTGTGTGTGTGTGTGTGTGAGAGAGAGAGAGAGAGAGAGAGTGAGGGAGAGAGAGAGAGAGAAGGGGGAGAAGCAAGAGAGACCGAGAGAGAGTGAGGGAAAGATTATTTGTCCTTAGTACTATAAAACACACTTTTCATGTGAATTAAAAAATATGATCTAGGGCTTCCCTGGTGGCCCAGTGGTTAAGAATCCACCTGCCAATGCAAGGGGACAGGGGTTCGAGCCCTAGTCCGGGAACATCCCACATGCCGTGGAGCAACTAAGCCCATGTGCCACAACTACTGAGGCCTGTGCTCTAGAGCCCGCGAGCCACAACTACTGAGCCCACGCGCCACAACTACTGAAGCCTGCACGCCTAGAGCCTGTGCTCTACAGAAGAGAAGCCACCACAATGAGAAGCCGCGCACCGCAACCAAGATTAGCCCCCGCTTGCCGCAAACCAGAGAAAAGCCTGCGTGCAGCAACGGAGACCCAACACAGCCAAAAGTAAAATAAAAAAAAATAATAAATTTATAACAAAAAATATGATCTATAAGTAATTCTTACTTTATTTAAATTGGTCAACTTGGAATAAATATATTCCTCTGTAGTCTTGCAACCCATGTGCTGGGTGCCCCCATTAAAGACTCTTGATCCCCAATTGCTAACAGAGAGGCCTTGTTTATAATCCTTAATCATGCTAGCTATGTTCGAGCGTGACTAGAAAATGGCAGTGCAGTGGGCAAGGGGATTGTGTGGATCTGGGACTTCAGCCCTTTCATGTTATTAGTAAGGTCATGTGACTTTATATCAGAAGGCTCGTGACTGTAAGACGGGATTAGATCACATTGGCAAATGACTTAATTGTGGTCTACCCAAGGTGGAAATCTCAACCCTCAGGAATGAGATGTAGGAAGACAAGGTAACATCTATCCTTCCCAGTAAATTTCCACTGATGTTTTTGGATGAATCTGCCCAATTTATGTGATGAAAGTGAACTGAAAAAGAGGAAACAAAATTCAACTTTTGTTACATTTCATTTTGTTATGTTAAAACTAACACACCTTTTCTTTAACTGAAGTATAGTTGATTTACAATGTTGTGTTAGTTTCAGATGTACAGCAGAGTAATTCAGTTATATATATTTTTTCAGATTATTTTCCATTATAGCTTATTATAAGATATTGAATTTAGTTCCCTGTTGCTATGCAGTAGGACCTTGTTGTTTATTTTATGTATAGTAGTTTATATATGCTAATCCCAAACTCCTAAGTCATCCCTCTCCCTCTTTCCCCTTTGGTAACCATAAGTTCGTTTTCTATGTCTGTGATGTTTTCTATTTCTGTTTTATAAATAAGTTTGTATAATTTTTTAGATTTCACAGATAAGTGATATCATATGATATCTGTCTTTCTCTGTCTGACTTACTTCACTTAGTATGATCATCTCTAGGTCCATCCATGTTGCTGCAAACGGCACTATTTCATTCTTTTTATGGCTGAGTAATATTCCATTGTATATATGCACCACATCTTCTTTATCCTTTCATCTCTTGATGGACACTTAGGTTGCTTCCATGTCTTGGCTATTGTAAATAGTGCTGCTATGAACATTTGGGTATGTGTATCTTTTCTAGTTACAGTTTTTGTCTTTTTCTGGATATATGCCCAGGAGTGGGATTGCTGGATCATATGGTAACTCGAGAAAATAGCAAACATTTTTAAAGCGAGGCATTAGGGATAGATATCTAAATGCAGCCTACAGTCCAGTGGACAAGATGCATGCACATAGACAGACACACAGACACACACACACCCTCTGCGTGCCACCGAGAGTAGGTGGTTTAAGTGCTGTCAGAAGGTCAACATACTTTGAAATGAGGGGAGGTGGAATGATGAATTTTTCTGCAGGAGGATGTGGAGGGAATGAGTGATTATATCAAGGAATTATAAATCCTTTGGAATTGCTTAGTATCTCCAAGACTCTCACGTCCTGGCTAGCACAGAGCTGACCATATAGAGGGTGGTTTCCCTAATCATTCCCTGATGTGACAAATTGTGCAAACATCAAGGGTGTTGATGAGTGTTAAACAATTCTCAGCCAGAGCACAGAAAATCGATTTTGCTAGATGCAGGAAGTACAGATTTGGTTGTCAAGTTCCGCCTCTTCCTAAGTTGATACCTTTTGTCAGCCGTCGTGAACAGATGATGTACTTCTTCCTCTGGTTCATTCATCTATGGTGTCTCTCAAAGAGCTGTCCCAACCATCTGCAAACTGTAAAATCTTCAGCCTCTTGGTTCGACCTGATCAACCTTCTTTACGATCCTGATTGCTACAGCTTGTTTACAGCCCTCCACATGCATATACATCCATGCATCCATGCAGGCATACCTATGTGTTTAAGTAACATTAGCTGTCTGTCACAGCGTAACAAATTATCAGATGTAGAGGCTGGGACACACAGTGGCTACAGCTGGAGCATAGCTTGGCTGAGTCCTCTGCAACAAGGTGTTCATAGGCTGCAATCCAGGTGTCAGCTGGGGCTGGAGTCTCAGCAGAAAGCTCGAGTGGGGAAGAATCCATTTCCTCTAGCCCATGGTGGTTGGTGGGATTCAGTTTCTCACAGGCTGCTGGACTGAGGATTTGAGTTCTTCACCAAGTTTTGGCCAAAAGATACCATCAGTTTCGTTCCTTTTTTTAAAAAAATTGAAGTATACTTGGTTTACAGTGTTGTAATTTCTGCTGTACAGCAAAGTGACTCATTATATGTATAGATATACATTCTTTTTCGTATTCTTTTCCATTATGGTTTATCACAGGATATTGAATATGGTTCCCTGTGCTCTACAGTAGGACCTTGTTGTTTATCCATTCTCTGTATACTAGTTTGCATCCGCTTATCTCAAACTCCCAATCCATCCCTCCACCTTCCCCTTCCCCCATGGCAACCACAAGTCTGTTCTCTATGTCTGTGAGTCTGTTACTGTTTTGTAGATGGGTTCCTTTGTGCCATATTTTACATCAGTTTCTTGATATGAAGATATTACACAGGTGTGACCGTTTTCTGTGTAATTTGGGTCATTCATGACTATTCCAGGAAAACATTATCTTATTACTCTTGTACCAATGCCTTAGAACAGAAGTTGATCTCTATTCAAAACTAGTCCATTCGTATTAATATACATCTTCTTCCTGCTCTAGTTCCACATGTATGGAAATCCACATATGTTTACATGTCACATGCAAAGCACATTTGGCAATACTTTCCCTCTTCTCTCAAGGAAGGATAAAAAAAATTGAAATGATGATTTTAAAGAAAATATTCCAAAATAAACCTTGAGTTTGAAAGGATACAAGAGGGTAATGGTGCTAACAATATTTTGGGCAACCTCATCTTATTTAAACTGAAATTATAGCCCATGTTCTCTTCACCAGAGAAGTTCTATTTCCCTACTGGTATAGCTGGTACAAGTCATTAATAAGACAGAAGGTTCTTTGCATCAATAAACAAAGCACATCTTTGCCAGTTCTTATTTTGTCCCTGCAGTAGTAAACTCCTTTCTTTTTAAATATAGGTGACCTGAAGTATAAGGTATAAAGTAGGAAGTGAGGTTGTGTGTAGACACAGAACAAGCATACAAGGACAGAATCAGGAATCAATCAATGATTCTGGGAATATAAATATCTCTATAATGTATTATATATATATATATATATATGATGTATATATATTTACATATTATAGAGAGGGATTATATATAACATATGTATATATAAAACCCTGTGTGTGTCCTATAGAATGCTATACAAACATACCTTATTTTATTGCACTTGGCTTTATTGTACTTCACAGATACTGTTTTGTTTTGTTCTTTTACAAATCGAAAGTTGGTGGCAACCGAGCTTCAGGCGTGTCTGTCGGGGCCACTCCTCCAACAGTATTTTCTCACTTCATGTCTCTGTGTCACATTATGATCTTATTTGTTGTGGTGTCTGTGACCCACGTGATCTTTAGTGTTGCTGTTATGGCTGCTGAAGGCTCAGGTGATAGTTATCATTTTTTAGAATAAAGTATTTTTTAACTGAAGTATGGACGTTTTTTAAGACATAATGCTATCGCACACTTAATAGACTACAGTCAACTCTAAACGTAACTTTTATAGGCACTGGGAAACCAAAACAACCTGTTGACTTTATTTAGAAATTCACTGTGTTGTGGTGGTCTGGAACTGAACCCACAGTATCTCGGAGGTGTGCCTGTATATTATATGTGTTATATAGAACCATTTACATTATATAAATATATTAAAAATTATAAACTATAATCTATATATATTATACAACCTTACATATAATATATAACCCCTCTCTATTATATATACTTTATGTATTATATATATACATCTGTATATGTATGTATGTATGTCTGAATATATATGTGTGTGTTTGTATTGGGGTGTGTGTGTGTATATATATATATGTGTATATACTTATATATATAAGTACCCCGGGAATAAGAAGTTTATAAAGACTTAGGCAATAACAGTGGGAAAGTTGCTGCAAGTTCATTTAAAAAATGAACTCTAGGGGCTTCCCTAGTGGCGCAGTGGTTGAGAGTCCGCCTGCCGATGCGGGGGACACGGATTCGTGCCCTGGTGTGGGAAGATCCCACATGCCGCGGAGCGGCTGGGCCCGTGAGCCATGGCCGCTGAGCCTGCGCGTCCGGAGCCTGTGCTCCGCAACGGGAGAGGCCACGGCAGTGAGAGGCCCGCGTACCGGGGGGGAAAAAAGGAAAAGAACTCTAGGGGACTTCCCTGGTGGCGCAGGGGTGAAGAATCCACCTGCCAATGCCGGGGACATGGGTTTGAACCCTGGTCTGGGAAGATCCCACATGCCGTGGAGCAACTAAGCCCGTGTGCCACAACTACTGAGCCTGTGCTCTACAGCCCACAAACCACAACTACTGAGCCCGCGTGCCACAACTACTGAAGCCCAGGCACCTAGAGCCCGTGCGCCGCAACAAGAGAAGCCACCGCAATGAGAAGCCTGCGCACCACAAGGAAGAGTAGCCCCCGCTCGCCACAACTAGAGAAAGCCCACGTGCAGCAACGAAGACCCAACACAGCCATAAATAAATAAACAAACTCTATTTGGGGCCACTTACTGGGATTCAGTGTCCTTGGTTTTCATACAAAAGCAGTAGCTAATGGGTTTCCCAGCCTCAATGAATGTACTGAAATTCAGGAGCTTGAACCCTGTTTTAAAAAACCAGGGCCGTTTAAAAGTCATTTCGGCTAATCATGTCCAGAGATGAAATAATAACTAGCAAAGGATTTTTAAAAACCAGATGGAAAGTCAGAGCATATTGCCACACAGTATATGCGTCTTACATAATTAATGGTGTTTTGGGGGGTTTAAAATAACGGTCAGAAGGACAAGGGCATGGTAGGGCCTGGGAGCAGACTCCAACCCAAGAGGATTTCTTTTTTTCATTTCTCACATGCAAAAATTGAATTAGGGGAATGTACAACCTTCTTGTTGGAAAATATAAACTTGAACATCTCTCTTAAAGCTTAGAAAACACTTCACCCACAAAACCAATGGGGTCCATCTCTGTGTCTCTTCTAACTAAATTTCTATAATGATATTTACATGTATGCAAAGGTACATACGAGTAAACTAGTATGTGAAAACCTCATTTAAGTGATTGATGTTAACCTGGAATTCATGATAATTCAAGTTCAACTGGTCTGAAGTCTACTTTGTATCATTGGAAGGACAAGGTTTCTCGGGAACTTTGGAGTGTAAAGTAAGATGGAATGAGACTAGCTAAAGAAGCCACCTGGCTCACAGTTAGGTTACCTTCAACTTTCAGAGCCCCTACCTACTCCATGTCTTTTTTTTTTTTTTTTTTTTTTTTTTTTTTTCCAGACTTGGTTCATTTGGAGGGATTCCCCACCTCTGCTCTCCAGTTCCCCGTGAAAACCTTGTTTATCTCTGAAGAATTTTCTCATCATCCCTACAGGAAGCCTCTATGCCTCTCATATGCTTCTAAGATGGCACAGACCATATACTACCTTGGGTTTTAGTAATCGAAGAGCCTGCTTTATCACCGCCTTAGATTTTAAGCACCTTACAGGTTATTCATATTTGTATCTCCAATGGTGTGTGGTAAGACTAAGTAGTATATGTTAGTATTGCACTAATAATTATTATCCTACATAATCATAGTTCTATTTTATTTTTCCCATTGTACTCATAGAGCCAATAGGAGTTAATATTGCCTGATCATCTACCTGGCTTAGGCAGTATTGCATTTAGGGTTGAACATGTCAGGCCCATGGGAACACGAACGTTATATCAGAATGTAGGTTAGAATCGTTCAGGTTGCTGCACTCATCAGAGGGAGCTATGGAACTTTATAGATTATTTCTCAGGCTCCTTCCTGTTCTTGTGAATCAAATCCAGCCCCTAGAGCAGTGGGTCCTTCTCTGGACCTTATTGTTTAATACCTTTTTATGACACGTCTCCCCAACTTGCCATACTCCATAATTAGATTTCAAATGGAAACATGAAGAATTCTCTCTTCCAAGAACCCCGGATTTAAAACTGTATAACTTTGTTGTTGTAGTATTATCGTACAATCTGTTCTCCCAGTGGTTAAGTTGGGTTCTTGCTTTTCCTGGCGTTATGTGAGGAAGTCGGGATTAGGGGAAATTATAAACTCATAAAAGTATCCGTTCACTTTTTCTTAAAATAATACTCTGGCTCTTTAAGTACTTTTAAAAAATCTCAACAGGGTCATTCTTCCTTCCTTCCTTCCTCTTTCTTTCTTTTTCTTTCTTCCTTTTCTTTCTTTCTCCTTCTTTCTTTCTCTTTCTTCCCTCCCTCCCTCCCTCCCTCCCTTCCTCTCTCTCTTTCTATCTGTCTGTCTCTCTCCCTCTTACTCAGGACTTCATTTCTCTAGGATCCGTCCTTGCAGCACCCTCAGAAAGTGCACCTTTGCTTTCTGCCTTCTGCTCCTGTGGCCCCTTCTTCTCATTAGCATCAGAGCAGTTGCCCTAAAATATAAATCTAATGATTCCTCCCCTACCCGCTGCTTAACCTATGTTATTGGTGCCCCACTGCCTGCTAGATAAATTCCAGCCATTCAGCATGGTATTCAAGACCCTCCATAAATAGGTCTCAGAAGAATTCTTCACCCGCTCGTCTTATCTCTCTTCTTTTCACACTCTCTACCCTGCCCATACCAAACCCTGTGTATTCCAGATCCCCACATACAGTTTATCCATGCTGTTTCCATGTTTCCCCCCCCAACTTCTGCACCCGATGCATGTTTATTTACCATTCTGTTACCCATTCCAAGCTTGCACTGCTCACTGCACGACAGGCCAATAAATCTAGAAAGGAAGTGTTGGGGCAACGAATAAGGACTTTATTCGGGAAGCCAGGAGACTGAGAAGTGTCCCAAAGCACCATCTGACCGGAGTTAGAATAGAATCCAGGCTTCTTTTTTACTAAAACGGGAGAAGGTATTGGCAGGTTGTGGTCACAATACAATGTTCCAAAAACTTCAACAATTGTTACTTTCTTGCTTTCTTTTTTTAATGTGCACGGCCACCGCTTGTGGGAATCTCAGTTCCATAACCAGGGATTGAACCCAGGCCACGGTAGTGAAAGTGCTGAGCCCTAACCAGTGGACCACCAGGGAACAACCCACAATTGTTTTTTTCTGTTCTGCAACTTTTTAGTTCGCCTTTAATCGTCAAGCCTGGGAGGCAGAGCCTTGAGAATGTGCTGTCATGTATATTTCAGGCTCTCGGCAGCTTTCTTCTACAAAAGGTGCAGAGCCAGCCTGACTAAACACAGACAGCAGAGCACAAAGGTTAGAGCTAATGGAATAGATTGAACAGGGAGTCAGGTTTGTTCTCCTCTGCTACGGTTCCTTCTCTGCTGAGAGCACTCTTTCTCTGGAGACTGTTTTCGCCATCATTTCCATCTGCATGGATGCCTGTAAATTCATCCATCATAGGTATTTTCACACCTTCTGGTGATGATTTTTTTCTTATACTGTTGGCTCCCTTATCCACTAGACTGTATGCTGCTTCAAAAATACGTGGATGTGTGTTACTCACAAATGCATTCTTAGTGCTCGGGATTATGCCTGTGCTCAGGAGATACTTGATAAATTTATAAATAAATCAGTGAATTCACACTTTCTTGGCAAAGCCAGTGACTTTCTGGCCTGCTCTAAGTTACTGTGTTTAACTCAAGTCTCTGCTTCTAAACCCTACTTTGGGAAGAATAGATGTCTATACATATATATATATATATCTGTCTATATCTATATTTTTGTGTCTACAGTTATGTATGTTACTAATTTGGGGGAAAAACTATACTTATTAGCGATACTATTATGTTATTGGATCTTAAATAATTATTAAATGATAGAAGAAAAAAAATATATTTATATAAAACATGTATGTTTCTTCTATTATTAGATTATATATCTATTTTGTGTATATATAACAGTGATGAAAATAGCGTTCTCTCTGTACCTGTATGTATGATATATATATAGACATTTTTTGGTGATGCATGTTTTCGTGCCTATTATCTCATTTATTTGTCCCAAGGAACCACAGAGAGCTATTTCAATCACTGTTTAAAGGATCTATTCCCTAAGGTTCACAGAACCTAACAGACTTTCCAACAGGTTAAAGCTAGCAGGGTTAAGACACTTGGTCTGAAACTAGGTCTCCTAAATCAGTGTTTATCACCTTCCCCACTATTGGCTATGTTCCCCAAGAGCCCTTCTCTTCAAACTCCTGAGGAATCCCTAATTGTGCCATCACACCAAATAATGACAGTAGGTTGGATGCCTGAGTTTGCTGCCTAAATGCAGAAGCAATTGTGAGGATGTCCTATGGATAGAAGACATTATGTTTTTCCTTCAGGAAATAAGTCCCTAGGCCTGTGAAATAAGGTTAAGAAAAGCAGACATTTATTTGGAGCTTCTTGCATCCCTAGTCCTGTATCACATATCACATCACAAGGATATCACAAGGTGATTACTTTTGTCTTCTCCACATTACAGAGGCGGAAACCCAGACGAAGTATTTAAACACACAGCGAAGGTCATAAGCCACTTGAACCCAAGCAGTCTAGTTTGAGAATCTGTGTTCAGACTGCCACAGCACTCTATAGCCTTCCCTGATTTATCAGAGAGGAGCTTCAGACGTCATGCAACTGACAGCCAGCTACCTCTAACCCAGTGATAAATACCAGGTCCTATTACCAAATTCTGAGTTGGCTGGAAAAGATGAAATCCTGGATCCCCAAAGTGAAGAGGGGTATTTCAATACAACTCGCAGATGCTAGAAACTTCTTCAATATTTTATTCATCAAAACCACTACTGTATAAGAAACAAACAGGGGCTTCCCCGGTGGTGCAGTGGTTAAGAATCTGCCTGCCAGTTCAGGGGACAGGGGTGCGAGCCCTGGTCCGGGAAGATCCCACATGCCGCAAAGCAACTAAGCCCGTGTGCCACAACTACTGAGCCTGTGCTCTAGAGCCCACGAGCCACAACTACTGAAGCCCATGCGCCTAGAGCCTGTGCTCGGCAACAAGAGAAGCCACCACATTGAGAAGCCCACGCACGGCAACGAAGACCCCAACGCAGCCAAAAAAAAAAAGAACCCCAAAAGGTATTAACCCATCACCTGGGCATAAAAGAGGTTCTGTCCTTTACAGGTCTTCATTCTAATTTTGCTAATTTATCTATCTATCTAATCTATCTGTCTATCATTGTTTCCCAGTACAAGCCAAATACCAGCCAGAAACAGTAACACAGTTGTCAGCCTGACCCCCGGGGAAGAGCTTGCACGGCTGGCACTCACCCTTGGATAGCATAGCCTTAAAGGGTTAATGGTGTTTGCAAATACGGCACCGTGTGTGGTGTCTCTGAAGGGTATCTGGAGAGGGCAGGGAAGCTTTCCCGTGCGCTCTGGCACGGTGGCCCAGTGAGACGCGCGCTCACCTGTTCCACCACCCCGGCGGCACCAGAATCTCTCTGTTCCAGCTGGTTTGCACTGGGATTAGCTGCTCTTTGCATGCGCTTGTAGCCGTGGATGTGGTTTCTGTAGCGATGGGGCCGACCGCGGGGATCGATTGGCTGCTGGCTTTGTAAATTTCATTCAGTTTGGTCCAATAGCAGAGGGGGAGCTGGGAACCATCAGGACCTTTCGCTTCAATCTCTCTTTTTCTTGCAGACGGGTCTCTGTCTCTACATACAGAGCTCTTATTCAGACGTAACGCTGCCCTTCCTTCTCCGGCTGTGTTCCTGTTTCTTCTTCCCCATCAGACTAGGATAGAAACAACGAATTTCCTGCAAACGGCAGTGTCGGTGGTCCTCGCATTTCTTCGAGGGAGCAAATCCAGTTGAGATTCGAGAAAGCCAAGGCGCTTGGACTTAGTACATCCTCCTGAATCATAGCCTCGGTCCCTGGAAAAATCTGGATGCATAAAAAGAACACTTACAGCCGATGCAGCTTTTCCACGGCTAAGGTAGGTGCCGTTTTAAGATGTGTCTGTGGGGTTTTTTTTTTTTAAGCCTATTTAACGTTTTGACTCGTGTGCTTCCCAGCAAAAGATGATAAGCCCGACTGCTAACGTTTGCGCTCCACTTCATCCGACATTTAAAAAAAAATTTTTTTTTTTTAAATTTTGAAAATTTGCATAGCACTTTTTCTTCCATCGGTCGCTCCGTTTCTTAGGTGTGGGTGGGAGTGTGGACATATATGTACGGCGTGTCCTGTGCAAGCTTCGTGCACATCTCTACAGAAACAGTACATTTTTTCTTATGACTTAAAAAAATTGGGACCACCGTGGTTTGGAAGCGTTTTGCTGCAATCAGGTATCTGAACGGCTCTGGGGCCGTGTGTGATGTGTTTACAAAACAGCGCTCTGTTACATACAAATAAACAGAAGAGTGTGGCGGACACAGGAGGGAAAAAAATACATCTGCAGTACAGGGAGAGAAAGAGCGAAGTGCCAGATGTCTGCAAAGCAGGACTGGCGGGGAAGCCAGGAGCACTTCTGGAAACTGTGAGCCATCACGGGCTTTTTTCTCCTCCTTCTTCTTTAAGGAAACTGTCAGCCACCACCTCCCGGGGTGCATTTTTATGGGTTAACCAGAGAGAAAAAAGGAAAACAGGCTTGGCTGGGTTTGCATTAAGCGATTTTTTTTCCCCCTCCTTCCTCTGCTGGCCTTGGATAAGATGACGGCTTGTGTGATGCACGAAATAACGCACGTGATTGATTAGGGGCTGGTTGGGCTTTGCTGGGGAGCGACCCGGGCGCGCTGGAGACCCCGGGTGAAGACGAAATAGCTTAGCGCCGTTTCTGCAAAGCTGGGGAGCGGGCCACCTGCCCTCCCACTGCCATCCGCCCTTCACCCGTGCGTGTGGGCTGTGGGAAGGCAAGCGGCGGGAGATGGAGGGCGCGAGGAGGAGTGAGGGCGGTTGGTGGCGTTGCTGCTTCGGGAGCCTTTGGGTCTGGCCTGCACGTCTGCGCGGGGCACGCAGCTGCCGCCCGAGCACCGTCCCCGAGCTGCCCGCTTCTCCCCGAGGACCACAAAAGTTGGTAGCTGCGGGGACCGGCGCTGGGCGTCCTAGCCGGGGTCTCCGGGGATGCGGACCCCCGTCGGTGCCCACGGAGAACCCTCGATCCGGGAGGAGAGCCCGCGGGAAGCACGGCGGGCCGGTCCGCTCGCCGGAGGCTGGGGGAGGAGGGCCGGGGACTCGGTTCGGAGGTGCGGACCACCCGCAGAGCCTTGGGCCACGTAACAGACAACCCTCCCCCCTCCCTCGCTCCATTCCCCCCCCCCCCCCCGCCCCGGTCTCCCAAAGCTCGCAGTCGTCCCGCGCTTCAGATCCCGCCCGCCTCCCACGCTTTCCCAGCCGATTTCATCCGGAGCCCCGCCGCCGCCCCCTGCCCTTTCCCGCGCGGCTCGGCCTGACCCCCGTCCCGCTCCAGAGGGCCGAACCGGCGTACCGCTCGGCCGCAGACGGTGCGGGGGTCGCGGGCCGGCGGCGGCCGGAGGAGAGGCCGAGGTCCCGGCTGCACCCCGACCCCAGCCCACGAGTGTTCCCTCCCTCCCGCTCCGGCTCTCCGGGAAGCCCGCCGCCTCTTCAGGGCGCGCGGGCACCCTTCAGTCTCCCAGACGCCCCCTCTTTCCCCGCCCGTCCCCGACCGCACCCCTCCCCTCCCCCGGCGTATTCGTCTCTCCGAGAACCGGTAGGTTGGATTTCTCCGCCCGGCCCTCCCGGGCGGCCCCCCGATCGGTGCGCCCCCGGATCCGGGCCCGGGGCCCCGCGCATCCCTGGGCCCGGCCCACCATTCCGGAGCCTGCCCGCCGCCAGACACAGCATCCTTTCTCCCCGAAGCGGCGGGGGCGGGAGCCGGGGGTCCCCCGGCGCACACTCGGGGCCTGGCCGGGGCCGCCCTGGGAACGGAAGTCCCCCTCGGAGGGCGAGGGCGTCCGGAGGACCTCTTCTGCCTCCCTCCCGCCCCTCTCCCTTTTCTGTTTTGTTTTTTTGTGGGTTTTTTTTTTTTTTTTTTGGCTGCGGGTTTTCCTCTGGTGTGACTCCCTTCTCTGAACCGACCAGCAGGTGTGGGCCTCTTTTCATCTATTTTTGGAGCCACGAGGCCGCTCTCTCGAGCCGGCGGGAGGGGGGCGGGGTGCAGGAGGCCGCGTCGGGGGGCCGAGGAAGGCGGCTCGCGCCCGCGCTGGGAGCGCGCGTCAGGAGTGAAGCCGAGAGCGCGCGCGCGCCTGCCGTGAGCCGGGCCCGCGGCTCGCCCTCCGTCATGTGGACCCAACTTGGGAGATTTGGGGTGAGGTGTGTCCGGTGGCGGGTATCGAACTCAACACGTACTGTTCTTGCGAGCAGAATCCACAAGGTGGTAGTGTGGATTCTTCCTTTGATTTCTTTTTTTCCTACTTGTTAAGTTGCGGGGAAACGGCTTTCTGTGCTCATAGCCTAGGCTGTCTGAAGGGGTCCCCTGGCTGACCCGGCTTCCACATCCTGAGCGCGCTGCGTTTAACGCATTTTGTGATGCGAGGTGGTACGAGCTAGCTCCTTTTCGGAGTCAGCCTTTACCACGATTGAAGGGACGGGACGCAGAGGAAAAAAGGAAGAAAAAAGAAAAGAAAGTTTGGGGAGACTTAGTTATCCTGAGGGAGCAGAATTTCCAGTTTGTGTAGGGTTCTGCAGGCAACGTAGGAGTGCGTGCATAAGGCATCGTTGGTAGGTATATACTTCAGCTAGAAATTAACCGGGGCTTCAAGACCTGACTTTGCATCAGAACAAAGCAACCTCAGCTGCTAAGAGAACGGCCGTAGTTTGAATGGCGATGCTTAGCGTTTTTCCTAGGGAATGAGAGAGCCCGGAGAAAGGGTCCTGTGGCACAGAAATCTGCATCTTTCTGGGGGCAGATTGAGGGGCTGGGGAATTTTTCATGCCTTTAGTTGCCTTTAGTGGGCTTTGGAAAGAGGTTAACAGCCAGCCTTGAAAATCCTCAGGGCAGATTTCCTCGTGTAGATGCAGCAGAAGGTGTGTGTTTGTGTGTGTGTGTGTGTGTGTGTGTGTGTGTGTATGTATGTGTGTGTGTAGGGGGTGGTGGGTGTTTTGGCACATGGCTGCATTCATCCCTTAATTCCAGATTTTAAAAATGTGGATTTTAAAAATGCATCCCTAAAGTAAGAACATAAGAATCTCACGGAGGCCTCTGCAAATATTTATTTTTTTTCTAGATTAAAACTTCAATATTCTATTACCCAAAGAAATGTACTTGGAGATATATCTATATATCTATACTATATCTATCTCTCTCTATATATAGATATATATTTGGCAATTTTAAAGAATATTTTCCTTGACATGTAAGAAAACTATGAGGGCCAATAAGTAGCAAGTGGAAAATTACTTCATCAGTTTTAAATTACTGGATTAAAATGACAGGTTTAATTTTTTGGAAACTGCAATGATTTTGAGCAGGGAGTTAATGATAATTGCATTTTCGTACTAATGGCTGTGCTTTGATGCCGTTTTCAAGGTGTTTTGACACGTTTTTCTTTGGTGTAAGAATTGTTGCTTTCCTTTGTATTTTTTTTTCCCCTAAATAAAAAGGGTGCTGAATGTACATTTGGTCCTAAACCCAGCTAATTTATACCCAAATCTAAAAATAGACATAAGATACTTGATAAGTGACGATTTGCTACATAAGGTAGATAAAGCAGGTATTTCCATGCTCTGAAATTTACAAGTGAATAGACGTGGGCAATATAAAAGTTCTCTTTTTGGGGCCTGGAATGTAGACCCGCAGTAAGTATGTGGGGTTTTTCTTTATTTCTGAACTTGGCCTTTTCACGTTTTTTCCTTTGTAGTAATTTGTGGAAAGCTTCTTGGTCTCTGTACAAAGATGAGAGTGTTTCCTCTCTATACACATTACATTGCTTTCAGAATGTGCAAGCATCTCTTTAAGAACTCTTTAGAATATTGTGCTTTGATGCCTGGACCACAACAAAAAAACCCAGAGAGGGTTCTCACAAAAGTAAATATTCAAGTGCGCCGAGTCTGGCGTGGCTTTACTGCTCTTCCGTTTTAATTGGTACTCCAGATTCTAAACCATTATTGCACAGCTAGGTATTGTCAACAATACAACCTGTTGACAGAATTTATGTGATTCCAGTGAAGCCACCGTATGAAAATATTTAAGGTCCTTTAATGCCGTCACCCTGATGACAGGCTTCTCTGGTTAAAATATACTTAAATTCCAAACCCGATGAGAGCTGATTTTTGTATGTGAAAGTCAAGGGCAAGGAACGGAGTTTTAATATATCAACCACAACCGTATACTTTCTATAATGCTCTTGATGCTTAAAAGTATACATTTATTCCCAAATGAGAAAAATACGCTCAGGGTTTAGTTTAAGCCAGTTGCCCAATTTAAAAAAAAATATCCTGGATACTGTATCTTTTCAGAAGAGACACTTCATTTTCCGCTTAATTATGTTAAAAAATTCGAAGACAGACTAGGCCTTGGATGCAGTGACAGCTGATTTCTTAAACTTGTCAGCTACCAGTTTCAAACCAGATATTCCGCTTTGGGCCGGATAAGGGGAGACGGTGAAAAATCTCAAAATTGAGCCCACGTGGTTCTAGACCATTAGGTCATCTGTTGTGGGCTGCAAACCATTCATGGGCCATTCACGCCATGAATATTTTCCAGTTTTGTCATTTTTCTCTAAACAACCTACATTTGGCCTTTCAAAGCCTCTTCTGTTCTGTGCTCCGTGAGTGGCGGGATGGGAAACCCTTCCTCCTTTTTCTTGGGGGTGGGCAGAGTAGGACAAATGAATAAGGGAGAAAAAAACTGTGGGACCGCCTAGAAGTTTGAGGTTGGCCATTTATAGGCTTTGAACAAATACCTCTGAGAAGGATTGATGTCTGCAGTGGGTATACGACGCAAAAAGGAAATAAAGGACTCATAAAATCAGCACATGAGTGGAGAATAGCCAGGCCACTTAGGGCTCCGATTTCAGACTTCAGACATTCACTGTTGAGGTCACCTGCCCCAGGTGTGTGTGGAACCCCTGAGCGCCACCTGCCTGTGGAAATTGGCCAGTTTCCAGAATGAGCATCTTCTCTGCACCAGCCCCCGCCCCCCCCCCCCCCGCACCTCCCAGAAGGGGTGCCTGACCGAACACGAACCAAACCCCAACAAACGTGAAATGTACAGTAAGGTGAGGTTTTACTGAATTGATTCCAGAGGAGAAAAGAGTAATCGTATTAGGGAAGAAGTGAGGAAGGGCAAACCCTACAGGGCCTCACTGGAGGCAGATCTTTATTTCAGGATGGTATTAATGAAATGGCAGGTGCTTTCACAGCTCTTTGGACATGAAGGGAAAGAACCCAGAGTTTTGTTTGGTGGTTTTATTTAAAATGTGTGTGGTATGAATAGTGATTTACCAAGGTAACAGAACGCTCTTTTTTGGATGGCACCTGGACCTTCTTGTTTTGCTGTGTTGATATCGGTGATCATTTTGGTTTCCAGAGGCTAATCCCTGATTGGATGATGAAGTCGTCCTTCGATCGCAAAGTCATCATCCCAAGGGTATGTTTTTTTATTTTATTGCTTTGTGGTAAAAAGCAATATACTGTGCACTTAAACACGTGTTGAAGTACACAGTATAGTTCTGTGGACTGTAGGTCCAATATTGTACAGAAGGTCTAGAAGATACTCATCTTGCTTTATCTAAACTTTATGACCTTTGATTCGTAACTCGCCATTTCCCCCGACAACCCCCATTCTACTCCTTCGTTCTGTGAAATTGGCTCTCTTAGGTTTCTGCAGGCATCCACCCTCATCCCAACTCATCTCTCTTTTTTTTTTTAATTGGAGTGTAGTTGTTGTGTTTCAGGCGTACAGCGAAGTGATTCAGTTATACATATATATGTGTATATTCTTTTTCAGATTCTCTCCCCGTATAGGTTATTACAAAACATTGAGTGGAGTTCCCTGTGCTCTACAGGAGGTTCTCATTGTTTATCTATTATATATAGTGGTGTGTATCTAATCCCAAACTCCTAATTTATCCCCCCACCGCTTTCCCCTTTGGTAACCGTTTTTGCTTTTGTCTGGCTGGTTGGAACTTTTTTTCCGGGGGGGTGGGGGCGGTGTTGGGGGCAGAAGTCATATTTTGCCAAGTGCACTTCTTTGAAATGGGGAATTTCACCTCCAATTTTTCTACATGAAAAAGAAATTTGGTTAAGCTTTTGGATCCTTAAAAAAAAAAAAAAAAAAGAAAGTGAAAGAAACTGTGATGGGCAGTGATGAGAGGTGTATTAACCGTGAGTCGCTGTTTATTTTTGCGAGGCATGGAAAAGATCTCTTTGGTTGTGTTCTTACAGCGGTGATGGGATTTGCACATGGTGTCAGTTTCTGGGTTTCATCTATCAACATCATCAGTGTTCGGTTTAGACCCGTGGCAGGGACGTGGATTATGTGACCTTGACGGTCCGCCAGCTTTAGCTACTCAGCCCGCAGTGTCAAACCGTGGTCTCAGAAACAACCAAGGGGGATGGGGGTGTGCGGGGGCATTGGGGAGGTGTGTGTGTGGAGACCAGAACCCACTGAGATGGAGTGCCTATAGTGTTTTCAGTTTTTTCCTACTCGAGTACCCTCTGTGAATGGGCCAGGTGGTGGGCAGCTATGAACTCATTTTTAAAAAATTTAAGTTGATTTACATAATTCTATTAGTTTCAGGTGGACAGCATAGTGATTCCATATTTTTACAGATTATACTCCATCAAAAGGTATTTTGAAATAATGACTATAGTTCCCTGTGCTGTACAATGTATCCTTGTGGCTTATGTATCTTATACGTAGTAGTTTGTACGTCTTTTTAATTGAAGGGTAGTTGATTTACAATGTTGTGTTAGTTTTAGGTATACAGCAAAGTGTATTCTGTTTGTATTCTATGTCTGTGAGTCTGTTTCTGTTTTGTAAATAAGTTTGTTTGTATCCTTTTTTTAGATTCCACGTGTAAGTGACATCATATGATATCTCTTTCTCTGTCTGACTTACTTCACTTTGTATGATCATCTCTAGGTCCATCCATGTTGCCGCAATGGCATTACTTCATTCTTTTTATGGCTGAGTCATATTCCATTGTATACATGTACCCCATCTTCTTTATCCGTTCATCTGTCGATGGACATTTAGGTTGCTTCCATGTCTTGGCTATTGTAAGTAGTGCTGCCATGAACATTGGGGTGCATGTATCTTTTTGAATTAGAGTTTTTGTCTTTTCTGGATATATGCCCAGGAGTGGGATTGCAGGCTCACATAGTAACTCTATTTTTAGTTTTCTGAGGGGCCTCCACACTGTTCTCCACAGCGGCTGCACCAATTTACATTCCCACCGAAGGTATAGGAGGGTAGTTTGTATCTCTTAATCCCCTATCCCTATCTTGCCCCTCCCCCTTCTCTTTCTGCACTGGTTACTCGTTTGTTCTCTCTGTATCTGAGTCTGAGGAAACACATTTTTTCAAGCAAATAAAGTATGTCACTGTTAACTGCTTTTCTCACTGGGATGCATACTCCCTCATGGCCTAAAGGCATGTGGTAAGAAGGGAAGTGTGTCTGTGTGTGTCTGTGTATATTTATACACATAGGTATGCCTGTATGCACCCACATAACCAAGAGCCATTTCTTGCATCAAATGTTTTTTCTCAGCCACGGCAACACATTAGATCAAAACAAAAAAACAAAGTACCAAAATGAAAAATGGGATTTTTTGCCTTTGTCATTTTCCATTTCTTCTCTCCGTCATTCACCACACATAAGTGATATTAGAAAATTCATGATGTAAGTTACCTGAGACGGACCTGAAAAGACTCCTCATTGGAGGGGGAAGACATTCGTTTACAGTGTTGTGTTAGTTTCATGTGTACAGCACAATGATTCAGTTATACATATGTATGCATATTCTTTTTCATGTTCTTTTCCATGATGGTTTATGACAGGATACTGAGACCTAAATAATTTGCGAGTGTATGTTGAGGGGCAAGCACCTGCTTTCTCTAACTTTCCTTGATGCTTTCTCTTCTGATGTGAGTAAGAGTTTCTTACAAGGTATCGTCGTAAGGTCCAGGGTGAAATAATCCATATGGTAGGAGTGATAACATGCTGCCCTTTAATGTCCGTCCATATTCCTCCAGGTTGCATACTGGGATGGAGAAACTGACAATGTTTGCAAGGATCACACTGGACACTCTTTTTTAAAAAGGCGAAACTAAATAGCCCTCTTATCTGCCTGGTAGGAGATGCAAGCCTTGGTGTCTCTTGGTAGGTAAGGGCTCTGTGGAGAGGCTGTCGCCATCGAAAGCTCCTGGCGCAGTCGAAGAAGCATCGTATCAGCACAGCAGACGAACCCAGAGTTCACTTGCCATGAACACCGAGAAGCTGGAAGTCCCCAAAGTTGAGGAGCTCATAATAGTCTCCTTGTGGTTTGGGGTCCCTGCCTTCCCGCACTCCCTTCGCATCCCAGTTTCACATGCAGCACTCATCCACGGTGCACCTACCGAGAAGCACGGACACACCCCAGCTCACAGGAAGGCCATGGCAGCCGTGAATTGATGCCAGAGGATTTCCTGTCCTGGGTTGTCACTTTGCCCATGGGCTCAGGTTCTTTGGAACTAGG